>NC_141138.1:149277148-149591898 GCF_053477565.2 Lygodium microphyllum | reverse complement strand
GCTGCAATAGTGAGCCCTACAAGTATTATGTCGAAGAGGCTTTTCTTTTCCATTCTTCATCCTCAATCCATTCACACAGTACAGGGGACTGCAATCTCTACTTTTGTGTTCCCAGTCCTCATATGAATCCAATGTGGTATCGGTTTTTTTTCTTCTTTGCTTCTTGGCCAGCGGAACGACTTGTGGAAAAGCATGGTGACAAATTTAGCGTGAGAAAGATCCTTCAATCTTGTCACTAATCCTGTTGGTCAGTCGTTGATTGCTAACAGGCTCCTCCATGGCATGCCAATCGGTGAAATCATTAGCAACCAGGCCTCCTATTTTGCAGTCTTCTCTAATTCGTCTCAGCTTTGTTGAACTCCTTTAGAGTCACACTCGGTCTATGTTTCGTAATAGCTCAGCTTTTTCTTCATCACCTCCATGTCCTGCATCGTCGTCATGATTCATTTGTGTCTTTAGCTTCATCATCGCTTCTCTTCTCCTCAGCTACATCGACTGAGAGAACTTCTTTGCTGCATCGCATCCTCCTTTCAATGTCGAGCCTCCTCCTTTTTCCCCACAACGATGCTAGATCATCGTTGCCTCTTTGCACATAGAGCATGCTAATGGCAGTTGTTACCTTCAGAAGTATCTTCCACTGTTCATCCTATCATGTCCCTAAAAGCAGGTTGAGCCCATCAATCTTAATTGGACTGGTTGCAGCGCCATATCAAATCTTTTTCTAATCTACGAGAGCTATGATCCAACCACGATCCTCCTAGAAAGTGTGATGTCCTCGAGTGGAGCCTCGCTGGGCCAAATCACGAAAGCAGAACTCCTCACGAACCAGGAAGCAGAAAAAAATCTGTGTGTGTATCACGCGTTTTTTTTTTCCGCCGCGCACTCTCGTCCCCAAATTAGGTTTTTTTTCCCCCCATCAGAAAAGCTTCCCTTCCAATTAATAAAGCGGCTGGCTTTTCTTTCAGCCATTGGGTGATATATGTCAAAAACTGCTACTGCAGCTCTATCTGGTACCGATGCTTTTGTAGTTTGAGAGGGACTTGGGTTGCCAGCAGAAACAAATTAGCCAACCAAACATATAATGCAGCACATTTATCATCCAACTGTAACACATGCTCAAAGACCCATTTCACAAGCTCCACATTTACCTATTTTCGACAAGCACCCAACAGGGCCAAATCAGAGTCTGGAACATTCTCAATGACACTTATTGCTTTGTCAAAGTGACCTGCACGACTGAAAAGATCAACCAGGTAACTATGATGTTCTGAACTCGGAATGATGGAGTAGACAGTGCGCATAACACCATAATATATTTGCCCCTCCTCCACTAGACCTGCATGACTGCAAGCAATAAGCAAAATGCTGAAGGGGACACCATCTAGCTCAATACATTCTCCTCTCATTTTGTTCAATAAGTTGAAAACCCTTTCAGCCTTACCAAGCCAAGCATATCCTACCATGAATGCAGCCCAAGAGACAGTATCATGTAATGGAAGCCCATCAAACGTTTCTTGCGCTTTGGCAAGTGCACCACACTTGGCATACATGTCCACCAATGCAGTGCCTAGCATAATATCATGATTCTCTAATAAGCGACGTCGAACAAGTTCCAAAACAGTGTGAACCTTTGGTGCCCTTCGCTTAATTTCCATTGCAATGATACCGAAAAGAAGTATTTGTACGGCTGAGCTAGTGGCATACCAAAAAGATCCACTTATTCCATATGTAAAAGTCTCATTCGTTGACTGTAATATAGTTAAAACCCATGTCCAATGGCTGACAACATCTACACAGACACCCTCTAATTACATGTGATGATAAGAAGCAAGTGCCTTGACAAATGGTCCATGTTCAGCATAACCTTTTTGGTGGATTCCACATCTCGGATGCGCAGCAGTACGACACCGTTTGAATGGTTGATCACGAGGAGGAATGACAGGACCTTTAGATTCTTAGATTCTTCGGAGAGGGAAAGATTTACAAAGCCTAAGAAGGCCCTATAGGGTCTATACTTGGCAAAAAGTTTATGGGTGAGTGCGGTTTTGCAACCACATGAACCCTTGGAGAACTTTGGGCTTGGGGTAAAAGGTATAGAAGGAAATTATTCTCTTTCCTTGCACTTCCTCTACTTTTTTCTTCCCCTTCCCTACTCCTCCCCCTTCACTCCTCTTTTTCCCTCCGTTTTTACCCTTCTACCTCCCTCTATTCCTTCTCTACTCTTCCTCTTTTACTCCTTTCTTACTCTTTTTTATCTTTTCCCACCCTCTACTTCTTTCACACCACTATTTTCTTCTTCAGTCCTCTCTACTTCCCTTCCTTATCTTTTCCTCACGGGACAACATCCGGGCCCATGATGATGGTTTGGATTTGGCGTCCAGGGGGGGAAAAGAAAGAAATAATGGAGACACGAGGAATAAAAAAAAGGCTTAGGGGGTTGTGTAAAAAAAGAGTTATGAGGGGGGGGGGGGGGGTGAAAAGGTTAAAAGGGATATAAGGGGGGTGAAAGGGGGCTTAATTAGCCCCCCCTTAGGAACTTTCCACTTCCTTATCACATGGCAGGGGGGGGGGGGGAGAATTATACGGCAGTGAGCGACTGATGTGCTGGCGGCCAGGGTGGACTGCAGCAACAACTCCTCGGCAGCTCTAATGGCTTCCCTCTCAACTTTTTTTTTCAGCGACAGATCCTCCTCATCAATCCCTCCTCCCTCACGGTCAATGGCAGCGATAGTAGAGGCTTAGCTTGCTTCTCCAGCCGGTAGCGCACAACGGTCTCCCCCTCCTCGATTCTTACCCTCAATTATATAGGGGGAGGGGAGGGAATCCTCCCCCCCTTACATGTCAGACTGCATGGCGAAGGAGCCAAGCAAGCTCTAGCGAGGAGCTTGCTGGCTCCTCCATCTCCCCTCACACACGCCAGCTCAATACGCCGCCGTGGGAAGCAAAAATCCTCTTTTTTTATATTCCCAATATATTACAGCTTCAATGCCAGCCATGGCTTATTCCCCCCGAGGTAAGATTTCATCTCCCACCTCTCTGTGGCCCTCATAGGCTCTTTATAGGTGTTCCTTGGCTTCATTGGGCACCTTGTATGACCCCATTTCCCCCCTTATCCTCAACATAACCAGTAGGCTCCATAGTCAGCTCACGTTTTTTTTGCGTTTGTTTCAAAATCTGGCTCAAAAATCCCATTTTTTCTCATATCTCGGGCATCCGAAACTTGATTTAGGCAAGGTAAGAGTCTAACTTAGGGTTTTGGCATGCTTCGGACGCGATGGCGGTCTCAGATTTGCCAAATTTTGATCACATCAATTTTTGTAATAGATCTGAGTTTATTCACAACAAGAAAATGTCATGCTCTTAGCTTTTGTGATGCTCTTGAGGCTTGGTATTTGATGCCCAGATACTTTGGGGATGTTTGCTCAATGTTTTGAGATGCTTTGGGACTTGGTTTGAGCTTCCATAGCTCGATTTATCCAGGGACTTACTACTGTGCATTGTTTGGGCAGCAAGGTTTTATCAGGGACGGCTTATGCATAATGCTCTTTGTTGACATTCGAGTGTCCTGTGGATGTATTGATACTTGGTCATCATGGTTTATGCCTAGATATGATATTTGAGAGCTATTGAGCCTTGATTTGGATGCATACACTTCATTGTTGGTTGGGATTTATGCTACCTTGGTTGACAAGTTATTTTACCTCCAGTTTGGTTATGCCTATTGGTTTCGGGCTATGTCTTTGGGATATGCAAAGAAGTATTGACCTTCGGGTACGACATCAAGCTTGTTTTTGGTTTTTGATCTTCATTTGAGCTTAACCTCGGCTTTGGAATGCATTTGATGCTCCCTCTTAGATGTACATATGGCATGTATGTTACTTATGTTTGACCGGTGTTGACAAGCTTGGCCTATGCCACTACTACATGCTACTTACATTGTTTGGAGTGGATTGCTACTAGTGCCTTGTCTTGGCTTGCATCTAGCTTCCCAGAACTTAATTGGGATATTTCTTGGCTTGCCACATTTGTATTTGGGATACACTTGATTTCTATGGATGCTCTATGTGGAGGCTACAGAGCCTATATGCTCATGATGTCTTATTAATGTCTAGTCTTGGATTGTTCGTCACTAGTGATCTCATATTCCTTTCTTGAGCTTATTGGATTGATCCATATGGCTTTTGTGCCAGTGGGAGCATCGTTGGATATTTGACAGACATTGAGCAGGTGGTTTATGCTATTGAGATTTGAGTCTTCTGAGATTGGGATCTTCTTCACTTGGATGTTGCATGGTTGATATGTCATGGTCCACATACATGTACTTACTGAGCATACACCTCTTTGTATCAGGTCTTGCCAGTGTTGTGTATACTTTTCCATATTAAATAAGGAGTGTGCTGGCTTACTAATGGATTCGTTTGACATGCTTGGGTGTTTGCTCAATGTCCGTATGACTCTCATATGCTGATTTATGCCCTCTTGATGCAAGTTATGCTTTGACAGTCCGTGGTTGACTTGGTGCATTGATTTTGCCTACAATTTACTCTCATTGTACCTAGCTATAATTTATTACAGCAAGCAATTATGTGTGGACTGATGTGGAATTTTCATGCTGAATCATTTGGATTTTATGTAGTACTTTTGATGGTACTTGGTGGACAACATCATTAGCTATTAGTTTGTGGTCATTTGGCCTTGGTTTTGGTGGTATTTTGGCTATTTACAACCAAAAATAGCAAGCATTTTTGAATTGTCTGCACTGTTTTGGACTGCATTATGGGTTCTTCTTCAATTGACAGTGCTATCTTCAACATCACTAAGCTTGATGGTACAAATTATGTCTATTGGAAGAGCCAAGTCTGGCAGGTATTGGTGCAGAAATCGCAGATAAAGCCACTAAGGACGCATGGCGAGCAACCTGAGACTATGACTGATGACAAATGGGATGATCTTGATGAGTTATGCAAGTCCACCCTCATCTTGTCTCTCACTAAACAAGTGCATTACAATGTGGTTGAGGAAGCACAGAGTGCTTGGAAACTTTGGGATAAAATTAAAAACCTCTATGACAAGAAAAGTCCAGCAAGTCAAATGTATTGGTTGAAGCAACATATCGACTTGCACAAGTCAGATGTACTGGCTGAAGCAACATATTGACATGCGCATGAAGGAGAATATGACAATGTCTAGTCATTTAAGCTAGTTCCATGCTATTCTCAAAAACTTGACTTCGGAGGGTATTACCTTTAACGATGAGATTACTCCATTGTTTTTGCGTGAATGAGTCATGGGATGTATTCCACACTACCTTATGTGCTCCTGCTACTATTTTGAATTTTCCTGATGTAGAGAGTGCTATTCTCCAGAGCAGGAAGAGATCAACCGTAAGAACTTAGATGCCTCTCATGTATCGCATGCTTTGACTATTAGAGGTAGAGATGGTAATGGCAAGAATGATCGTGGGAATGGCCATGGTAGAGACTCGCAAAAGTCTAGATCTAAGTCACGTGGTAAGTCACACAGCAAGTCTCATGGGAGAAATGCTAAAATGACATGTCATCATTGTGGTAAGAAGGGTCATATATGCCCATAGTGTCATGAGTTGCGCATGAGAAGCACAAAGAGAAGGGGAAAGACAAAATACAGGAAAATTCCTCTGATTGCAGCATTATGCCTATCAAATCCAATGTGAAAATCAAGGAGATAAATGTCATGTAGACCGATGAGTCCAATGGTGAGTACATACTTGCAGCTAGTTTTTGTGATGCTACATCGTTGACCGATGTTCACTCTATGTATGCGTAGTGGTGTCTTTGGATTTTGGTGCTTCATTTCATATTACAGCATGCCATGAGTGGTTCCACTCCTACCGCACTGTCTCTAGTTCAATTCTCTTGGGTGATGGTAGGTTACTTGCTATTGTTGGGATTGGGGATGTACGACTACAATTCTCTATTGGTAATACTTTTTATTATAGGATGTACGTCATGTACCTGTGCTTACACGCAGTCTTATGTCTGTAGGGCAGCTTGATGATGTTGGGTTTCATGTTTCTTTTGGAGATTCTTCCTAGAAGATCACCTGTAGCAGACTTGTGCTTGCTAGAGATGCCAAAGTTGGCAGCCTCTATCCTCTTGTAGTTGATGGGTCCTCTGTTGACCATGTTTTGTCAGTGGGTTCCATCCCACATGTATCTCTTTGGCATGCTTGTTTGGGCCATATGTCCTTGAAGGCAATGAAAATGCTTTCTGATTTGCAGTATTTACTGCCCCTTGACTACGCATGTTTTGATTCATGTGAGCATTGTCTTTATGGGCAGACAGACTAGGAATACACATAAAAAGTCTGGTAGGATACGCATGAGTGAGCCCCTGACATTGGTACATTCGGATGTCTGTGGGCCCATGCCCTGTCAATCTATGGGTGGTGCAAAGTATTTTGTGACGTTCATTCACAATTTTTTGCGTAAAGTCTGGGCTTACCCCATTAAGCTTAAGTCTAATTTCTTGGCTATATTGCAGAGATGGCTTGCATTTGTTGAAAAACCAGACTAGGCATAGGTGGAAATGCCTTATGACTAACAATGGGGGAGAATATGTGTCACATTCTTTTGAGCATCTATGTGATGAGAGGGATATTAAGCGTCAATTGACCGCCCTCTATACCCCACCCCAAAATGGTTTGGCTGAGCGGATAAATACAACCATCTAGGAGCATGTACATAGTATGCTTTGCCATGGAGTCTTACCACATACCATTTGGGATGAGGCAGTCAGTACAGCGGTGCATGTCATAAATAGATCACCTTCTAGTGGTTTGGATTTCCAGGTTGCAGAGGAGATATGGACTAGGAAACCTCCATCTTATGCGCATCTACGTGTCTTTGGATGTGAGCCATTCTAGCATGTGCCCAAAGACAAGCATACTAAGTTGGATCCTAAGAGTGTCAAATGCATTTTCCTTGGCTATGGGGATGTAGGAAAGATGGGTTATTGCCTCTGGGATTCGCAAGCACGGAAAGTCATCCGCAGCCATGATGTAGTCTTCCATGAAGACAAGATGCATAGGCATCCTGAAAAGGTGATAGAGATAAGCAGAGTTATATTCCAGGAGGAGTCACGTGATCATGCATAGCCAGCTGGATAGCATGCAACAGCAGTTGGTACACATGGCCAGGATGTCGACTGCAGAGCCTACAGTGAGACAGTCTACTAGAGATAGACGTCCACCTTATAGATTTGAGCCCTCAATGCATTATGTCTTGGTTACAGATGCAGGAGAGCCTCTCACCTATGATGAGGCTATGCACAAGGATGGCAATCACTCTTGGGAGAGGGCTATGCAGTCTGAGATAGACTCTCTGCATAAGAATATGACTTGGGATTTGGTTGCATTGCCTCAGGGCAAGAAAGCTTTGCCATGCAAATGGGTGTACAAGTACAAAAGTACCCTTGGAAAATGCAGGCCAACTTATAAGGCAAGACTTGCTGCTAAAGGTTTTAAATAGAAGCATAGAGTTGACTTTGATGAAGTCTTTTCTCCTATGGTCAAGATGACCACCCTACGCTTGGTTTTGACCTTAGTCGTGCAGCTTGACTTGGACTTGTACCAGATGGATGTCAAGACTGCATTCATACATGGGGATTTGCATTATGAGATATACATGGAGTAGCCTAAGGGCTTTGCAGAACAACCTAGCAGGGAGCAACTAGTGTGAAGTTGAAGAAAAGCCTTTATGGCTTGAAGCAGGCACCTAGGGAGTGGTACCATAAGTTTGATGCCTTTGTACACTCACATGACTACAGTAGAAGTGTTATGGATCTGTGTCTTTACACGAAGAAAGCCTGTGATGGCTCATTTCTTATTTTGGTACTTTATGTGGATGATATGTTGATAGTAGGGAAATCTCATGATGCGATGGATGCTCTTAAATCTCAGCTGAAGAAGAGCTTTGAGATGAAGGATTTGGGACATGCCTCTCACATTCTTGGTATGCACATTAAGCTGCATGACAGGCATCAGGGACTACTCTACCTCTCACAGAGGAAGTACATTCATAAAGTCCTTGAGCGTTTTCACATGTAGGACGTAAAGCCTATTGGTTGTCTATTACCTTCTTATGTGAAGGTTTCACAAGCCAATTTTCTGCAAGCAGATGAGCAAAGGGCTGAGATTTCTAAGATCCCTTATGCATCAGCCGTGGGTAGTTTGATGTATGCCATAATAGCTACTCATCCAGATATTGCCTTTATAGTTGGTGTTGTGGCACGTTATATGGCTACACCTAGAAAAAAGCATTGGGATGCTGTAAAGGGTATCATGAGATACTTGAAGGGCACAACTGATATGTGTCTTTGCTATGGCAGCTAGGATGCAGGAGTTGTAGGCTACACATACTTCGATTATGCAAGACATGCAAATAGTAGGAAGTCCACTTCCGGGTATGTCTTTACCTATGCTAGAGGTGTTGTTTCTTGGATGTCTAGGGTTCAAAAATGTATGGCTCTCTCTACCATTGAGGCCGAGTATGTTGCAGCCACTCAGGCTTGCAAGGAGGCCATATGGTTGGGTCATTTGGTTCATGATCTTAGGATTGATACTATCCCTACACTGCATTCGGATTCTATGAGTGCTATTCAGCTGGTCAAGAATCCCATCTTCCATGTGAAGATGAAACACATTGAGGTGAGGTATCGCTTCATACGTGGGGCCATGGAGGACAAGTCTATTGATCTTGTCAAGATCTCCACTAACAATAATCCTGTAGATCTGCTTACCAAAAGCCTCACTACTAAGTGCTTTGCCTTCCTCAGAAGATTGATGGGCATTGGATCAGATGGGAGGTTGTTGGGGGTAAAGGCACCTCTGCCTAGCCACCCGTGTATTACTACACTAACAGTACCCACCACTGCACACAGCAAGTGATGGATTGCAGGTGGCAGGCTCATGTCACCGTCACTTATTCTTTATTATTTTAGTGATAGTTTGAATAAAGGAAGCCCCGGTCACACATTGTGACTGTTGGAGTTCCCATTTATGTCTCTCTCTCTTCTTGCTCTTTCTCTCCACCATAGCTTACTTCCAAGCAAGCTTCGATCCTTCTCATCTTTCAGCATCAAAAGTGGTGGTTTTGCTGGTCTACTTGAAAGAGGTAAAGAAAGAGATCATTGGCTCCATTTATGAAGGTAAACCACAACAACTACTTGAAGGAAGAGAGAAGACTTAGGTTGCAATTTTTTGCAAATGAAGATAACTTGTAACCAGGTTGGGATTGCCAAGTACTTTCCTACTTAGGGATGGTCTACTAATTTTTTTTTCTGAGTATGTTTGCTCCAATCATGCATTGAATTGTGTTTGAAAATTTAGATCATATCTTTCATCTCTCAATACTAGGTGGTAAACTTCATATAGTTCATGAAGTGGTTTGAGAAAGCTTTTATGTTATATAGAGTCTGGTTTGTTGGCTACATGTTGCTAGGGCCTTTCCCCACTATTTTGGAGCTTGTGGTAGCATATGAGCAATTGAAAAAGGCATATAAGTACATGTCCATACTAAAGTCTTATGCTAAGAAAATAGAACTTCACAGGGGAAGCAAATTTCTTGTTGACATTCTCATATATATTGGTTTTTCTAGGAAAGAGACATTTACATAGGAAATAACTGAAGAATATGTGTGCTAAATATGATTCACTTGCAAACACAAAGGAGATTTGGAGTATGGCGTCATGAAATGCTTGAATTGCATGATATATACAATATGGGTGTGGACAGTAGGCCTTGACATATTATGAATAGATGCAACTTGAGGGTTTCTTCACCTTTGCTTGTGCCTTGATAGCTCGTGGTGCTAGGAAAAGGATATTATTGATGGCATTGCATTGGTTGATAGGTATGCAAAATGTGCTTTACTTGTATTAGCACAATAAGTTTTTGGCCAACTTCTAGTCTAAGATGTGGTTTTATGGAGCTGTCTAATAGCAAGATATGCACCACATGGGCATGATAAGAAAGTACTAAACTATTATGAAAGAATGTGATACAAGGGCATCTTTCCAAATACTAATAGTCGTTGGTTATATCAAAGATGTAGTTGAGGGGGACAAGAAATACATTTTGAGATTGCTAAACAATGGTTTCTAATAGAAGGTATTCTAGTTGGCAATGCATTGTTAGACATGTATGCAAAAAGTAGGCTACTTAGAAAAGTTTAAGAGGTGTTTGAGAAGCATGGTTTGGAGTCTAGTCTCATGGAATGTACCAGCACAATGGGTATGGTGAGTAAGCATTGAAACTTTTTGAATAGATGAAAATGAAAGTGTTTTATTTTGACTCAGTCACTTTTGGTTGCATCTTGAAGAAGACATATGGGCATGCATCCACAATCCTGATATGCACTCACAAATTTTTCCATTTTGGTTATATCCGTCTACAAGTGTGTATCCTAATCATGGGATAATATTTTTTCTCTTGTCTTGATAGGTGCTACAATGGCGAGAAGAGTTGGCCATCTAAGTATTTCTTAGTGCTCATGTGAAGTACATGAGTGTTAGAAACATCCTATTGATGTGTAGGAACTCAAAGGTCAAAGGTTCTAGTATGGGCCAGTAGTATTTAAGCATTCAAGGTCTAAAGGCATGTATTAAGGCTGATGTTAGGGAAAATTGTATTGGAGGCTTGCTATTTGGAGGAAGCAAGAGATTCTTCTAGGCAGGTACACTTTAATATTTCTCATTGCATGATATTTTCAAGCCTGAAGGCAATGGAGTGAGAACAGAGGAGTAATGCATAACTTTCCCCTTTTCTTCACAAATATGGATTATATAGTTGCGTGTATATATATTGCAAGGCATAATAGTTGTTTCATATTTGGTTTACGTTTATTACACTGCTCCACTAGTAAAAGATGTTGCGGATTAGTTAATCAGCTTGAGCATATCATTCTCTCAGGAACACACGGGTCAAGAACATACCCATACGATGAGCAATAGTATGAAGAATGGGCTTCTTATATATCTTCATGCTTAGATATAGTGAGAGGGTGTTGGGGTGACTATAGACTTGTATCTTATCAACTAAGGGGTGAGGACAGAGATTCTATTTTCTGTTTATGGCTCTTGTTCTTGTGTGGTGGTACATATATAATGTAAATTTTTATGTTTTTTTAATGCATTTAGGAGGCCAGATAGGCTATGCTTCAGGAGGGTCGAGAATTGGGTCCACAAAGAACAGATTAAGCACTATAGGAGGCTGCCATGATTTGGCCCTTCTCATTGACAAGTTTTACCATGTGATGCCATGATCATTGCTCATTGATGCAGATTATTACCATGTCAGTCTGAGAAATCAAAGATCAAAAGTTGATCCACTCCTAGGTCAAATATTTCTTCCCTACTTTTGAGTTGTTTAAGTACTCGTGAGCCACATAACCTATGGCAATCATTTTTTAAGCTTGTTCCTCCAAGCAATTAGCAAGGAGTCATCATGAAGAACGAGTGAAGACCTTAACCTTTGCAAATATATCATGCATGGTATGACAACTTACAAGAAGCATCTTGATACCAAGCCAATTGGGGGAGAATCATACATCTTCTAGGGAAGACATGGGCTTTGTTTATGGCAGCTTATAGGATGCATCGTCGACAAATAAGGAGGCAGCAGAAGAAAAGAAAGATATCGAATGGAATAAAAAATTGGGGGTTCTCAAAAGTCTTATTGCCTCCAAATTTTTCACAAAATACAGGCTTAAAAATTCGAGCCTGGTGTGACATTAGTCAAGGATCATCATACAACGTAAAGCTCTCTAGACTTCGAGCCTAGTGGAACAAGTCGAAAAGCTTCGGAAGAGGTGTGTTGTTTCATTGGGCCTTTTTTTTTTCCCTTTCCGTTTAACACCATATTGAAGAATATGGGAATTTCCCATAAGTTTGGGACACATGGTCAAATCTTTGGATTTGTCATAACTTGAACATTATAACTCCAAATCAAGCACTCTATAGCTCAATAGATTCCATTTTTCAAGCACTTTCCAATGATAGGTCACATTATATTGTTTTGAAAAATTTATGGGCATGTTATCCGGGTGCCACCTTTTTAGTATTCAAAAAATGGGAATTAGGAGATTCCCAAACTCACTAATATTGTGTTATTTAAGTTTAAATACTATTTAAAAACAAGTAAATATATTTGGTTATTGTCACCCTATTCATTGCCATGAGAACCTACTGCTATTTGAGTTTTTGCTTGTCATGACACTGATGTTGAAGGTTGTTGAGTACAACTTCTTACACCCAATGACCTATTACTGTCATCAATTGATGTGATGTTGTTGCTGCCCCTCTGAAGGCTTTTCATACCAATACTTTATAGCCAAATGAATCCAAAATTTATTGGTGTTAAAATTTGGAGATGAGAGCTAGGAAACAATTGGCTGCACAACCAGTAATTGAAAGGAAACTTGGTTTGCCCAAAATCAAGTCTGGTAGAGGTTATAATGCTTGCCTTTTTGTGTCAAGATAGTGGTTTAAATGCCATGGGGTGGTGCTCCATAGTTGCGTGGGTCCTAAGTATGGACTGATAGCATGGCAAGCTGCATGAGTTCACATTCTTGATATTTAGCAAGCTTCTGTCCAATTATGCCAATTAAGGGGTTTAGGTTTCCTTGACTCTAACTCTTCTTTGAGTCCAATAAAAGTTATACAGATTAATGTTACTTGCAACTTACTTGAGCATCTATTTGATGTTGAGCAGTTTCTATTTGATGTTGACACTTGTAGAACAACTTATGGACTCAGTATGTTGATGGCAAGGCCAGATGGTCACGTAATAGGAGCAACAATTGCGGGTCCATTAAGAATACCAAGCTCAACTCAGCTAGTGATTGGAAATTTTTTTTAAATAAATGAAAAACTATTGTTCAAGCTTACTGATAAATGACAGCTCAGCTACTACAGAACATGGCCATTATGTTTGTCATGGTTCCTTGAATTTTGTACTATTGTTATTGAGTTGCAATGTTTTAAGGGATTTCCTTAAACATCAAGCACTTGTAGCTGCTAAAGATCTAGCAAAAGGATTAGGTGAAATACAGCAAAGCATGGCAGAATGGCTCAAGCTTGATGTAGAAGATAGCATCCTAGAAGACAAGGCTATTGATGAATCTGTAGAAATCACAGGATCAGAATCTCCCATGTAGAAATCACGGGATCAAAGCTGTTCGGATATGATCAACAACCCATAAGCACTACATGACACTAGAGCAGCCTCAAGCACTAGAAAATGCAGCACCCACTAGGTGTCGAGAGTCTCGGAGTCTCAAATCTTTCTCTGGAGTTCCTCTTGGGCCTTGCTTTTGCCTTTTTGGCCAGCCATCTAGATGCAATCCACAGAACCTATTGTCAATGAAATGGGCGTAACTTTTTGTAGGGAACTTCGATTAATGAGATTTTTGGCTCAGGTCAGAGGAGACAAAGTCCTCTTTGAGATGAGCTATTAACCTTTGTGACATAAAATGATATGAATTTTTTGCAATGGAATTACTATGTCTATCCTAGAGCGGTCTACACCATGTCCTCAATGACCCTAGTGCACAAAAATGGTCATAACTTTCAAACTATAGCTCTGGTTGGGAAGGTTTTTGATTTAAACAAGAGAGCCCAAAGCCCTCTTTGAGAAGAGCTATAGGTTTAACTCCCAGATTCAAAGAAAAATTTATTGCAATAGGATCTTCTTGACTGTCTTATAGGATTGTTACCAAAAACACTACCTGGTTCTTATTACAAAAGCCCTATATGGATGGAGCATAGTTAGAGAGTCCTGATCAACAACATAAATAGCATCTTGAGCATATTGAGCATTATACCAAGCATTTTTGCATGCCCATCTTATCTACCATCAATGCATAAGTGAATTCACTACCATACATCTCTTCTGACTGCATGAACTTCAAGTGTTATATATGGATGTGATTTATCATTCAGGGGGAATCCAAGGGGAATCATTGTAGCATAGAAAATGGAGATCATGGGGAAGGTCCTGAACCTGCATACAAGTATCAGGCTCTGGATCACCGAGAGGTGGGCAAAGTTCCCCACCGGCTAAGTTGTGCACCCCTTTAGAGTCTTAAGTGGTAAGGGAGAGTCACCTCTCTTTTATATTACCACCTCGCCTCGCATCGGCCTTTTTCCTCAGTTGGAGTATACATGGCAGACATTTTAATTAAGCAATCAGCATGAGATGCATTGGAATGGAGACATTGGGCCTTTTCATGAGATGCAAGGAATGGACAAGGGTTGGGATAGGGGTTACCTTGGCAATCCAGTGACTCACTAGCTGCTACTTACCTCATTTACAATGGCTATTATTCACTTTAAGTCTTATCCTGGGCAGAAGACAAAATGGGGGGTTAATGTTAACCAATACAATGAATTTTAAAACAATAAGGGATTAAGCTTAGTAAGTGGCTAAATTTTAGAGATTAAGATCAAATTGGCATATCTCTTCCATGCTTGGGAAAACCGTTGAATCATAGCCATGATGCATGTTTGCTCCATTAATCGAGCCTAGTTGGTTGGGGCATTCCCATGGGAGAAGACTTCAGCATTGGAATGCGCCTGATGATGATGATGGCTCCTGTGCTTGTGCCTGAGCTTGAGCTTCAGAGAGGAAAAGCTTCAAGTGAAGCTTTCATGGCTACACACAAGGCTCCCATGCAAGGTGAGCTCCATGTCTTCAATTTGGGTAGGGAAGGGAAAAAGGGGTTGAGAGACCTCCTGATGGTTGAGCTCTAGAGGTTGTGGGCTAGATCAAGAGCTTGGATTGAGTAGTAATGGCTGCCCATAGACAATGTTCAATGGGAGATTCAATCAAGGCTTCAATGTCTGAGGGGAAGGGGTCAAATCTTGTTGAAGAGGGTTTAGTCCTTGCCCTAGGAGGCCAAGAGTGCCAAGGGGAAGGCCATGAACAGGAGTAGGAGGCTGGAAGAAGCCAGGGGCAGCAACACAATTTATGCTGCGAATTGCGGGATGCTGCCTACTGCCATTTGACAGGGATTCCTTCTAAGGTTGGCTGATGGTTGGAGCAAGCTTGGAGGGTTTGTGTTGGTTGGCAGCCATGGAAGCTTGTAGGAAGGAGAGAGAAGGAGGGCTTAGGCAAAAAGTAACTAGGATTTTTGCCCTCTTCCAACTCGTGGAACTCCAAACTTGACCTGGTACCCCTAAAATTTGCATGAAAAGAAGTGAAGACCTGCTATGTTAACCGTTCTACCTCCAGATATGTCTGAGTCTCCAGCCATAGCTCCTACTTGCTCCAAAAATCTGAGGTTAACTATAGTCCTTCTTGATGTACCTATACCTGTAAGTTGAGTAACTAGGGTTTTTGGGATTTGAAAAGGAAGAAAGGGGAAATAAGAAAAGGACCAAAGCCTGAAGCTCTGATACTACTTACAATGAATGAAATTGAGAGGAGAGAGAAGAAGAGCTAAAGAGAGAGAAAGAGAGCAAGAAGGGAAAAGAAGACTAGTAGAGGAGAGAGAAAGATAGAAAAGAGAAGAGAAGGAAGGAGGAAGCCATTGAAGCTAGAGATGAAGGTGAAGAGTATGTTCTTGATAATAACTTGTTGCCCTAATCTGGGACTCTTAGACCTTATATACCCTGGTTAGTGTGATTGGGTGTCTAACCCCTAGTCTGTGTGTATCCCGCTTATTACATACGAAAAAAAGCCTATATAGAAAAATATTATCATTTAAGTAAATTTTTCTAGAAATAGGAAAAAAAACGCCTATCATGATGCACACCCTTGCAAAAGATAAAACATTGGAGTTCTCCCACCCAATAGATATTTATGTTCGAAAAGGAAATGATGGAAAGTTTTATGAAAATCTAAAAGAACACAAATTGACGAAAAGGAAATTCTTGGAAATTTGTTATGCGTAATGGATGATGGTCTTGGTAAAAGAAGGGCCAAGAAGATAAGCATATGAACCACAAACAAGGTATTTATCTAAAAGTCAAATAATCAAGCCCTTTAAAAAAAAAAGGTTTTCTTCGGGTGGATAAAGGAAAGGCATGTAACTACCGCGCGGAGATGAGAGGAGGGGATGATGAGGCTGATGATTTCGAATGCGTACTGCTTTACCCTGCGCCTCTACAGTGTTCTCAAGGGATTGCTAGAGGGACAAACAATGCAGTCAGCATGAGCCATAAGGCATGGACAAGCAGGAGGCTTTGCATGGCCAGGACACGCTTCCCTCCTGTCTCTTTGCTCTTGAAGTTGCAAAAGCATGTGTACTCCACCTCCGCGCCCGCACATTTGGCATTTGCAAAGCCGCACTGGTACATTATCCCGTCCGTCCCGCACATAGGATTGGGCTTGAAGTAGCTTGTCAGACATGGCATCACGACCTTGCTCTCATTGTGCATTGCGGCCATGACCAAGGTGCTTTTCCCTGTGGAGCTTCCCTCACTGGCCTTCAATCTTGACCTATCCTCCACCACACTGCTTGGCAGCACTAGCATTAAGGCCGCTATGTCTGTTATGTCCGACCCTTTCCTCCTCCTCTTAAAGAGTCATGGATAACTCGCTGGTAGGAGAGCACATTCTGGAAGATGAAGAAGAAAATAGGAGAAGCCTTTTCTCAGTAGGGTTTGGGATTAATGAAATCAACCCCCAAGCTCGTAGAGGATACTGAGACACCCTCGTAGTTGCAACAGGTGTTGTGCTTAGGAAGGAAGTGAAAGGAGATAAGTATTATGGCAAGGTTGTGAGGTGCCAAATGGTTGATGGGCAGATGGATTCACACTGGGAGAATGATGCTCGGCCATAAAAATTGCAACACTTCTTGATATTCCCACCATCTCCAAGCATCCTTTCAATCCTTTTCTCATTTTGAGCATGAGCATCCTTGAATGACTCTTTCTCCTTGAGTCTCTTTCAATCTGTGAGCTCTTTCAAATTTGAAATTACCATGGTTGAGAAAACAAGAGATGGTGTAACCACCTCAACCTCCCACCTCCTAAAATCATCCAACAAACCTCTTCCTTTTCTTTTCTTGATATATAAAATTGAATTTGCATACATCTTGGCTAAGGTCTAAAGACCCTTTATTTTAGTATGAGACAAAAGGTGTTTGACCTTGTTGGAAACTGCGAGGAAGACGAGAGACGAAAGAAAGAGAGGACAGAAGAGAGATATGAGACACCAGAAGTGGAACCCCAGAAGTGTGTCAACTGAGCACACATGATGGGAATATATAGAGGGGACCTGGGGCGCTATATATAGACAGACTATATATATAGACAAACTATATATAGCTAACACCCCCGCTCAAATAAAGGTCCCTTACTATGGATGAAAAAACCCTCGGAGCCTCAAGGGAAAAACCCACAGCTCTATATAGGCCTACTGTTATATCAATATTCAAAATATAAACAAAGTTGAACTTACAAGAGCCTATTCATAGGCATCAAAGGATATGTATAATTACAACATCAACATAGACGGAGCTACATCACTCAAAAGCTACATCACTCCTGAATTACAACAGCCTATTCAGAGGCATCAAAAGAGCTTTATCACTCCTAAATATACAACATGTAAAATAAGGATAAGCGACATCACTGCAAAAGATAAAATCTCCAAGAAATTCCTTCAACTGAACTTGGGATGTAAGCAGTATATCTGTCACATCAAAACTTAAAGAAAAATGTTACAGTGACATTAGAACAATACAAGGTCTATAGAGACGGTTCACGATACCGCTCTATAGACAACATAACACATGTGGAGACCCATGAACAGAATATAAATAAAACAATTTGTCATCAGCTGGAATATAGACGCTCATGAGTTGGAAAGAATATAAACGAAATAATGTGTTATCAACTCGAATATAGACCCTCATCAGCTGGAAAGAATATAAACAAAATAATGTGTCATCAGCTAAAATATAGACCCTCATTAGCTAGAAAGAATATAAACAGATCAGGGTAGTCAAAGAGAAGGCACCAAGAATACACTGCCTTGTGGAGCCAGCAATACCACATGCCTTTAAGATAGATGAAAAGGTAGCTTGATCCCCCTTTACATCCTTCTTTTGGAATCTTTCAAATAGTTCAAGAGCCAGAAAACCCTGTCCATGTTGAGCATATCCAGCAAGCATTGTGTTCCACGACACTATGTCTTGATAGACCAAATTGTCAAACACATTGTGTGCCTCGTTAGGACACCCACATTTAGCATACATGTCGACTAAGGCATTTCCTACCGCATGATCATATTGCAATCCAAGCCTAATAATTTGCTCATGTATCAGCAAGGCATTTGTTCAAAGAATCCAAGTGCAGAATGGCCCTCTTTGCCAAACAACCGAGGGTGCCGAAACCTGCCCTTCTTTCGAGGAAGGCGTCGTTGCTACTGGAAGACCCGCTGCTACTCCTGCCACTGGCACCACGGCCACAGCTTGCGTTGTGGCTGCTTGAGGCTGCAGAGGGGGATGGAGGCCATGAAGATGGAGGGGGACGAGTCCCACGGCTCACACAAGTAGGCGTCGAGCATGCCCTTGATGGAGAGCACCCATTCCTTCTCCTCTAGCTAAGGCGTATTTGTGCGCTCTGATACCATGTTGGAAACTGCGAGGAAGATGAGAGATGAAAGGAAGAGAGGAGAGAAGAGAGATATGAGACACCGGAAGTGAAACCCCAGAAGTGTGTCAACTGAGCACACATGATAGGAATATATAGAGGGGACATGGGGCACTATATATAGACAGACTATATATAACTAACAGACCTTTCTTTCCCTTTCACATATTTTAAGATGTGAGCCTAAGGACCCACATCGTTACATTGTTTCATATTTGAATTTTTGCCAAGAGTTACAAAAGTGAAATGCTATTTCACAAAAGATGTTTCCATGTTGAGCACATTTTGGTGCCTTTATTTGCATTGATTTCCCGGTCATCATATGCCATACCATCACCTACATTATTGATGATGTCACCATTGATAAAAACATTCTAGAAGACCTTTAACCTCCCTCCACATCTATAAAAGGAGGGGCTTGCTATAGAGCTCCTCAATCTTGCCAGTGCCAATCTTGGGAGCTCAAGGAGTCAAGACCTCCAAGTAAGTAACTTCAAGTTCTAGTTCTAGTTCTTGTCTAGTTATGGTATCTAGTCTTGCCTTGTCTTCCATTATACTCATGTTGTCTTGTCACCTTGTACTCTCATAGTCTTGGGTAAGTTACTCATGAATATATGTGTGCATCATGTGGGTTCAAAATAAGGTATTTTTAAAATACCATTTTTATACATTTTTTACATACAAAAGGGTGTATATGAAGGAGTTATTTATAGATTGAATAGAAAAGGGTTAAGTTTTATTCATGAAAAAGTCACAGATAAGGATATTAATAAATAGTCCTTGAACACATGTGATGTAGAGCATATACATATGGTAGATTCCCCAAGCTCAGAGTACAAGATATTGTCTAGTACTATCTTGTATCTTGATCATCCCCATCGAGGGAGATCTTGTAATTCTGATATCTTGTATTCATACCTATAGTCCCAGGTTGTGAGATCGTTTATGTCCTATTGAACCTTGTAGTCTATACCTACGGTTCTAAGTATTTTCTATATCTTGTTAAGTTATCATTCTAGCTTGTGCCCCAACGTGGGATTATCTTTAAATCAGAATTCTTGTAAAAATCTTGCATCTAGTCTAGTGTCTCGGGCATAGTCTAGTACTCCCATAATAGTTTGGCAAGACTACTTTCTAGCCCTCTTGAGCATCATGAGGCAACCCTCCTTGAAAGAATCATGCCATCCCTTGAAAAACCTACAACAACCAATTCAAGACTTGAATGAATGACAAGTGCAACTTCAAATAGAATACATTGTGCATCTAGGCGCTATGCTTCAAAGATTCAAGACTCAATCTAAGACTTGCTAAACAACAAAGGAAGTGATCAAATGATTCCATGTGTTTATCAACCCCCAACAAGAGAACCCAAGATCTGCATGTTAGAGAAGTTCAATGGTGACTGCTCAAAGTTGAGGGGATTCCTACAACAAGTAAAGCTGATCTATATCTGCATGCAATGGGATAGGTATCCAAATGATGCTTCCAATGTGGGATTCATTGTGACTTTGCTCTGTGGTCAAGATTTATCATGGTTCATCTTAATCTTGGAAAAAAATATGCTAGTACTTCATAATTGTGAGGCATTTCTTTGCAAGCTCACTTCCATATTTGGAGATGTAGACACTGGTTGAGTAGCAAAAACAAAACTTCGCAAGCTATGATAAGATAACTGCCCTGCCTCTACTTGTGCACCTAAATTTAGAAATTAATCTATCACCTCACTTGTTATGAGAAGTATTTTATCAGCCAATTTAGATGGGGTCTTCGGGATGACATCAAGGACCTCATGCTCACTATGCTTAAGGCAAAAAAAATCAATGATTATATCATGCAAGCCATCCAGTGTGATAATAGATTGTTCAAGAGGAAGAAAGAAAGCAAGAAGAATGGCAACCTTACCAATGGAACCTTGCCCCAATCAAAGATCCAATCAGAGAAGAAACCAATCCCAAGCCGATGCAAATAGATAATACCAAATTCGAGCTCTTGACCCCACAAGAAAAGAAAATTCAAAGTGAGAATCATCTATGCCTATATTGTGGAAAACCTGGACACATTGGCCAAAATTGCCCAAATACGAGGGCAATAATCCCAAGATTTGTTGCAACTATCCTTGAGCGGGAAAACAAGGATGCTCAATTGTAAGTGAGACCACAAAATTGGACCTTGATCTAAGAAAGGGTCTCTTGATTGTAGCCACACCCATGGAAACTTTCCTTATCACATTCTAGATGATTCTACTGAGAAAGGCCCTTTCCCTAAAAATAAGACCATCACAGGCATAGCTACTGCTAGACTCTTCCTTAGATACATTTTTAGATTACATGGACTCCTAGATGGCATCATCAACAATTGGGGTCCCTAATTCATATCTAATTTTTCGGAAGAGCCTTTGCAACCTCCTTGGAGTCCAAGTTAAGTTATCCACAACCAATACTCCATAGACAGATGGTCAAATAGAATGGGTAAATCAAGACTTCGAATAATATCCCTAGTGCACCATGAGCTACCATTAAAATGATTGGTTTGAGCTCTTATTGTTTGTAGAGTTTTCTTATAATAATAGTGTCCAAGAAAACTTATTTATTTGCAAACTATGGCTAGCATCCAAGGATAGATGTAAATCTCTCCAATCAAGTAAAGAATCATGCCACTCGAGGTATAAGCACATGGACCATCATTGTCTCCAACATCCAATATACAAAGTCAATGATAAATTATGGTAACTTAGGCATAACCTCTAGACAACAAGCCCCTCCACCAAGCTAGACCACTAGATATTTGCGCCCTTCACTATTGTAGCTCAGATCAACCCAGTTGCTTACCGACTCCAACTCCCCAACACCATGAAGATGCACCCAATCTTCTATGTTTCCTTGGTCAAGCCGGCCATACCATACTCATCATTGATAAAGGAAATATCTAAACCCCTACCACTTGTCTAGATTGAAGGTCATGAAGAATTTGACGTTGAGCATATCTTAGACTCTCTGATCTCTCAAGGTTGATTGGAATACCTTGTTCATTGGAAAGGATATGACATAAATGATTGCACTTGGGAACCTATAGAATATCTCCAAAGAGAACCTCTCAAATTTAAATAATTTCATGTCAAGAGGAATCCAATGAAACTTGGACCAAACTACCCAGTCGCTCCTCATGAAACTCATCATTAGAGGAGGGGGTGATGTCATAGATAGGCCATGATCAAGTGTATGGATTAATTCTTGCTCATGCCATATAAATTCATACCCCATGTGAAAACACCTTTAACAGGATATCCTTGAGCCAACCATACAAACCCATCCTTCCCATGTCATCATAAACCTCCTACAAGATATGCCATGTCATCACTTGCACTATCGATGATGTCATCATGGAATATTCTAGAAGATATTTAATTGCCCTCCAATACCTGTAAAAGCAGGGGCTCACCATAGAGCTTCTCAATGTTTCCAATACTAGTCTTGGGAGCTCAAGGAGTTGAGACCTCCAAGCATGTAACTTTAAGTTCCAATTCTAGTTCTTATGTAGTCATGATATCTAGTCTTGCCTGGTCTTCCATTATACTCATGTTGTATTTTCGCCTTGTAATCTCATAGTGCGAGATCTTGTCTAGTACTATCTTATATCTTGTTCATCCCCATTAAGGGAGATCTTGTTATTATGATATCTTGTATCCATACATATAGTCCTAGGTTATGGGATCCTTCATATCCTATCAACTCCTGTTGTCTATACCTATAGTCTTAGGTTGTGGCATTTTTCATATTTTGTTAAGTTATCATTGTACGTTGTGCCCCGATGTGGGATTATCTTGAAATCAGAATTCTTGTAACAAATCTTGCACCTAATCTAGTCTCTTGAGCATAGTCTAGTGCTCCCATAACAATAACTTTGAATCTATAGTCTTACAAACATTTGAGATAACTATCCATCCATGACTATGTATTGCACTTTGTAATGGGACCTATTAAAGAAGAAACTTAAAAGGTCTCTTAGAGTCAATAATACCTTTAAAATTAGCATCCAAGTGGGTAATCGCAAGTCTAATAGCTTTAGAAATGAGAACTTGTTATGAAACATTAAAGACAACCTGCAACAAATCGTTAAAAAAAAGAAAAGACTATTGATTTTGTTAAAAAATCATGCAATATTTGAACCAAGCTTTGAAAAAATATCCATGTAGAGAAGTGGATCAACAAATCTAATAGCAAAATATATTTCTTCTCTAATATACTCTTGTATTTTGGACATATAATAAGGTAATCCTCTTCATCTATATCTTAGAAACATTCACAACCATTTGGGCAAATAAATGACTAACGTTTTCAATGATAAGCTTTGTAACTTTTTTCAACTTAGCGGGAATGTTGAGGATCTCAAAGGATTTTTATTTAATAGTGGCAAGGGCTTCAATAGTTTGTTAAACCTGTACCTAAGTCTACTCATCATACTGAGGTCCTCACTCATCAATGTGACCTTGTGTACATGGGCAACAACAATGTAAACATCATTAATGAAATCAATGATGAGATCCTTTGTAGCCTCCTATAAACAAAGTATAGCTAAAAGTTTCCACCTCTTATGCAATCCATTCATTAATGCAAACCTCGACATCGATTTGAGATATCCTTGACCAATTTGATAAATGTGGCCATTAGGATAAGATGATTGGTTTCTTTTTGGGCTTTCTTGATTTTTCTAAAGCACCTCTACATGTAAAACCACCGTAACTTCATTTTCCTCTTGGTTGGGGTTGGTTTGGAAGGCTCCTCAGCTAATGCAACTAAAGGTTTACCATGCTCTTAGATTTTGATTGTCATTTGAAGATGTGTCTTCAACCCAAGTTTCAATGGGAAACTCTTGAGCCACTATGGAAAGATCTAGGATAGTCTGTTCAACATTTTGCTTTGAAGGAATATCAAAAGCTTGTGGATGTGGCTATTGGATAAGGATATTTCTTGCAATCTTCTTAATCTATGCTCTCATAAGTAAGAAGAGCACAATGATGATGAACTTAAGAAGTTTCTAAGAGAATGGTCATTATGGCGCAAATGAGGTAATTCACAGAGCCCGAGAAACCCTTGTTGCACCATTGGGGAAGACTTTCAAGCGATTACCATTATGGCATGAGAGAGGCAGTTTGTGGAGCTAGAGCAACCCTTATCACAAAGCTAGCGAAGAGTGAGAAGAGATTGCCATTACGACACAAGGGAGGCAACTTGTGGAGCCAAAGCAACCTTTATTGCCTCATTGGAAAAGAGTGAGAAGTGATTGTCATCACAGCACGAGCTCGGGGAAGTTACTATATGTATATCTTCTACATCACGTGCATTCAAGGCCTATTAATAAATATCCTTATCGGTGGATTTTTCCTGAATAAAACATAACCTCTTTCTATTCAATTTGTAAATAACCCCTTTATATTACACCCTTCTATATGTAAAAAATATATATAAAAATGGTATTTTAAAAATACCTTATTTTGAGCCCACGTGATGCACACATATATTCATGAGTAACTTACCCAAGAGCATGAGGGAGGCAATTCATGGAGTCCAACCAACCCTTATCGTGTTGTTGGAGAAGAGCGAGAAATAGTTGTTGCTGTTACGGCACGAGGGAGAAAGTTTGTGGAGCTCGATCAACTCTCATTACATTATACGGGAGTTTATAGAGTGGCATGGCCATCATTATGAAAGTGGAATAGTTGGCGGAGCTGCATCGGGTGCTATTATGTCACACGGGACTCCCAATGGTGGATATCTTACAAAACTTATTTATGCATACTTGACTCACAAAACAAAACAATGATATAAGATTGAGTTAAATAATATAAACACATTATAAGTTTTTGACAAGAAAATATAACTTCTAGATATATGTTCAAGCTTAATAGTCTACACCATTGAAAAAACATTTGAAAATTATTTACTTTTTATAAGTTATATATCTCTATATTTCTTGAATCAAATATATATAAACCATTGAGAATTCAATCTTGCTCTCATTAGCACTTCTCTTGAAACATTTGAAGAAAACTTTATATACTTTAATATTTGAAGAAAATAATAGTTTTATGAGACCTTATATCTATCCAAAATAAAATAAAATTTCCATTTTTTAAAAAATTCAAATGAATTTTTAAGATATTTTTCTATTTTTCAGCTATTATATAGCTAAAAATCGGCCTATAATATTTTAATAATAGCAAACCAACTTTAAAATTTGTTTCAAATTTTCCAATTTATTTGGCACCCTAAAATATTCTTTTTTTTATAAATAGATATAAGGTCTCACAAAAAATAAAGATCATAGCATTATCACATAGTTATGACCATTACTCTAAAGCTAAAAAATCCTTAAGAAATCAAACATTTTAGACATAGTTGAAGAAAACTTGACAAAATATAGGACTTACTCATATGGTGCAATTATAGGGGTTAGTAGTGCTACTAATCTTCCTAATCGCACCTTATGGAGGACTGTGATTTTTTATCATTTTCAAACTTATTTTTATTTTAAAAATATTCTAAAAATAGCAAGTGAGGTGGAAAATATTGAAAATACATTTATTTTTTCTCAAAATATCTTAAATATAATAAGGCTTGGAATTTTTAAGGCTATTCATTTGCTACTTTTCTACCTATCATTACATAATTTAAATCTAAAAGAGACTATCTTTTTGAATAGATATTGCATTAGTATATCTTTACTATATAAATTCTATCTTCTCTAGGAGCTTTAAAACTATATAAGAGGTGTTGCCTAGTTATATATTTTTGAAATAATATATTTTTTTACCATTTTTGAAAAAAATCATTCTATTATTTTACTAATTTTTTTAAATGTTATAGGCCTCAAGGCTTGAATGCACGCATGGGAGTTTGTGTGTAGTAGTGAGTTGTATAAATCCACAAGTATTTTTGCTAAATAATCATATATGCTTGAGAAGTCTCACCTCATCCTTGTACCCAGTGAACACCTTTCTTCCACTAGTATAGGAGTAAATGGTCTTAAAAGAACGAAATTTCCTATAGCCATGCTCAATTAAGGGTGTCCTATATCTATGTGCTCTAGTTAGTGAGAGGTACGTGCACAAATAGTCTTAAATAGACTTCTGTGCACAAGTGTAGTCGAGCAATACACTAGTGGTTGCATATGTTAGATGCTATGGTACCATATGCTAGATGATGTGGTACCAAGTGTAGTAACATACACATATACTAATGCACACATGCACATGTATGCTAGTGTGTACTAAAGTTGAGTAGGTAAAAATAGGGTGCCTTGTGTAGGTAGCCCACTTCATGTGTACTTAAGTGCAATGAGATGGATATATGGTGTGCTAGGCATACCTATGATGGGTGTACACTAAGCTATGTGTGCAACAATGATGCACTAGTGCACTAGGCTCACTGGTACACAATGATGTAGTGATCTAGATATTGTGCTATGATTGAGTGCATTCTGGGTTATGCATAGAAGAGTGTAGTAGGCTCACCAGTACGCAAGGATGTAGTGATATGGATATTGTGCTATGATTGAGTGCATTGTTGGTTATGCATAGAAGAGTGTATACTAAGGTACAAAGGATATGCTCAATTATACTTATGTTAGCCTAGCTGAAAGGTGGTGCACTATGGAGTGTACAAGGGACACAAGATACATTACTGCATGTGTGTATGCCTATACTATGATGTAACGTGTGTGCACTAGTGCATAAAGGACAAAAGGTACAGTTGTGCACCTGTGTCAAGTATGTCAAGGTGAGTGTACTAGGTCTATTTGTACTGAGTTCTAGTGCACTAGTGCAATGCACCTCATGCACTAGGTGGTGCACTAGTGTATCTAAGTTTATGTGTGACTAGTGTGAAGCAAAGATGTGGCTCGTGCATAGTGAGGGCACTTGTGCACTAGTTTAGGGTGTGAATGGTGTATTGGTGAATGCAATGTGGTGATTGTGACACAATGCAACTCTAAGAATAGTTGGTTCTAATACAAGTGTAAATGCATAAATCTAAGGGCATGAGCTAGTTAATAAAATATAGAAGGGGTATTGTAAAATGCATGGATGGAGGCAATTGGAATGCATAGTTCTATGTGCACTAGTGCGTTGAGGTGGTGTGCAAGTTATTTCATACACATGATAAAGAGGTTCTACTACATGTGCATACACAAATATGTGTATGGGTGGGTTTGCAAGTAGATGTGCACATTGTGGATACAAGGTTATGTGTGATTGAGGTGCCTTACTCTTGCAATGGTGTGGATTAATTTTCCTACATGTGAGTGTACAAAGATGGGTATGAGCCTCATATGCTAGGTGCATACTAATGCACGAAATTGTACCCTACTACGTGTGGGTGCATATAGGGACTCACATGTGTTCACTTGTGCATGTTGTTGGTGTACAAGAACTCAGTTCTACAATGGGTTCTAAGTGGATTTTAGGGTTGTGCTAGGTGTATCATGGGTATTACCCTTCTTCTTTTTTGCTCCCCTTAACCGTCCCCTTCCACAATGTGGATGTAGGAGAAATACAAAACTATGATGCACACAAGTAAACATGGGAATGTCCCTTCACACATGTGCCCATTGAATTTCTATACTATGGTGGTGTGTAATGCATCTACCAAAGTGGGGGAGTGATTGTGGATAATGAAGGTGATCCCAAAGTGCCTTATGTGCTCAAGGTAATTGTGCATTGAGATGCTTCTAGAAGATGAGTGCAAAATGAGAAAATGTACTATAGGGTGAACTAGATGGAGGACAAAGTGCACTGATGTGGTGCATTAGTACATATGTGCACAAATGTGTGGTAAGGGTGCAACAAACATTGTCTTCCTTTCCTTCTAGCTATTCCAATCTTCCTTTCCCAATAGGGTGGATAGTACAAGTCCACAAAGGGGTAAGGGTCATGTACACACATCATCAGACAAGGGTGCATATAGTTCAATTATGAAATTGGTATACTAGTGCATTATGGTGTTGTGTGCCAAGTGTGTCTATATGTGAATGGCTTACATGTATGGATTATTGTACATAACTCATTGGTTTGTTATATTGTTGCATCACTAGGTGCATACAATGCTTGTATAGAAAAGAAAGTTGATATTTTATTAATTGAAATTTTAACAAGCCGTTTGAATGTAAGAATTTGTGCACTAATTTCAAAAAATTCAGCTTACCCCCATACTCAATCAAAACCACATATCTTGCACACTTAAAATTTTAAGTGGATATGAATTAAAAATCACCGTTACTTGGGTAGTGAGTGCACATACTAAGAGTCTCACCCTCTCTCTCCCATCAATGATTGCACACTCTTCTTTTCCATAGGGTGAATGTCACTTGTAGAGACTCAAGGGTTCTTGCTTTGTGATCAATGCGCTAATATCCAATACTCATCTTATTAAATATCATACATGCCTTGCATTTATTTCATACCTTCTTACTCTCCTAATGTTGCATGGCCTATGATTCTTTGGCTATCTTGGTACTTCATCCTTCTATAATGGTGGCAGTTCCTTTATGTTTCATTACTCTTGCCCCATTCTATCTCATTCGTGGTTCCCTCTACCCAATATTTTTACTTGGCTATGGAGTATAGAAACACAAGAGAAGCGCACAAAGAGAAAAGATAGAGAGATGATAATAGGAGGTGTATAGGTAAAGCTTTCAATAAGTAGATAATATTGTGAAGTCTTGAAGCATATTGCATCTATATTTCCATCCAAAATCATAATGATAATGCTAATTTGAAAGGTGGAGTAGAAGTGGAAGCACAATGAGAAGCAAGAGATTCAGAGGTTCAAATAGAAAAGAGAGAGACTGGTGTGTGGAAACTCCAATAATGATAATGTGTGACCTACCTTCCATTATTTTATTGCCACTGAAAGAATAAAGTAGAAAGTGATAGTAATGGGTGCCCACCATCTAAAGTGTAGAAGGTGGTTACAATATATAGGTAAATATAGGTGTCTTGGCATAGGTATACTTTAACCCCCAAAAATCTTCCATTTGAAAGTGAATGTACCTAAGTGTAAAAAAAAATGACAAAATACAAAGTGTAGATAAAAGTACAACAAGATGAGAAATAGACGGCATGTCCTCCTATACCCATGATCTTCCTAACAAAGGTATACCATTCTATTAAGATACTTTTAATGAGTAGATCTATATGATTTCTATCCATAGATATCTTCAAACGCTCAATGGACCTATCCTCTACGATCTGTCTCATGAAGTGATAGTACATTTTAAGGTGCTTTCTATTTGCATGGAAGATCAACCAACTAAATCACACTCACTAAGTGTGAATGTAGTGTAGAGGTCATAGTCATACGAAGATCTATGATCAAGCAACCTAACCATAGGGATTCCTTGTAAGCCTTAGTGGTTGCAATATACTCAGCTTGATACTAGATGAGGCTATGCATTTCTATACCTTGGACATCAAAGAGATAGAACTTTGGGAAAAGGTAAAGACATACCCAAAGATGGACTTCCTACTATAGTTGCATGTCCTACATAATCTAAGTTAATGTAGCTCATGATTCTTGTATCTTAGATACCATAGAAAATGCACATATCTGTAGTATCACATATCTGTAGTATCTTTAAGGTATCTCTTAGTACCCTTAATGGCATCCTAATGTCACCTCCCAGATGTACCCATATAATATGCCACAACTTCCACTACAAATGCTATGTGAGGTTGAGTGGCTATAATGTTATATAACAAACTACCCATTGTGAATCCATATTAGAACTTGGCCACCTTGACCCTCTCATCATCTGACTAGGAACAATCTTTCTAAATAACATTCAGATGATAAGGTAATGTATAAACAATAGGCTTATCATCTTACATATTGAATCACTCAAGTACTATATGAATGTACTCCTTCTCAGATAAGTAGAGAAGTCCCTTAGAGAGATTGCGTGTAATGCACATACCAAGCATGTGGGAGGCCTACCCCATATCCTTTATCCCAAAGATTTTCTTGAGCTTATTCTCTTTAAAGCATATAGGCTTAGTATAAGAACTTCAAGTAATAAGCATGTCATTAATATAAAGCACAAAGATAATAAGGCTACCATCTGGGCCTTCTTTCTACATAAATAGAGATCCATATCACTTTGCAAATATTATGATGAATGCATGAAAGCATCAATCTCATGGTACCATTCCCTAGGTGCATGCTTAACCCCATAATGACTATTCGTCAAATTTCATATTAGGCATTCCTTGCCTTTTTTGAAAAAGCACTTAGAATGCTATAGATAAATATGCTCATGCAAATCTCCATATAAAAAAAGCTATCTTAATATTTATATGATGAAGATCCAAGTTTTCCTAAGTAACCAAGACCGATACCAAGCTCAGGATAGTCATCTTGACCACAAAGTAGAATATCTCATCAAATTCAACTCCCTTTTCTTACTCAAATTCCTTTCCAATCAATATAGCCTTGTATACTAGCTTGGGGCGACTAGGGATACTCTTTAACTTGTACACCCACTTGCATGGCAATCTATATTTTCCATTGGGAAAGAAAACCAAGTCCAATGTATGATTTTTCCATCAAAATGAGAACATCCTCTACATATAGCCTCCTCATATACAAGTGCCTTAATAGATTCTATCACCAAAGCCTCATCCATACAGAGCTTGTGTAACGGTTGAGAGAACGTGAAGCTCTAGTGGAATACCTCAAGATAGGTTGTAGAGCCTATAAGGCATGTCCTCTCTATCCAACATCATGATCTTGCACAATAGGTGGATCTTGGGACACTACATCATCACATCTATAGTATGCTATCTTAGTAGGATCGGCTATATTGTCATAAGAGGCTCCTCCTGAAAGATCCATGCATACCTCAATCAATTGCTTTGGACTTGTATGCATCTTTTCCAAATGGAAGATAATATCATGTCCAAAAGGATAACCTTCCAACCTTGTATATCACAAAGGAAATTTGGTAGACTTCAAATCCAACTTATTTCTTGTCTTTGAAAATATGCCAAAAACCCTCACATATAAAGATCCAGAAGTGTGCATATGAGAGAAGTTTGCCAGACTATACCTCCTTTGCGACCTTACAACCAAGAATAGTACATGGGGATCTATTAATGAAATGCATAGTAGTAGTAATTTCTTAATCCTAAAAGTGTTGCAGTAATCTTGCTTTATTGAGCATACTATGGGCTCTTACTACCTGAATAGTCCTATTCATATGCTCTATAACACCACTTTGTAGTGAAGTGCATGGGGTGATCAACTGAGGCTTAATACCCCTCTCATCACAAAATTACTCAAATTCCTTAAAGATATATTCTCCCATTTTTAGATCATCAACATTTAAGTCTAGTACTACTAGAGTCATTCTCAACAATGGCAAATAATTGCTAAAACATAGGTAAAATATTAAACTTCTACTCAATAAGATAGGTTGAAAGCTTATACAAACAACTATGAATATAACAAAGTACTTTGTACCATCCAATCATGACTGACAAGGCATGGAGCTACAAACATCTGCATGCAAAAGAGTTGAAGGCTCACCCAAAAATGTAGAAGGAGACTTATCATGCAAGTTACAAGTTTGCCTACCATATAAATAATGATCATATGAATTAAAAGATAAAAAATCAATAGGTTGGCGATACTACAAATGAGTAAGGACTTTTATTTCTCTCAAAGACATGTGCCAAAGATGGAAATGCTAGAGAGATACATGTGGAAGATTGGTCATAATCAAAACATGGTCAATAGACATAGACGCTAGCAAGGAACAAAGATTTGCAACCTTGGCACCTCTAGAAATAAAAAAGACTACCATGAGCTGTCTTGAATAAGTGCCAAAAGGTTCTTGATACATCTCATCATCAATAAGTTCCCAAAGGTACTTGATAGAAGTCATTATCAAACTATTGGTCTAGAATAAGACTTTTAGTCAAATGTGGAGCATGATGTATATCATGAAGCAAAAAAGGAGCATGATGTGTATCATGAAGCAAAAAAGGAGCATGATGTGTATCATGAAGCAAAAAAGGAGCATGAGTATAAAATTGTAGTCTAACACCATCTATGACAATGATATCCAATGGAGTATCATCTTCCAATCTAATAGAACCTATCATAGTATGGTAGCATCAATATTCTTCATGCTTACTTATTTTGTAAGTAAAGCACTCTCTACATCACTGCACTTAAAACCACCTTCAAGAGGACTAGTATTCGTAACAATACATGATAAATCTCATGACTCTAGTACTATAAAAATCAAGAATAAGGACTTTATGTTAGCCCCAAACTAAATGCCATGAGACATAAGCTAGCCGAAGATAGAGTGAAACTCATTCAAATGAGTAGACATAGTGGTGCCCTGTTTCATGGAAAGATCCACAAGCTTGTTCAATCAATATAACTCAGAGGTAAGACTCTACTTTTCATAAATATCGCATATCTTCTTTCATGAATCATGTTATTATGGTAAGTAAAGATGACATTAAAGTACTCCCGCTTAGCAAAATATTATATGATAGTTCACTTATATAACTCATCAAGCTCATCCCCATCATCTCTATCTCACTTCTTTGGCTTTATGACATTGGCTTTCAATGGCGTAATGTGATTATTTTTTACCAATACTTGCCATATTTGCACCTTTCAATATTGGAAGTTGTTATCATCCACTTCGCAATGTTAAAAATAATATTATCATTTGGTGCATTAGAAGTATCTACCATTATGTCTACAAAGGACTACAAAGTACAAGAGTATAGGCCATTTTAAGTGCAATAAAACATCCCAAAACTAAGCCAAATTTTAAGGCAAGAAGTGAAACAAAAAAGCATATAGTTGCCCATGGCATATCCTTGATATACCATATTCTTCATGGTTTGTGACCTTTGAGAGTCTAACTGTGGCCCACACAATGGACATGCATAATAACCTGAGGTAACCAAACCTATCCCAACACCTCTATCTAGCAAATACAAACTTGAATGAGCTATGATAGATATTACAAATGAGAATGAAGACTACTTACCTGAGCACTCCCCGAATCCCGGAAAGTCATGCGTGGTTCACATGAGAATGGCTTGTATATTGGCAGATGCACTTGCTCATATCTTCCACGACGATCCCCCTCCTCCCACAAAATCTTAAGCTCATCAACTAATGGACAAAGATACACGTCCATATTCTTGACTTTGTAGTGGCCAGGAATGAGCAAGCTAAGGATGAGGTATCCTTTCTTTGTAGAAAGCCATGGAGGGATGTTGTAGTTAACAAGGACTATAGGCTACACACTGTAAGAAGTTGAGTGCAGACCGAATGGGTTCATGCCATCCATAGCAAGACCAAGTCGAATATTCCTTGGCTCTTGGGCAAGTTGTTTCCTATATCATTTCACCTCTACTACTTGTGCTCTTGCTCCTAGGTGTTTCTCCTACTCTTTGCAATTGCTTTTGGTATTGAAGGATTGATCTTGAGCTCCATCTGAAGAGTCTTTACTCAACCATTCTCTCATAGTTTGGTACAAATATGATATATACACTATGGATAGCATTTATTTCAAGTCCATATAATGCTTAAGGGGATTTTGTAACTCTTGAATGTTGATTTGATGCTTGGGTAATATTATTTGATTTTTTAGAGCTTATATAGCTCAAATTTTGAAGATTTATTTGCTACAGCAAAGTTTGGACAACAAGCATACGCTGTAAAGGTCTACATATTACATTACATGCCTTTAAACACTTCTAGGATTATACATGTATGTATTGATGCATGGCGGTTGTTATACTGCTAGTTGAATTTTATATATCCCAGACCAACTGCTATCCAGATATTCCTAGTAGTAGAAGCTTACTTCTTTGGTGATTTACCTATAGATGTACTGTTATTTACTATATGTTTAAAAATGAGCACAAAATGTATTGGGCTACTCTAGGCCTTTGTTCTGCTACTCTCCACCTCAACGATAACTTATCAATGCTCAATGGAGCCTGAAACTAGGAAAAATATTGAGAACAAGCCCTTAATGAAGAGAGAAGTAAGAACATAGCTAGGAATGAAGGGCAGGTGTAGCCATGAAAGCTTCAAGTGAGATCTTCTCCACAGGTATCAGTTGAAAGATGGAGTGTAGGTGGAAGCATGAGCAGAAGCAAGAGATATGGAGCTCAAGAAAGGAAGAGAGAGTCTCGTGTGTGGAAACTCCACTAGTCACAATGTGACTTCTCCTCCCTTATTCTATTTCCAATTAAAAAAATAAAGACTAAAGTGATAGTGATGGGTGCCTGCCATCTATAGTATAAAGATGTGTGGGTACAATGTAGGAGTAAGTGTAGATGGCTAGGTGTAGAGGTGGCCTCAATTTGTAGGTACAATGTGTAGATACAATGTTGGAGTAAATGTAGATGGCTAGGCACAAGTGGCCTTTAACTACAACACAATTTTCTTATCATGGTGCTACTACACTTAGCTTTGTTATTGTGTTTGATGGTCATACTACTATTCATCACGCCCATTGTTATCATGATGATGATTTTCTTGATGCTCAAGCACTGATTTTTTGTGCCATGTTGGTGTTGCTCATTGTGATGATGATTATGATGATGATGATGATGATGCGTGTATTGGACAAACATACTACTGCTTTTGGTGATCATGGTGATGGCAGTGATGGGCTACTACTCATGATGATGATAGTACTGACAATGGTGATGGTGTAGGTGCAAGTTAGCAGTGATGGCATAAGCTCTAGGCAATGGAGATGGAAGCAAGTAGCCTACTTAGCCATGAAGATCATGATTGAAGATGACAATGGAAATATGCAAAGATCAACATATCATGATGGTGATGATGATGATGCTAGTAAGCAACAAGTTGAGGGCTTGAGGAAGGAGATGATGCTAATACTCCTTGGTTATCTTGATGGAGAAGAAGACCAAAAAGAGGTGTTGGAGATGATGTTTCACGTGCTACTACTTTCCTTTATGCTTTTTTCCATCTTTTCTCAAAGCCTCAATGTAAATGCAAGAAAAATCAAGTTCATGCCCTTGTTCCCACACTCCATTCATTCTTTCTCTTCCAACTTCCCATCTCCCCATGCCCATGAGTTGTAACATCACCATTCTTTAAGAAATATGGCTCATGGATAATTTTACCTCCTCCTTCCCATCTAATCTTAATGGGTGGCATTCCTTGATCTACTTGTGCTTTATTTCAAGACTTCGTATAAAAGAAAACTCTATTTCAAGAACTTGATTGTATGAGTTATAACCATTATGTGTAGATTTCTTCTGGTGTAAAATGAGGTTTTATTCTTTCTATGTGATATTCTTGGATCTACTTGTATGAAATTTATTTTATTCACTTCATGCTATCCTTTCTTATATTTTTTAAAATAAATATTGTATCAATTTATCCAATGTAAAGCTAAAGCATTTCTATGAACCCATTCAATGAAGGCCCTAACTATTGTGCATGTTTTTTGCAATTGATGCTTCCACACCTCTCCTATTTTGCAATGTACCATACAAGAGAAACTTTTTGATAGATGTATCCTTGGTCTCCCCAATAGAGCCAAAATGTTTCAAAACATGCCCTCAACAATAAGATATTGGATACCTTCATATTTCTTTAAAGTTAGGATTACAAAGCACAACAACTATCTCCCACCTAGCCTATGCATATCACGGATGCTATAATCTATTTGTATTGAGCATGCATGCCTTCAAACATGAGAGATGCATGCTGCAAGCTTCATGGTCCACGATGCACTCCCTTGATCCTAAAAACCTCTATGGCCTTTACATGCAAAAGAGAAGCATGGGCAAATGCATGATATATAACTAGAGAGAAGAAGGGGGACTTCATCACTTAACCCCTTATCCTTCTATTCTCACTCCCTTTCTCTCAATCTCACACTCTCCCTCACACTTTATTGCTCAATTGCAAAAAAGAAAGAAGTAAATAACAAGAAGCTTACACACATGCGAATAGCTTTTTCTATTCAATCTCATCATTGAAATATATTTTTAAGTTTGGTTTTTCCCATTCCCCTTGGGCATCTAGCCCCTTGTTTGTTGAGCCTTATGACCAATTATTTGTCTTTTATGAATTTGGGCTAGTTAACTACAAATAGGTTGCACATGCATGGCCTTCAGTGTCTCTTAAGCATAAGTACAACTTGCACAAGAAGAAGTCAAGCTCTCATTGTATCATTCCAAACAATTATTTCTGCAAAGAGATGATAATCCTTTTGCAAAAAATTAAAGGCCTTCAAGGTCTACTTCTTTTTCTTTGTGTCCTTTGCTTTCATGTAGGTAATCAAGGCATTATTGTTTTCCTTTCTATCCTTTTCTTTCATGTGGTTAACACTCCCTCCCTCTCTCTCTCTCTCTCTCTCTATCTCTCTCTCTCTCTCTCTCTGTCCCTCTCTGTTTTCCCTCTCTATATCCATATTTTCTTCTCTCCCTCTCCCTCCTCTCTTACCCCCCCTCTCCCCTTTCCATGTCTCTCTCTCCTCCACCTCTCTCTCTGTCTTTCCATCTTTCTCTCTTACCGGCCCTCTCTCTCTCACACACACACTTTATTTCCATCACTCTCTCTCTTACCCCCCTCTCATAGAAAGAGAGAGAGAGATGAACAAAGGAAAAGAGGGTAGAAAGAGAGAGAGAAGGATAGAGAGAGAGATGGGAAGAGAGGGAGGGGGAGAGAGAGCGAAGGAAAGAGAGAGACTAAGAGAGGGTAAGAAAGAGAGGGAGGAAGGGAATCTCTACCTCACTGCCTCTCTTACTTACCCTCTCTCTTTCAATCCTCTTCTCTCCTTCCTTTCTCTCTCTCTTAGTTCCCATCTCTCTCTATATCTTTCACCCTCTCTCTTTTTCAATATTTCTCCCTCCCTCCCTCTCTCTCTCTCTCTCTCTCTGTATCCCTCCTATTTCTATCTCTATCTCTGGATCCATCTCTTAATCTCCATCCCTCCCCTCTCCCTCTCCCTCTTTCCCCTTTCTCTCTCTTTCCATATCTAGATCTTACACACACTCCCCTCCCTCCCTCCCTATTTCCATATCTCTCTCTCTCTCACTCCTTTGCACTCACTTTCTCTCTCCCTCTCTTTGTGTCTATCTTAGGCCCTTGCTTCCATCTCTCTCTCTCTCTCTCTCCTACTACTACTACTACTACTACCACCACCACCACCACCTTTCAACTTCTCTCTCTCTCTTTCTATGAGAGAGAAAAGTAAAGAGAGAGAGAGAGAGATAGTGAGAGGGTAAGATAGAGAAGTAAAGAATCTCTCCCTCTCTCTCTCTCTCTTTCCCTCTTTCTCTCTCCCCCTCACTCCCTCCCTCTCTATTCCTTTCTTTTCATCTCTCTCTATCTCTCTATCTCTCTCTCCCTTAGTTCCTTCCCCTCTCTCCCCCTCCCTCTCTCCTCTCTCTCTCATGGAAATAGAGAGAGATGGAGGGGGAGAGAGAGAGTGTGTGTGAGTGATTCAAAGGGAATATATCCCTCCCTTCCTCTCTCCCTCTCCAACTCCTTCTCTCTCTCTCTCTCTCCCTCCCTCCCTTCCTCTCTCCCTCTCCAACTCCTTCTCTCTCTCTCTCTCTCCCTCCCTCCCTTCCTCTCTCCCTCTCCAACTCCTTCTCTCTCTCCCTCTCTCCCTCATCACTTCTCCACATAAATATAATGGTAGAAAGAAAATTTGTTTCTATCTCTGTCTGTGTCTCTCTTAGTCCACAAAAACCATAATGTACAAAGGAAAGAAGAGAAAGAGAAAATGTCTTATCTTGAAGCTTGAAGACACATGTTTGTCTTGAAGCTCTTCTTTGCAACCTTCTCCTCCTACCCTCCATTGTGATTTCTTTCACACTTCCTTTATCCTTATTTCTAAGATCATTATCCAAGTGCTCTCTCTCTCTCTCTTTCTCTCTCTCTCTCTCTCTCTCTCTCTCTCATTGTCTCTCACATTCTCTCTCCCTCTCCCTCTTCCATTCTCATTGTTCACCTCTATTCCTCTATCTCTTAGTCAAAACATTCATAATAAGAACATATGAAGAGACTCTGTTGAAAAGACAAATGGAACTGGAGGATCAACAGGGAAAGGCTCATAAGAAGTAGGAGAAAATGTAGGACCGACAATGAATGGAAAACTCATGAAAATAGGAATTTGAGGGGAGCTAGCATGAGTGAAGGATAAGATGGGAATGGTATTTGGATTATGAGTGAGAATAGAAATGTACAAAGGTAGGCAATAAGAAATCAAGGAATAGGAAAGAATCATTAGGATCATATGGGTGAACAAGGGAATTTGAAATTTTGGAAGAATTCATCTATGAACAATGATTTTCCTCCCATGTGTTAATACTTGAGAGCATAATGATTGGATATCCAATCTATGAAAAACACTCCATCAATGGCATGGATCCATGACACCATCCTCCAAAGGAAGATGTCAATTAGCAGCATCTCAATTGAATGTACATACATGACAACCTCTAAGATCACATTACCCACATAGAGATTCATATCCTCTTCATCCAGGAATTTATAAAATACGGCTTTCAGCAAACCTACATACCATAGATTTGTAGGTTCTAAATCCACATTACTCAAGGAAATATACAAGGCAAAGCACTGTTGATTATACTTAATCCAAAAAGAGTGCAAAGAAGACACCAATTCAACATAGTGAACAAAATCTTCTTGGACACATATCATACACTATTGGAGTCATTTTACCTTAGCAGAAAAAACATTACATAATTTAGCCTTCTATCACAAGTGGTCCAGCTCCTCTTTAGAAGACAACACTAAAGACACCATAGGATCTAGAGGAGAAACGAAAAGGGTATCTACTTTCATGTGGAGTTCTGCAATAACCTTTTTTTGTGACTCTGTAGTCTCCTAAGAGTACTATAACTTACCCTTACATGTACCAAGCTTATTGGCTAATATTACCATCTCCTCAAGAGTAGAAATTTTCTCTTTAGTCTCACTGACACATTCTCCTCTTCTAAAGTAATGATCTTGGTCTCTAGCTCTTTAATAATGGCTTTCTATGAATCCATTAAGGCTTTAGCTAGAGTCATCTATTTATGGATGTCACTCAAGGTAGCTTTCTTAGAGGGCTAAATGCTCCAAATCCTTTCTAAGCTAACTAGTTAGAGATTCCACCTTGTCTTGAAAAGAAGTATAAGCATTTGTATAAATGGTTTAAAGAAAAGAGGTAATCGAGGTTTTGCAAAGTAGATTGGACTCTAGAAATCAACTAAGAAAGAATGGATCCAGCTAACATAGTCTATAAGGAGGAAGGGATCTATTAATCCAACCAACCTTCCTTTGGGCTGCAAACAGATTTCCACAGGAAAGGAATGAGGGAAGGGCACTACTAAAATTAGTAGAAGCATATGTTTGTGTAGGAGGATCTGGAACAACAGAGTATTGAAAGAACTCTTTGTGCATAAACGTTTATTTCGATGGAACCTAGTAGGATGATCATCGTCATCATTGAAGTTGGCTTGCATAAGAGGTGGAGAGGGAACTAGAGGTGGGGGGGGAAGGGGGTGTTTCAAAAGACAAGCACGATAACATATTGACATTCCACTTGGAGGAGGTGCAAGAGAAATAATCTTCTGAAAAAAGGCTCCATATGATACATTGTTAAGCTAACCACTCGTAACATGCTGAAAGTGCTGGTCCATTTTAGCCAACAGAAATACTGCCCAATTAAACTTGACACGTTCAAGGATTCTGATAGATGCGGTGAATAGTTCCATGAACAAGCACTTAGATGCAGACTTACTCGACATGAAGCACTCTTGTAGGAATTGGCACAGCTACTTTTAGATAGGAGAAGAGATATGGGCCATTGACACCCCTAAACTGCTAATAACTTTAGTTGATACCAAGGGTACAAAAGTCTGCTTCTATAGAAAGGCAATGATCTTGTCTAATGTTAGTAGTTGATTACCAGTAGACACAAAGGACACTAAAAGGGGTAGTAAAAATTCCTCAATGAGGTTGGCAAAAGATAAGTAGAAATTGCAGTCATACACCAAGCTAGAATGGTTTTTATAGGATGCCAAGAAAGGATAGCACATATTTTCATCTAAGGCGGAGACTTGAGGGCAACAAACTGACAAAGTCCAGCTTGATGGATACAATCAGCATCTAATAGGAGGGATTACTCATGAACTAGTAGTGGGACATGCTAAATTACTATCGATGGTGTGGAAAAGAATGCCATTCAGACCACATGGGATAGAACAGACACATTAAAAAATCACAAAAAAAGAAAATTTCTTGCAAAAATGAACAAGACTACCATTGAGATGATTATCAGAAAGAAAAATAGAGGATAGACAAGACAATTGGATGAGACTTCCCTAAGCACACCACATCTTATCAAAAAATTTGAACATGACCTATGCACACATGAGATCGATACCTTTGTGATATATAGACAAACAAGCATCTAGATCCTACATACTCAAGCAATCAAATCAAATACAAGCACAATCATACCACATCCCCGACACTAATTAGACTATGTAGATAAAGATGAACTCATAACCAGAAGCACCAGTTAATAACTAGAATCAATAGGGATTGATAAGACCAAGGTAGGATGAATAAATCCCATCCCCATAAGCGCATGTTGTCATCCTATGGTGTGGTCATATGGAGGCGTAAAACTATACAGATTACTTTTAGCAAATGATATTAGCAACAATTCATTGTTTAATTTTGTTGTTAATGTATAATGAGTCATAGTTCCCAACCCAAAACCCATGTAGACTAGACTTGTCTGGATGATGGTCTCTATAAATGCACTTCCTTGTTACAAATTACATGATGTTTGGTGTAGAGCACAAGCATGAGTGACGGTAGGGGGTTGATTTTTATTTACAAGTTAATGTGTCTCCAACACGTATGCATATGCACTATGAATATCAAGGTTAATTTTAATTTACAAAATTATGTGGGTGATTGTGCGATATGCACATGCAATGGTGGGATTCCTTTTACAAACTAATGGTCGATTCATTTTAATTTAAAATTTTAATCAGTGCACTTTGTTAGTTTGGTGTGTGTAATGGTCTGATTAATTTTATATACCATTACCATGTGTGTTATGGTGCACGTTGTCGTATTGCTGTGCATTCGAGGTGTGAAAACCACCCAAAAGTTGTGTGTGATTTGATACTTTGTACATACTTAGTTGTTGTGTTTACATTTATTTTCTGCATATGAGTATAGTGGGGAGGAGTTGGAGGCATAGTGGTGAGCATGATGAGATGCTTTCAGCCTATGTTGAGCAAGGTCAAGTGGAAAGCAGTTTATCGTGCTACAAACAAATGCAAGAAGAAGGTTGTATTCCTTGCAAGGAAATATTTGTCATTAGCCTTCAGGCATGCATAGTAGTAATAGAGAAGATGACATTACTAGAAATTGGACAAGCAAAGGTGACATAAAAGGGAATTTACTACCAAAGAGGATTTCCTAGAACCTTGAGAATATATGATTTGCAGGTTCAAAGCTGAGGCTTCAATGGACCATCAACCCATTGAAGGGAATAATGAAATGAATGTTCTGAAAACAGGGAATTCAGTAGCAATAGAGCTTTTGGAAGGAGCCTTTATTTTTAGATTAGTGCTTGCAAGAAGGCGACTGAACGTTGAAGGCTTTTCGTCTCGTGTTGCAGAGGGACCATCAGTATGGGAGAGGGCAAACCCAAGGGCTTTGGCAACCCGCCTCCTATCAACCCTTATGATTTCACCATTCTCAAAGAAGGCCAGGCAGAGATATTGATGTACGGCAACGATGTCTTCTACAACAAAGCTCAGATTGTCAACAGAGACTTATCCATTGCAATAATGAAGACGTTTGCTAGCAAATGTAAAGAGGAACATTTGAGTAGGAAGGGGAAAAGAAAAATTCAATCAGCTTGCCTGAAGTCTGCAAATGGACGAATTGAGAATTTAGCCTCAAGTAATGATGCTCTGATCAACACCAACAATTCAGAAGAGGGGAAGTCTAGTCTGTAGGCAGAACATGCTAAATGTATGATCTCATGCAATGATGTTCCATCTAATGCCAGCCATTTACAGGAGGGGGACTGTAGAACAGATAGTGTGCAAGTAGAACATATTGAAGCAGAAGCAAAAGCTACCTCAGAGCATGTTGAATCAATGGAAGCAAATATTGTGGCAATGAAACCACTCCGTATCCTGGAGGCCTTGGCAGCTTCAAGCTTGCGAGCATTACGGTATGCATGGGAAGTTAAAAAGGTGGAGGCCGCTTTTCTGCGTGTGGTATGCTATGAAAAGGAAGAGTGGCTAAAAAGGGGGTTTTTCTGGTTCGGGGAGAAAAGCCAATTTGGGGAGGATGGAAACGACGCAAATGGAACAGGGAGAAGAGGGGAGGAGCATAAGGAGGCTTTTTGGACCTTGCTTGGTTCCTGTGGATGAGAGGAAGATCGCATTTGTGGAGGAGAGGAAGATCGAATGCTGGGGAGGAGCGATATTGTAGTCCGAGATGATTGACATGGTTTATGAGGGAGTGAAGGCTTGCAAATACGCTGTGCAAGGCTGGCGGAAGATGAAAATTTGAGTGTGTGGAAGGGAAGGATGGTCGTCTGGTCCGGAAGGGTGCTAGCTCTGCATTTAGAGTGACTGAGGAGGAATGGAGGATGGGAAGCCATCACACGGTACTGAAAGGAGGACATCATCTCGTGTCTTATGTTGGGTGGCAGGGCGATGATCCCTCAACTGATTTCAGGGGTGGACGATTTGTCTCTCTTGAAAATCTACTATTCTTTGCGAAGAGATTCCCTCGAAACCCACCTCTTGGACAGGGTCAAGCTTTTTAAGGATACTTGCTGCTGAGGTTGTTATACGATCTGCTTTGTCACTTGGCAACATGCTATTGTGTGGTTATGCCCATTAGAAAGGACATGGAGATAAAATTCTGACCTTGGATCTCACACCTATGCAAGAAGAGAGACTTCGCAGACTACAGTTGCGCTTAGAAGTAACTTTTGATGGTACACGACCAGATCATCAGGCGGCTCTGAAGGCATTATGGTATGCTGCATTTCTTGACTCGGATCTACATGGACTTATTTCTGAACAATGGAAATGAGAGGGGAACAATCGATCCTGTGGAAAATAGAGAATGGACCTGCAGTAACCAAATCTTTTAGGCCTTTGCATATAGCTCAAGCCTCTTCACTAAAGCTGGAAAAAATAGCTTTGGATCCAGCAACGAAGTAATTATGGAACACTTGATCATCATACACATCTTCAGTGCCATATATACTGAGGATCTGTAACCTTTGGCTTTCATCTCTGTTAAAGATGAAATATATTGTGCCTCCTTCAATCTTCAAAACATCTCCAACCCCTAAATCTGTTTCTCGACTTTCACCTTTGTCCACCTAGGACAGTCTATCTTTGCCTGCATAGCCTTGACAGTAGGCACAAGAACCTTGAGATCATTCACAATGATACCCATGAAAAGCCGTACAATATACTGAGTAGAAAACCGGGCTTTATCAACGAATATGGGTAAACAGTAGCTTTCCTCGGCATCACCATCATCGAATGGCAAAAATGATAGTCCTTACCTTTCTGAAACAGATTTTCAGATGATAATGTAGGCTCCTGTTTTCCTTTCCCAGAAAATGGAAATGCTGAGAAGGAGAACTAGAATGTCATCTTGGTTTTAAAAGGGAAAAGCATGCCTACAACTGTCAGAGAGTTCTTTAATGGAGAGCAAAAAGTTCTGTGCTGATTTCTGTGCAAACACTCCAGCAACAAGGGCCCTCCTCTATGGGAAGTCATGAAGTACTTGTCTGAGAAGAAATCAAAGGATGTAACCAGCAAAGCACACAAACAAAGTGACAGCAGCCTTGAGAAAATTTCATAAAAGATACCAGATCTACTAGAGTTTTCAGTGACATTGCAACTTGATGCCTGTGAAGACATTAAAAACAAAATCAGAGAACATTAGCAAAGACTTATTGCTCGTTTGACCATGCAATATCATGCGAATTTGATTTCTATATTGGATCACAACTAGCACCTATTGATGCTTCTCAGATTGACATTTAATATTAAACCTCTTCAAAGAGGTTAGAAGGCCAGCTATTTTCCGCATTCACATGTATGTTGTAGTTTGTGATGTCTAGCATTAATCAGCTTTACGAAACTTACAAGAGCCATGTGTAGATGCCATAATCTATTCATATTGTAATGCTGTCATGAAATCTGAAGGATTAATTGACTTTTCCATGGAAGATGCTCCCCATAATCATATGCTTGAGCATACACTCACAACCATAAAACAAACCCGTCTGGAACTTGTTGCTGTGTGGAAAATTTGATCAATAGGATTATTCACATGTTGAATCTTCTATCCTGAAAGTTGTCAAGGTCCTCTGTGGATGAGACATTGCTTTCACAAACCCTTCGACATCTTTGGTGAACCCGACGTGAAAGCGTCGCAGAAATTTCAAGATGGGAGATACTTCAGCCTCTCTTTCAGCCTCTTCTACAATTCCAGCTGCGTCTTCTACTTCAGCTCCATCAATGACTGCAGCATCAAGTACTTCAACAGAGGATCTAAAGCAGATTTTACAGAATATATCCATGTATATGTAGCTCCAAAATCAGCAGACGCAATTGTATATGCAGCATCAGCAACAATTGCATCAACAACAGTTGTCTCAGCAAAGACAACTCTATTCGGAGCAGGAGAATGCAAACAGCGCGACTAAGGCTATTGAAGCAGTTGAGAATGAGAAGAAGCTATTTGACGGCCGTAATGTTTCAGCATATTTGAAGACATATGAGATCAAGATGGGGTTTTTTGGAGTTTCAGCTGGACTTATGAGTAAGTACTTCCTTCATCTTGTCACACCCGCTTTGAGGACAAAAGTGACTGATCTTTTTATTCAAAATACACATTGGCAAGATTTTAAGAAGGCCTTGAAAGAAGAATATTTCCTTGAGGACTTTGGTATGGCTACTCGGCGGTCATTCCGAGAGTGGGTCTACATGCCTAGCTACTTCAGAGTTGATTCGAGAATTTGAGGAGAGGTATAGTTAGCTTGATGCCATTGAACAAAGAGCATTGGATGTTGAAAAAGTTGAGCTTTTCTTGCAAGCTGCAGATCCTGCTCTTCAAGAAGAATTGGGTGAGCTTCTTGAGGATCGCATGAAGCCTATGGGTCTTAAAATGGATTGGCAGGATGCCCAGGATGCAGTCGCGACTTTGACCAAGAGGAGGATATGGAAGACCCGCTTACAGAATGGTTCCATGACACCGTCATCATCATCTGCTCCTATGCCTGCTTCTATCCCTGTTATTTCTTCTCCTCCTCAGCCAGTTTCTTGGCCTATGCCAGTGCCTACTGTTTCCACTCCACCTATTCCTCCTGTTCCACAACCGATGCCTGCACCTTCTGCTCCAAAACCATCCGCTCCATCGGTGCCTACCTCTCTTGATGACATAATCAAAGGCATAACAGATTTGACACTGGAGTCAGTTAAAGCGGAGTTGGTGGGAAAACTGAAAGAGTAGTTTGCTTCAACTGTGCCTACTACTTCTTCTAGTGCTCCTACTGCACCTAGGAGTGCTCCTAGTGCACCTAGGAGAGATCGGAGATGTATTTGGTGTGATAGTACGGACCATCAGCATTGCAGGGATTGTGAGTCTTTTCAGGATGCAAGGAGGAAGAATTTGGTATATTGGGGGCAAGATGATAAGATTTGGTTGACTGAGACAGGAGCTCCACTTGCTACCAACTTTGGTAAAGGTGGAATGAAGAAGTTAGTGGATGACATGGCTGCGCGTACTTCTTATGTGATAGCTAGAGGTGATGCTTCTGCATATGGAGTCCAGATTGAGAAGGGATGAGAGACTCAGTCAGCACTATGGACTTATGCTATGGAGACTGCAAACAAGGGGAAAATTCAGCAAACTGTTTTGACTAGTGCAAGCTCTAGCATAATATCAGAGACAGGTTGGGATTCGCCTGTTGATAGGTACTCTATTTATGCTTATTTGGCTAAGTCTCAGGGAGCAGATGCACTTATTGAGGAGAAGCGTAAGAGGGATGAAGAAAATCCAAGTGTAGCTAAAAAGACTAGAGGGGGTGAGTTTGTTACTCCACCTACTGCAGGATCATCTTTAAGGCCAGGGCGAGATCGACAGATGGAAGATGCTCAAAAGAGAGAAAAGAGGCAAGAGCCTAGAGAGAGAAAGCAGCCAGGGCTTAGATTGATGTCTGATATTGAGACATCTACAGACATGAAGAAAATCTTTAATGACAAGATACTTGACAGTGAGATGACTTTCACTATCTCTGAGATTTTGGGCATCTCGAAAAGAGAGTTTCAGGATCAGTTTCAGGAGGTTTTGAAGAGGAAGAGACATGCATTGTCTACCACTGATACACAAGGAGTTTTGATTGGGGAGTTGGATGAGGATGAGGATGAGGTTATGGTTGAGAATGCTTCTGTTTTTCCGTAGGTAGAGAAGAGGGTTCAGCCTATGCATTATGCTGAAATTGATGAGGCTGTCTTGATACCCCATAGTCACTTTTCGCGGAGCCATTGGGCTAGGGCAACTACAGAGACGATGGTAAAGATTGGAGAGAAACGGATGCCTTATGTTGCATTGGTGGATCATGGTTCAGAGATTAATCTCATAGTTCGTGGAGTTTATGAGAGTAACAGATGGCCTATGGATGTAGAGCATGGGTGGCGTATGAGAGTCGCCAATAACACTGCAGGTGATTTGTATGCTGCCTGTCCTAGTGTTAGGGTTTCTATTGGTGATGTAGAGGAGGATTTTCATTTCTTTGTGCAAGATTCATGCTCTTATCCTATAATTCTTGGACAGCCATTCATCACAGAGATGCGCATGGAAACAAAGGTAATGGATGATGGATCTTCTTATGCACAGATTCGCAGTAAAGATGGCATGAGAGCAGTTCAGTTTATGATTGTGTGTGTGAACAATGTTAGAAACAGGGATACTCTCAGAGATGCACCTTTACCCACTGTGAGGGATTCGGGTTTTCATCAGGTACCACCGTTTCGCGAGACGACGGTGGTACAGAGCAGAGGAGATTGGAGTTCTCGCCTCTTGGCGGCAGCGTTTTCTCCTCCGATTTTGTTGGGATTTCAGCAAACAGTTCAATGAACTATCAGAAGACTTCTAGGTTGCCTAGAGCTGCCAGGCAGTACATATGCAGGAAGGAGAAAAATTTGAAAAATGCAGGAATTTTGGAGTATGATGAGCACATAGATGGGATGTATGACAGTATAATTTGTGCAGATACAATGGAAGAGATGAAAGATATGCTGAAAACTGATATGCAGAGTTGTCACAGTAATGTATTAGTGCAATCCCTGAACATGTTTCATGAAATTGCAAATTTTGTGTCACAGATTGAGTTAGAGGCTGAGGTAGCTCAGCAAAGAGTGTTGAGTGCTGAAGAAATTCAGCAAACAGAGTTTCCAGCTGGTTATGATCAGCTTTTAGAGATACATAGGGCTGAAAACTTTCAGCCAACAGAGTTTACTGCTGAAATATTTCAGTATCCAGAGTTTAGGGCTGTTTCTATGCAGTCCATAGAGCAGAGGGCTGAGGATATTCAGCCACCATTGGAGTGCAGAATTGCTGATTTACAGCAAGATTTGAGTAATGCAGAAGAGCATAATGAAGCCAGGGTTGACACGAAATACAAAACTGTGGATAAGAAGGTGAAGCCGGTTGCTGTACCGCTTCCACCTGACAGCGATCAGCAAATAGAGAGGGCTGCTAAACAGCCAATTTTGAGGAATCTGGAGCATATTGGACATAAATTTTCACCAGAGACTCTTACTGAATTGAAAATTGGAAATGGTGATTTCTTGCTACCCATAGAGAAGCAATGCTTTTAGGAGATGCTTGAACGACATGGAAAGGGATTTTCTTTTTTTTCCGCAAGAGATTGGATGTGTGAATCCTTATATTGTTGCTCCTATGGTCATTTTTACTATTCCTCATATTCCATGGCATCTCCGACCTATTCCAGTGCCTAAGGCACACCTACCAAAGCTTATTGATTTATTGAATGAGAAAATCAGGATAGGAATCCTTGAGCCTTCATCTGCACCATACTCAAACAGGTGGTTTACAGTTCCAAAGAAGAATGGTACTCTCCGATTTATTTAGGACATGCGGCCAGTGAACAGAGTTACTATCAGAAATGTTGGTATAGGTCCAGTTGTGGATGAGTTTGCAGAAGCATTTGCTGGACATGCCATCTATTCTTTAGGTGATTTGTATTCAGGATATGATCAGTTTCAGCTGGCTTTGGAAAGCAGGGACATAACCACCATGAGAACTCCTATTGGGCTTGTCAGGATGTGTACCTTGCCTCAAGGTGCCACTAATTATGTTGCGCATATGATGAATGCCATGCATAAGGTCCTTCGTGATTATATACCTTAGCTTACCATGCCTTTCTTGGATGATGTGCCCATTAAGGGGTGTGCAGAAGAAGAGAAAAATGAGAGTCTAAATGAGCAGGGATGCAGATCCTTTGTGGCTGATCATAATTCAGCATGTGAGAAGATTTTGGCCAGGTTAGAAAAAGTGAACTTGACACTTTCAAGGCAAAAATCTATTTTTGGAGTGAATGAGGTTGTCATTGTTGGACATATGTGTGGATATTATGGCAGGAAACCCTCACCTGATAAGGTGAATGCTATAGGCAAGATTGTGGAGTATTGTTCTACCACTTCAGAGGTATGGAGATTCATTGGAGCTTGTGTGTTTTATATGATTTGGATACCTCATTTTGCACACATAGCAGATTGTTTATATCAGCTACTTCGAAAGGGGCAGAAATTCTATTGGGATGAGAGCCACACTAGAGCCATGCAAAAATTGAAGAAGTTATTGCAGAATGCTCCTACTCTCAGGAAAGCGGATTATAATTGTGGAAGGCCTATTGTATTGACAGTTGACACTAGTCCAATTGGCATAGGTTGGGCTGTGGGTCAAGATGATGCAGATGGAAATAGGTATGCTATTCGGTTTGGGGCGAAAGTCCTAAACGAGAGACAGAGGAGATATCCGCAAATCAAGAGGGAGTTATTGGGGATTGTTACGGCTCTCAAATGTGACAAGGAGTACTTTATTGGAGCTTCAGTTGTGGTAGAGACAGATTGCTTGCCATTGATTGGTATGATCACGAGTTTCTCTACTCCGGATATAGCTATGCTGAGATGGATTGCATACATCAAGTCATTAAATTCGGAATTTAAACACATAGCAGGGAAGGATAATCTAGTGGCAGATATGTTGTCCAGAGCCAGATATGATGATGAGGAGACTCTACTTGCAGAAGAGGATGATGCAGAAATTTCAGCCACTATGGTTGATCATGTTTGTCATGTCTATGATATTGTGGCTTTCATAGAAGAACTCTATGTTGGAGATTGGTTGCAGATTGGCAGGTACCTTAGTACACTAAGCAAAAGAGATGAATGGACAGATGAAGAGTTCAAGAAGATCAGAAGGAAAGCTTATGGTTATTTTCTCAAGGATGGATTTCTTTGGAAGCATCCGAAGAAAAGAGGCGGATTACCTTTGCGGGTTGTCTGTGATAGAGAGACACAGTTACAGGTGATGAGGGAGTTTCATGAGAGTCCTTGGGCTGGTCATAGAGGAGTGTGGGCTACTAATGAGAAAATCAAGGAGAAATATTGGTGGAAAGGCATGTATAGAGATGTTTCTCACTTTTTTGAGACTTGCAGAGACTGCCAGATGTATTCAGTAGTGCGTCATCGAGATGAGCTTCATCCGACCTATCCGCTATGCATTCATTATAAGTGGGTAGTTGACTTGGTTACCATGCCTATGGGTCTATGGCAGATGAGATACATTGTTTTGGTGAGAGAGGATCTTACCAATCATGTTGAGGGAAGATCTTTGAGAACGAAGACCACTAGTGCAGTGTGTAAGTTCTTATTGGAGGAAATTTTCTACAGGTATGGTTGTGTGGGTAAGATCACTGCGGATCGTGGTGAATTGGATGCAGATGAAGCTAGGGAGTTTTTCTCTCAGCTAGGAATCAAGTTGGCTCTAACTACAGCATATAATCCAGAGGGAAATGGGAAGAGTGAAAGAGGGCATCCGCCGATAGTGAAAGCATTAGCCAAAGCATGCAGAGGACGGATTGGAGACTGGCCGAGACTTCTACCATTTGCTTTGTGGGCTAATCGTACGACTCATAGTGTTACCACAGGATATATGCCTGCAGAGTTTATGTATGGTCAGAAACCTGTTATGCCGACTGAGACTTGTGCTTTGACTTGGTCAGTTTTACCTTGGCAGGAGGATTTGACGAGAGAAGAGCTCTTAGCTCTTCGGATTCGACAGTTGGAGAGAAGACCAGAGGATATTCAGCTAGCTATTGACAGGTTGAAGGTTGCTAGACTAAGGAATAAGGGCAGGTTTGACAGCAAGCATCGCTTGCGGCCTAGAGCAATAGAAGAGGGAGATTGGGTATTGGTCTTTGATAGCAGCCTTGAAAATCAGCATACTGCACTTCGGAAGATGGTGAAAAGATGGTTTGGGCTGTACATAGTCAAACATGTCTTTGATAATGCAACATATGATCTGACAGAATTGGATGGGACAGTGCTTAGAGTGCCTATTGCTAGAAAAAGAATCAAGATTTTCAAGAAAAGAGATGATGAAGATTATGCATTGGAAGAATTTGCAAGAGAACAATGAGAAGAAACTCCAATGGAAGAGACAGATGATATGACAGATAATCTTGTTGATATACCGGAAATGCATAATGAAGCGATTGATTTGTTTGTGGAACTTGATGATAATGATCATGGGTAGTTGGCCCATCCGGAGGATGCGTAGGATTAGAGGGGGTGGATGTCGTATTGCTGCGCATTCGAGGTGTGAAAACCACCCAAAAGTTGTGTGTGATTTGATACTTTGTACATACTTAGTTGTTGTGTTTACATTTATTTTCTGCCTATGAGTATAGTGGGGAGGAGTTGGAGGCATAGTGGTGAGCATGATGAGATGCTTTCAGCCTATGTTGAGCAAGGTCAAGTGGAAAGCAGTTTATTGTGCTACAAACAAATGCAAGAAGAGGGTTGTATTCCTTGCAAGGCAATATTTGTCATTAGCCTTCAGGCATGCATAGTAGTAATAGAGAAGATGACATTACTAGAAATTGGACAAGCAAAGGTGACATAAAAGGGAATTTACTACCAAAGAGGATTTCCTAGAACCTTGAGAATATATGATTTGCAGGTTCAAAGCTGAGGCTTCAATGGACCATCAACCCATTGAAGGGAATAATGAAATGAATGTTCTGAAAACATGGAATTCAGTAGCAATAGAGCTTTTGGAAGGAGCCTTTATTTTCAGATTAGTGCTTGCAAGAATGCGACTGAACGTTGAAGTCTTTTCGTCTCGTGTTGCAGAGGGACCATCAGTATGGGAGAGGGCAAACCCAAGGGCTCTGGCAACCCGCCTCCTATCAACCCTTCTGATTTCACCATTCTCAAAGAAGGCTAGGCAGAGATATTGATGTACGGCAATGATGTCTTCTACAACAAAGCTCAGATTGTCAACAGAGACTTATCTATTGCAATAATGAAGATGTTTGCTAGCAAATGTAAAGAGGAACATTTGAGTAGGAAGGGGAAAAGAAAAATTCAATCAGCTTGCCTCAAGTCTGCAAATGGACGAATTGAGAATTTAGCCTCAAGTAATGATGCTCTGATCAACACCAACAATTCAGAAGAGGGGAAGTCTAGTCTGCAGGCAGAACATGCTGAAGATATGATCTCAGGAAATGATGTTCCATCTAATGCCAGCCATTTACAGGAGGGGGACTGTAGAACAGATAGTGTGCAAGTAGAACATATTGAAGCAGAAGCAAAAGCTGCCTCAGAGCATGTTGAATCAATGGAAGCAAATATTGTGGCAATGAAACCACTTCGTATCCTGGAGGCCTTGGCAGCTTCAGGCTTGTGTAAAATTCCGTGTGGGAGAAAAAAAAATTAAAAATCGGATTTTTGAACTTTTTTTATTCCCCCCCTTATCCCTCCAGCCGACAGACGAGCTGGAGGGGGGGGAGGGAAATAGAAGGAGTTGTAAGCTCCTTGGTGGAGCCTATGGAGGGAGGGAGGACATGCGTGTTGACACGCAGGAGGAGAAAATCCCCCTCCCTCCACTATTTAAAGCATGAGGAGGTGGAGCCATGGGAAAGAAAAAAAGGCTGCCGTGCTGCACAAAGAGTAAGGGAGGAAGCCGCAGACGTTGTCGCGCCGCTGGGGAAGCCATTAACCGCCGGACAAGGGAATGCCATCGCCTGTGGCATCAACAGTCGCCACCATCCCTCATGCCATCATCTTCCACGTTGATCTGCTACACTAGAAGCTTCTTAGAAGCTTCTTTAAGAAGCTTCTAAGGGGGCTTTCTTAAGCCCTCTTCCCACTAATACTCCTAAGCCCTTGTTTTTCCCCCCTCCCGGGTTTTTAAACCCTCGAAAGGCCTTGTTCTCCCCCCCTCTCGGGATTCTAAATTCCCCCCTAATCCCCTTATTCTCCCCCCCTCCCATTGTTTTAAATCCCCCCTAAGGCCCTTATTTTCCCCCTCCTGGGGTTTTAAACCCCCGTAAGGCCCTGTTTCCCCCCTCCCGGTATAATCCCCTCCTAAGCCTTGTTCTTCCCCCCCCCGGATTTTAATCCCCCAAAAGTCCTTATTAACCCCCCCGGGTTTTAATTTCCCCCCTAATCCCTTGCCCTTTTTCCCTCCGGATTTTTCTTTAAACTATTCAAGTCATCATCACGGCCTCGTATGTACCCCGTAAGGAAGAATATAGCCGTGAGATAAAAGATAGGGAGGGAAGTAGAGGGAGTGAAAAGAGGGAGTGAAGGAGGAAGAGTGGGGAAAAGGAAAAAGAAAAGGAAGAAGAAGACGGTGGAATTCCAAGAAGAAAAAGGAAAAGGCTATCTCACGTTCGAACTACGATGCCGCCGAAGAAAGTCCAAGGTGTAGCTGCGGGAGGGTCATCTCCCGGTATCCATGTGGATATCTCACCTCAAAGCCAGGTTTTTCTTCTTGATGTTAATTCGGTTTTAAGTCAGTCATACAAAGAAAATTTGTTAAGGAAAGATATATTTGTTCAAGTTATTTTTAACGAAGGAGTTAGCTTATGAATGACAATGTATACAAATTAGCTTTCTTCAAATTGCATCAAGCATTATAAAATTATAGGCAAGATTAACCATTTACTATAGTAATATATTCAAATTATACCTTGCACCATTAGTCTTATTCCTTTCGCAACAAATCATGGTAAAATGGCTAAATTCATGGAAGGTTTCTTCGATGCTCAAATTACTAGGGAGTTATCTTTGCTAGTTGCACATCTTAGCAAGGTAACTGTTGTTATTTGGCATGAGTTGATCTTTAAAGAAAACGGAAGTTAAATGTTAGGAATTAACAAGTATAAAAATTAGATATACGAACTCATTTGGAAAGAAAATGTAATGGGAAATTACTGGATGACACTCTATTAACACTTTTCCCCTACTATTTGAGGACTTGGAACTAATAAAGTGTGTATACACTAAATTCTCAGCTAGGCCTTTTGTCCCAAGGAGTATTGTCGCCTTTGTATCATCTTGGCATTTATGCTATATGCCAAATTAAATTGTATTGATTGGGAAGGTTAATTGTCACAAAGTTAGTAAATCTGTGACAAGACAAGTAAGATTACCTTCCACAAGCTAACCGATCCAACCTAAATATAGAAACATTCATACCCTAACACTTGACTACTTTCCTTACCGTAAGGACAATAATTTCATAAAGATAAGGAACTAGGGTTTGTCCCTAAATGAAGAAACCCTAGGCCTGACATACATCAGCCTAAAGAATCTAAATAGATTATTCCATCGGAGGACTTGTGTAACATGTATGAAATCATTTTGGGATTGATTCACAAGGAAAAAAAGGAAAGAACACTTCCTTAGCAGTTTGCCATACAACTGGGTTGATTAATGGAAATGTTTGTGCTTGCTAGAGATTTTAGGGCTCTGTTTGAATTATGAATTACAAATTAAACAAGTACCTATACTTTAGGTTAAAGGCCTGAAGGGAGAGGCAGCTTCAGTTACCCCCGACGGCATAACCTGACCCTAACCAAGAGGGTTGTTGACCGCGCTGGGAACGTGGACCGAACCCGCCGCGAGAGGTCTCTCCGTTGAGTTCTACTTGGAGCAGGAGGAGGCTTGGGTGCCAGGGGGGCTCTGGCTGTAAATCCCTCACCACGTGACTCGGGATTGGATCTCGAGGCCCGCGTACTAGTGGACGGGTGGAAGCTTGGAATAGTGATCCCTGGAGATTACTGGTTAGCCTTCGGGCAGATTATGGACAAGCCTACGGGCAGAACTTCTTGTAATTCAAAGATAAAATGATGAGATGTTAAAAGAACTTGCTTGATATTGTTTTTATATGTCACGTGATAAGATTACGTGAAGGAACCCGTGCTTAACAAGATTAATTAAAGAAGCTGATTGTTATATGTCAAATTAATGTGTTAGATAATTACATAACTAAAACAAACCGAGGAAAGTGCGGAGGATGGGCCATGGGTCCGTCCTACGGTTGGGTGGTCTCGGTAAGCCGAGAAATTTTCTCAAAAATCTCGAAGAACAGCGGAATGATCATCATCATCAAAAAGAATAACGAGAACAATGACCTAGAGTTACTTTTTACCTGATTTACGTTGTTTTAGGGGAATGGAATGGGACTATGCCTTATGGCAGAGAGGTTGAGCTTTGCATCCCTCTCGTTTCCCATTCTCCTTGAACCAAGTGCAGCGTGAATCCGCTTCGGACCTGGCGTTTCTGCGTAAAGTAGTTCGCTCGGGTCTGACGCTAGTTGCTATTAGCTATTGACCCATTAGGAAAACCCTAATTCCGGTGGATCCTAAGTGGGGACGGCCAGGATACTTCCACTACGTGGCAGACGCGGGAATAACTAGATCGCAAAACTTATAACATTCCATGGGAGTGCCGGGTGGAGCTTTCTAGACAACCTTTCCGATGGACTGCTAAGACGTGTCCTGGATGATACTAGGGGACACGTTACAGTTGGTATCAGAGCCGACCAACAACGGAATTGTTTTTATGAGATCTCAATAAAATGAAGTAAAGAAATTGTTGATGTCCAAACATTTCCTCATCTTCAATGCTGTCTTGCAGAACTATGAACCGTGAAACAAGTTTTTGGTGTTCCGGGTCATGTTTATAACTGCAATGCATTCTCCGCATTATAGACAAAGAATTGGGATGATGAACATTCTGGAGCAGATTTATAATCCATCACCTTTATACATAGAACGAAGATGGACAGGGTCTTCAAGAATCTACTACATGGCTGCCCACCGGTTCGCTTATCTACAGACCAACCTAAAGAGGATCAAGTGGTTGGAAGACTTGAAAGTTGTGAAGCTGTTCATTTTTGTGGAAGCTCATGTAAATTCGACTTTACATATTCAAGGTCGGAGGGTTGAAATGAACTCATATGTATATGAGGAAGTAACCCGTGTAATCCCAGCCGACAAGATTAAAGTGTTGGGCCGCCATGAGAAGTATGGATTCCAACGAAAAGGGTATCCTGAACTTCCAATGAATTATCGATTCCTAAAGATCCATAACCCAAAACCCTACTATTACACAGTTTCTATAGACAAATGCAATACAATGTTGTTCTCCCCAAACTGAATGTAATGATTGGATTATCATCACACGAGATGTTGTATAAGGCTATGCCCATGTAAATATAAATAATGACTTCTTTTATCAATATCCGGTTGTGCATCAGAGTTGTTAAAAAAGTTAAGTAGCTTCATGATTTACGAGATAGCTGAACTAAAGATAAGCTAACGTCAATTATCATATAATAATGTTAAGAAAACTTTTATCCAGGCACAACCCAGGTACAGGTTCCAAATTCGCCCCCTACATCAAGTACTGCTGTGACCCAGGAGAAGAAGTTCCTCCTCAAGCAGATAAAGCCACCCGAGTTTGACGGGAGAGGTAGATTCGTCCAGTGTGATGCTAAAATTTGGATTGAATCTATGGAGGATTACTTTGAAGCAGCTGGTACTGCACCTACCAATGAGGCCATGCTCGCCAAGTTAAAACTCACCGGCGAAGCTAGACTATGGTGGAAACAATGGTGCAGGGATCAAGGGACTTCAGAGGGGTCCGTTACCTGGAAAAAGTTAAAGAAAGCCGTGGAGGGGAGATATTTGCCACCTGCATATCGTACACAGAAAATGAATGAGTTCTACGAGTTAAAACAATTAGGACTCACTCTGGACGCATACTACTCTAAATTCGTCTCACTTTTAAAGTATGCACCACAGATGGACATGACGCAGCAGGTGTCCAAATTTTACGCAGGATTAAATCCACCCATAAATACCCGTCTCGAATCTATGCGTCCATCAGATCTGCAGGATGCACTAATTCGAGGGGCGCCTATAATTCAGGAGGTGCAAGCTAGACCAAGGGGTAACAAAACTTGGTCCTATAGTGATCCGAACAGAGGAGCATTCAGACCTCAAGTGAAGAGAGTTCAAGGTCACAATCAGGGACAAAGGAAGAAAGCAAGGACAAATAACATCAACAACTTTGTTCCTACTCAAAATGGCCGAAACCTCTGATATTTCCACTGCAATGAACTCGGTCACTTCAAAAGGCAATGTCCCAAGCTTAGCGGGGGACATCGTCAAACACCTTTCCAAGGTGCAGGCCGCGGTCAAGGAGCCGCCACCCGTGGAAGAGGAAGAACTGCTTGCATTGCCAATAGTCAAAGATGCAAAGAAGAAGAAGAGGAAGATCTAACTATGGAAGTAGAATTCGAAAGAGCGACAGTCCATGCCGCTTTACACAAGAAAGGGTCGAATCGCTAGTTCTCGGTGATTCAAACACCGTCGGACTATCAAGGTAAAGGTTTCAAAACCTTGATTGATTGTGGCAGTACACATTCCTTTATCTCACCAGCATGTGCAAAAAGATTAGGAATAGCCATAGTAGAAGCACCTACCCTGCTTGTGGAATTGGCAAATGGTCGTGAGGTAACTTGTACTAGGAAAACTGCTAAGGAAGAATTCTTTCTGGGAGGAAAGAAAACCTCAGTCAAATTTAGAGTCATGAATTTAGGTATCCATGAGTGTCTACTCGGGATGGATTGGCTTAAGCCTAATGACACCCACATCCACTGTGGAAAGGGTCAAGTTTCCTTTTGAAACTCTGAAAGGGAGTTTGTCACAACTCAAGGTGAGGCAGGAGTGCCAAGAATCCAATTAGCCAAAGTATCACGGATCATAAAAGGAGTCAGAAAAGGATTACCCGTTTACCTGATCAAACTCAACAAGTTAGATCAAAAGCAAGAATCTCATGAAGGACCTTCTTGGCTAAAGGAATATGCTAACGTATTCCCTGAGGAATTGATTGAACTTCCGCCTCCAAGAGAAGTTGATCATGAAATTAGGCTAGTGCCTGGAGCTGCACCAATTGCAAAGAGACCTTATAGAATGTCCATACCAGAAGCTATTGAGTTGAAGGAACAACTCAAGCAACTGTTGGATCAAGGTTACATCCGGCCTAGCAACTCACCATGGGGAGCTCCAATACTATTCCAGAAAAAGAAAGATGGGACACTTCGACTATGCATTGATTACCGAGGGTTGAATCAATCAACAGTCAAGAACAAGTATCCTATTCCTAGAATAGATGAGCTTCTTGATCATCTTCAAGGTGCAAAGATCTTCTCCAAGATAGATCTCAGGTCAGGTTACTATCAAATAAGAATCAAGGAAGAAGATATTCCAAAAACGGCCTTCAATACAAGAAATGGGCACTTTGAGTTCTTGGTTATGTCATTCGGGCTTACAAATGCACCTGCCACCTTCAATAGATTAATGCAGGATATTTTTAGACCATATCTTGATGATTTCGTGCTTGTCTTCTTCGATGACACTTTAGTTTATTCTAAATAGGAAGAAGATCATGAACCTCAACTACGGATTGTCCTTGAGACAATGAGGTCTCATAAGCTGTATGCAAAAATGAAGAAGTGTGCATTCTTCAAGTGTCAGATTGAATATCTGGGATTCATAGTATCATCAGAAGGAATATCAGTAGACCCAGCCAAGGGATGTGCTTGAATGGCCAATACCAGTATCCATCAAAGAAATATGTAGCTTTCTTGGCTTGACAGGATGGTATAGGGTCTTTATCAAAAACTATGCTTTGATTGCAGCACCTCTTACATACTTACTAAAGAAGCAGACTTCTATTACATGGTCAACTCCTGAACAAAATAGCTTCGACAAATTGAAGCAAAGTTTGGTATCAGCACCTATTCTAAAACTTCCTGACCTCAATAAGGAGTTCGAGGAAGCAACTGATGCCAGCATTCTTGCCTTGGGGTGTGTACTTATGCAGGAAGGTCATCAGTAGCATACTCTTCAAGGAAATTGAAGAGTCATGAAAAGAATTATGCCACGCATGATCTGGAATTATTAGCTGTCATCCATGCTCTAAAGCTTTGGAGACACTACCTGTTGGGTAACAAGTTTACTCTAGTAACCGATCATAAGAGTCTCAAATGGATTTTTACCCAGAACGAGCTCAACATGAGGCAACGTCGATGGATTGAAGTATTGGAGGAATATGATTTTGAAATCAAGTACCGACCAGGGAAAGACAATGTAGTTGCTGATGCACTCAATCGCAAGGCATTCCTAAATTCCCTAATCTTGCAAAATCCATCAACGGCCAGATCTCTGGCTACAAAGATATCTATACCAAACAATCCTATACTTGAACTAGCTAGAGAGGAAGCATGCCATGATTTGGCCTACCAAACAATGATAAAAGAAATATCTACCAAGGAGCAGAATCAGAAGTTACAATCTAAGTATCAAGAATTTTCCATTGATAATGGACTTGTCTACTACAGAACAAGGCTGTGTATACCAATAAGCCAGTCACTTAAGCAGAAGATATTATGGGAAGCTCATGATTCTCCTTTCGCAGGACATCCTGGCTATGCAAAAACTCTTAATGCAGTTAGGAAAAGCTACCACTGGGAGAGGCTCAAAGGTGATGTTCTCAAGTATGTCACTGAATGTTTGTCTTGCCAACGTATCAAGGCCAAACATGTCAGGATGCCAGGGAAACTGCAACCGCTTGACATTTCCCAAATGAAATGGGAATTCATCAGTATGGATTTTGTTGTGGGCTTACCCCAAGTCCAAGGAGGATACAATTCCATTATGGTTGTGGTTGACATGCTTACCAAGGTTGCACACCTGATTCCAGTAAAGACAAACTATAAAGCCTCTAACATTGCAAGATTGTTTATCAAGGAAATATTCAAGCTACATGGGTTACCTAAAAGAATCATTAGTGATCAAGATTCTCTCTTCACATCACACTTCTGGAGAGCTATCTTTGAAGCTATTGGGACTCAACTCTGTTTTAGCACCGCCTACCATCCCCAAACGGATGGACAAACAGAGCGAGTGAATCAAATCATTGAGGATATGCTTAGGGCATACTGCTATCGAGAGCCGAAGAGGTGGATTCAATACTTGCCATTAGTTGAATTTGCGTACAATGCTTCTTACCAGCAGAGCATTCAAATGACCCCTTTCCAGGCATTGTATGGTCATGATTGTCGAAGTTCCCTAAACTTTTTTTATCCAACCCTAAGAGTTGAAGCTTCAAGACAAATGTTGGAGGACATGGATGATCAAATAAGGTCAATAAGACAAGACATACAAGTAGCCAAGGATAGACAAAAGGCATATGCAAATTTGAAACGTCAAGAAAGAGTCTTCGAAGAAGGAGACATGGTCTTCGTTCGGTACGTCCTAAAAAGAGTTCTCTATCCCTAGGAGAATGCAAGAAGCTAAGACTAAGGTATTGTGGGCCGTATAAAATCCTCAAATGCCTAGGACCCAATGCTTATAGATTGCAACTCCCTGAGAACCTAAAGGTTCACAATGTATTCCATATCAGCCTATTAAAAAAATATGTACCCAATCCTAATCATGTACTTGATGACCAACAAATTGTAATGCCTAGTCAAGGAGTCCTTGAACTAAGGCCAGAAAGGATCTTAGATCTTAGGGAAAGACAGTTAAGATCTAGAACCTTGAAAGAATGCCTTGTCCAGTGGAAAGATTATCCCGAAGAAGATGCCACTTGGGTAGATGAAGGCACTCTCAACCATCAATATCCCCAGTTTATCTCGAGATGAGGACATCTCGATTCCTCCAAGGGGGAGAGAATGTAAAATTCCACGTGGGAAATCTTTTTTAAAAAAATTGGATTTTTGAAATTTTTTTATTCCCCCCCTTATCCCTCCAGCCGACGGACGAACTGGAGGGGGGGGAGGGAAATAGAAGGAGTTGTAAGCTCCTTGGTGGAGCCTATGGAGGGAGGGAGGACATGCGTGTTGACACGCAGGAGGAGAAAATCCCCCTCCCTCCACTATTTAAAGCATGAGGAAGCGGAGCCATGGGAAAGAAAAAAAGGCTGCCGTGCTGCACAAAGAGTGAGGGAGGAAGCCGCAAACGTTGCCGCGCCGCTAGGGAAGCCATTAACCGCCGGACGAGGGAATGCCATCGCCTGTGGCATCAACAGTCGCCACCATCCCTCATGCCGTCATCTTCCATGTTGATCTGCTGCACTAGAAGCTTCTTTAAGAAGCTTCTAAGGGGGCTTTCTTAAGCCCCCTTCCCACTAATACTCCTAAGCCCTTGTTTTCCCCCCTCCCGGGTTTTTAAGCCCTCGTAAGGCCTTGTTCTCCCCCCCTCCCAGGATTCTAAATTCCCCCCTAAGCCCCTTATTCTCCCCCCCTCCCGGTGTTTTAAATCCCCCCTAAGGCCCTTATTTTCCCCCTCCCGGGGTTTTAAACCCCCGTAAGGCCCTATTTCCCCCCCTCCCGGTATAATCCCCTCCTAAGCCTTGTTCTTTCCCCCCCCCCGGATTTTAATCCCCCAAAAGTCCTTATTAACCCCCCCCGGGTTTTAATTTCCCCCCTAAGCCCTTGCCCTTTTTCCATGCGGATTTTCCTTTAAACTATTCAAGTCATCATCACGGCCTCGTATGTACCCCGTAAGGAAGAATATAGCCGTGAGATAAAAGATAGGGAGGGAAGTAGAGGGAGTGAAAAGAGGGAGTGAAGGAGGAAGAGTGGGGAAAAGGAAAAAGAAAAGGAAGGAGAAGACGGTGGAATTCCAAGAAGAAAAAGGAAAAGGCTATCTCACGTTCGAACTACGATGCCGCCGAAGAAAGTCCAAGGTGTAGCTGCAGGAGGATCATCTCCCGGTATCCATGTGGATATCTCACCTCAAAGCCAGGTTTTTCTTCTTGATGTTAATTCGGTTTTAAGTCAGTCATACAAAGAAAATTTGTTAAGGAAAGATATATTTGTTCAAGTTATTTTTAACGAAGGAGTTAGCTTATGAATGACAATGTATACAAATTAGCTTTCTTCAAATTGCATCAAGCATTATAAAATTATAGGCAAGATTAACCATTTACTATAGTAATATATTCAAATTGTACCTTGCACCATTAGTTTTATTCCTTTCGCAACGAATCATGGTAAAATGGCTAAATTCATGGAAGGTTTCTTCGATGCTCAAATTACTAGGGAGTTATCTTTGCTAGTTGCACATCTTAGCAAGGTAACTATTGTTATTTGGCATGAGTTCATCTTTAAAGAAAACGGAAGTTAAATGTTAGGAATTAACAAGTATAAAATTTAGATATACGAACTCATTTGGAAAGAAAATGTAATGGGAAATTACTGGATGACACTCTATTAACACTTTTCCCCTACTATTTGAGGACTTGGAACTAATAAAGTGTGTATACACTAAATTCTCAGCTAGGCCTTTTGTCCCAAGGAGTATTGTCGCCTTTGTATCATCTTGGCATTTATGCTATATGCCAAATTAAACTGTATTGATTGGGAAAGTTAATTGTCACAAGGTTAGTAAAACCGTGACAAGACAAGTAAGATTATCTTCCACAAGCTAACCGATCCAATCTAAACATAGAAACATTCATACCCTAACACTTGACTACTTTCTTACCATAAGGACAATAATTTCATAAAGATAAGGAACTAGGGTTTGTCCCTAAATGAAGAAACCCTAGGCCTGACATACGTCAGCCTAAAGAATCTAAACAGATTATTCCATCGGAGGACTTGTGTAACATGTATGAAATCATTTTGTGATTGATTCACAAGGAAAAAAAGGAAAGAACACTTCCTTAGCAGTTTGCCATACAACTGGGTTGATTAATGGAAATGTTTGTGCTTGCTAGAGATTTTAGGGCTCTGTTTGAATTATGAATTACAAATTAAACAAGTACCCATACTTTAGGTTAAAGGCCTGAAGGGAGAGGCAGCTTCAGTTACCCCCGACTGCCTGCCTGACCCTAACCAAGGGGGTTGTTGACCGCGCTGGGAATGTGGACCGAACCCGCTGCGAGAGGTCTCTCCGTTGAGTTCTACTTGGAGCAGGAGGAGGCTTGGGTGCCAGGGGGGGCTCTGGCCGTAAATCCCTCGCCTTCCGGGTCCTGCACAAGAGGCTAACGTGACTCGGGATTGGATCTCGAGGCCCGCGTACTAGTGGACGGGTGGAAGCTTGGAATAGTGATCCCTGGAGATTACTGGTTAGCCTTCGGGCAGATTATGGACAAGCCTACGGGCGGAACTTCTTGTAATTCAAAGATAAAATGATGAGATGTTAAAAGAACTTGCTTGATATTGTTTTTATATGTCACGTGATAAGATTACGTGAAGGAACCCGTGCTTAACAAGATTAATTAAAGAAGCTGATTGTTATATGTCAAATTAATGTGTTAGATAATTACATAACTAAAACAAACCAAGGAAAGTGCGGAGGATGGGCCATGGGTCCGTCCTACGGTTGGGTGGTCCCGGTAAGCCGAGAATTTTTCTCAAAAATCTCGAAGAATAGCGGAATGATCATCATCATCAAAAAGAATAACGAGAACGATGACCTAGAGTTACGTTTTACCCAATTTACGTTGTTTTAGGGGAACGAAATGGGACTATGCCTTATGGCAGAGAGGTTGAGCTTTGCATCCCTATCGTTTCCCATTCTCGTTGAACCAAGTGCAGCGTGAATCCGCTTCGGACCTAGCGTTTCTGCGTAAAGTAGTTCGCTCGGGTCTGACACTAGTTGCTGTTAGCTAGTGACCCATTGCAACCTGATGCCTGTGAAGACATTAAAAACAAAATCAGAGAACATTAGCAAAGACTTATTGCTCGTTTGACCATGTAATGTCATGAGAATTTGATTTCTGTATTGGATCACAACTAGCACCTACTGATGCGTCTCAGATTGACATTTAATATTAAACCTCTTCAAAGAGGTTTGAAGGCCGGCTATTTCCTGCATTCACATGTATGTTGGAGTTTGTGATGTCTAGTATTAATCAGCTTTACGAAACTTACAAGAGCCATGTGTAGATGCCATAATCTATTCATATTGTAATGCTGTCATGAAATCTAAAGGATTAATTGACTTTTCCATGGAAGATGCTCACCATAATCATATGCTTGAGCATACACTCACAACCATAAAACAAACCCGTCTAGAACTTGTTGCTGTGTGGAAAAATTGATCAATAGGATTATTCACATGTTGAATCTTCTATCCTGAAAGTTGTCAAGGTCCTCTATGGATGCGACATTGCTTTCACAAAACCTTCGACAACGTGAAAGAGGGAAAATAAATTGATAATGGTGATGTGTGGGACACTTGCAAGGTCTGTCGCATCATGTCAAGAAATAAAGCACGATTCCTAGGGATCCTTGACAAGAATAAAAACACCACGAAGAGAAGGACAACCTATTGACTAGTAGAAAGTCAACAAGCTAGACAAGAAGGAAAACACCAAAAACTAACAAAAATTCGTAAAGAAAACAACACAAACATAATGGAAGTGGATGGGGTTTTGTTGAATTTATTGTGTTTCATTTTGGTGTCTTGTTCATTGTTGATTAATGAGACTTTGTTTGTTTCTTTTTTATTTTTTTGTTTACTTTTTTTAATTATGATTTTTATGTGAATTTTTTATTGTTTTGATTATGTGTACTCATGTTGTTATTTTTTTCTATTTTTAAATTTTTAAATAAACTAATTCGAGTGGTTAGAATGGGTGTATCTTTTGATTCACAAAGAATTAGGCATATATTAGCTCATAATTGTGTATTGATTTTTTGTTTTTATTTTCTTTAGATTTATAAAAAATAAAAAAATTCAAGTGTCATGACCTAACAGGAAAAAAATATGGGAAAATTTTGAAGTTGAATTTTTAAAGAAATTTTTGACGTTTTTATTGGCTATTTTTTTGAATTTGTTTGTACTTTTAATGGATTTTTTAATTTTATGTTTTTTTTTCATTTTTTAAGTTTTTTAAAAATTTTGTAGGTGGGATTTTGATTCTAAATTGATGGCTAAATTTTTTGGATTTTATACTATTTGTTTGTGATTTTTTAAAATATAATTTGAAGAAATTTTCAAGGTTTTATTTGTGTTCTTTTTTTAAATTTTAGTTTTTAAATAAAGGATTAATGTTTTTAATTTGATTTATTTTTATATTTTATTTTTGTTTGTTATATTTTTTAAATAAAGGTTTTTTGAAAATTGATTAATGATATTCAAAAAGCATGTTTGTTACTTGGTGAGATGAGAAGGTGTGTACCCAGGCCCGCTACACTACACGTAAACCATAATGTCTCACCACGACTAAGACCGCATGCGCATCCTCGTGTATTGTCATGCTGCTACGTGGACATGGTGTGAAAAACTATAGAGTGCATTGTCATTCAGCTTTCTTATTGATCAAGCAAGTCAATGCCATCTTAGTCATTAGTGCTAGTGTCCAAAGTATGGATGGCTCAAGAATACTAGATTTTTGGATAAGATTAGCTTATTATTGATATTTCATATATTATTTATTGTAAATAGCCTAAAAATCTATAGAAACTTCTAGAATAGGATGGCATGCAAAAAGCAAGTTTCTTTTTCAGCCACTTTTGAAGATTTCATGCAAAAAGAAGGATTGGCGAAATCGCAGTCATCGCGATTGTAGTTAGCAAGCAGCAAACAACACTCTAAACTGGGAGAAGGAGAAGCAGTGATTTGGGAGATTTCTCGCCAGATGTCCTAGGGTTTAACCCCCCTTTTAGAGCCAATGGAACCATGAGATTTGCAGTCTGAGTAGTAGAGAAGAAGCTACCATTTTTATACATGTTTTTGGTCTACAAGGGAGCTCTAGGAGATCTAATGCTTGGAGATTGCTTCTGAGTAGTGCCAGACAAGGAATTTCAGGTTCTATCAATACATAGTGCTTTGATTCATTGTGCTTTGTGTTTATCTTGTGTACCTCTTGTCTATTCTTTTTCTTCTCTTCTATCTCCTATCCTCTACTTCCTTGAAGTATCCTTTCCGGAGGGATATAATAACTCACACAATTTGCTTCTTTAGTAGTATTGTCATGTGTAGTAGCATATGCTCTATTACAATCTGAATCAAAACACCTCTTGAAACATTATAGATGAGCTGGATGATCACTCTTTTTGCATTAGTCATAAGGAGAATAATCTCTAGATAAACGTGGTTGTTTATTTATAACATCATGTTCTTCATCATATTGTTTTGCCCAGCAATCATCTGTAGTGTGACCATTTCTATTGCAATAAGAATAATGTTTGTTAGAAAACTTGAGACAAGAGAAGTTACCACAACGATGACTCCTACATGTATAGCGTGGAAAGGGATGCCTTCAAGTAAGCAAAGCTTGGTTGATTTGTTCTGATTGTGTGTCCTCTTGTGAGATCATAATTGTTTCTTGATTTGTGTGTTGTCATTCACGTCATTGTGAATATTCAATCAAAGATTTACAAGCTTGATCAAAATTGATCCCATCTTTATTAGATAATATGGTAACAATATTATCATAAGCATGATCCTTTATAGTGTTAAGAAGCCGTGTTACCAATTGGTTTTGTAGAATGGTATCACTAGTAACAACAAGCTAATTGATAATGTTCTTGAATGAGTATATATGTGTTGCCATTGAAGTTTCGGTGTTGTATTGTAACTCAAGAGTTGACTATGAAGATAAAGTATTTCTATAATAGATTTCTTCTCAAAATTTGCTGTCAAATACTCCCATATAGCTTGCGAGATTGAAAGATTACATACATCAAGTATAAAAGATTCTTGAAGAGCATAAATAATATACCGAGGAGCTGCTTTGTCGCATTTGACCCACTCATTATAAACAGTTTACCATTCTTCAAAGATAGGTTCTTTAGTTACAAGGGTATTATCATGAGCCTGATCAATTGGTTTAGGTGGACATTCATAATTACCAAGAACAATATCATGCAAGTCATCGCCTTCAACAATTAGCAGCATCTTTCCTTTCCACCCAAGGAATCCTTATCCTTGAAAGTGAGGGATCAACAACCATTGTCTAGAAGGAAATCCATTGATGATTATAGAATTTAACATAGCTGGCTGAGAGAATATGTATGATATGAGATCGCAGGATTTGCACATGATATATGAAATGACAACAAAAGTGTAGCAAAACAAGTCATACATAGAAGTTATGCTCTAAAGAAATACATTTAGTTCAAAAAGCATACTTCAAAAGAAAACGATCCAAGATAGATGAAACATGGGCAAGAATAAAGCCACCCAAAATATACAAATGTGAGAGAGAAGAAATCGGGCCACATAAATGTTAAATATGAACAACGCTTAAAATGTGATCGCTTTACTTTTGGCCAAGAATATATGATGATCTAGCTAGTTTTGGCAGAAATGCAAATATGCAAGAGTGAGTAATCGTGACAAAACATGTGTCATAGAAGTCTACACGAAAATCTATTGTCCTATTTGTTTTCCTGTTCAAGTCTAATACCTCAAGTGAAAATACTTTTGACATTGAACTCCCAAATTGAGTAGGGATTTGCTCGGAAGAAAGCTTGTAAGTTTTCTTGAGAAGTCCAAACTGGTTTTCTTGAGAAATGCATTTTCTAAAGAGTTTTCCAAAAAGAAACTTTTAGGGTGTCCAAGCAAGGGATATCTACAATTCAATATATGTGTAATCTAAATGATGATCGATGATGGATGAATGAGCTTCTTCTACGCTTCAAATACATAACATAATATGCTTATAACATACACAATACATCAATTTTAAGCATAAAAGTGACATAAATTAAGAATAGAAGGGATACTACATAGGTATACTTTCTGATTGTCTTCTTTAAGGAATTGGTTGTAGTCGATCATGATAGCTCTAATACCATGTTGAAATGTAAAGAGAGAATATATGTAGAGATGTGTGTGATCAGAGAGAGAAGATACACACCATATACACTCCCAAAGACTATTTCACATTAATCACAATCTATATATATATATATATATATATATATAGGAAACCTAGTTCAGATAGGGTGCGCTATATATAGCTCTAACATTTATCACAAAAAAACTTCAACACATTCTTCATATTCTTCATAGAAACCATTAAAAGAACCACAATGACACAAAAGAAATATCAAATTTGAATGCAAATCATCAAAATATTTCATATTCATAGTCTTCATAGTCTCTCTCATGTAAGATACAATGTTTATCAAAGAAAATCGGTTATTTCTCATACTCTATCTCTCTCACATACACACTCTCTCAATAGTACATTGGAATAATGAATAATATCCATCTATGATTCCTCTCTAATCACTAATATCCTCCCGAGAGATATGCCTAATATGAAGAGTCACTAGAGCCACTACAATGTTCTTTTGTAGCTCAATAGTGTCACTATCACTTCAGCTCAATAGTACATTGGAATAATGAATAATATCCATCTATGATTCCTCTCTGATCACCGATATCCTCCCAAGAGGTATGCCTAATATGAAGAGTCACTAGAGCCACTACAATGTTCTTTTGTAGCTCAATAGTGTCACTATCATTTCAGTTCTTACTTGAGTCTTCAACAACTACTTCTTCCACTTATTTGAGCTATTTTGAACTTATATTCATCTCTTCCCAGGACTAAAACAACTTTCCCAAGCTATGCATTCATCCCACATAACACTTACAAAGGCATACAGAACAAAATAGAATAAAGGCAGGCTCTACACAGAAGCTCAATAGCAAGTCTATAACACTATATAGAAGGTCATTAGAAAGCATTCAACTCAACTAAAACCATTCCAAACCATTAAAAAACATTCAATAAGCTTTCAAAAACTCTTAAACTCCATCAATCATCATTCCAATCTTTCATATAGAAATAAATTAGAACAAAATATAAGCTAAACAAACCAATCAGAACCTATCACGCACTTGACAAAACCTTTCAGCACATCAAATATCCACTAAAAAATATATGAGCTTCTAAAACCTATTCAACCTTATCCAAAACTCTGTCAAAAACTTCCAAACCAATCAATCATTATTCAAATGATGCAAAAATCACCCAAAATTCCAACAAAAATTGCCGAAAACATAGTGATATCAACCGTCAACATATCCCCACACTTGATCAAGGAGTGTCTTTGCAACCTTAGAAAAAGATATTAAAAGTTCAAAATAATAGCTCATCACTAGATCTTCAAATATCCAATAAGCAACCAAGAAGGGCTCTATATTCATCTCTAGAAAAGAAAACTAGTATCTAATGCAATATTTAAGGAAAAATATCAAAATAATATATCATGAACAATACCTACTCAAACCAACCAAATTTAGAAAATCTCTTAAAGGATATGGCATTTTCTTCATGTGCGTCCTTCCATCTGTCACCACCACAAATCTGTAAAAATGTATCTTCTCAAACAGTTTGAATATCCAATCACGGCCCCATCATACAAAAAATATACATAATATAGATACTAAGCACAAAATAACCATCTAAATGGCACGTCAATAGAGAGATATCACATTATAAAATAATCAAAATACATCCAAGGATATCAATGAATGTGATCCCTCTTAAAAGCTTGGTGGTTTCAAAAACAATATTCCATGGATAGAGATTCATCTACAAAACTCTTGAGAGGATTTTGGAAGAATTGCAAGTAAGACATCCTCTCCACCACTAATAAGATATTGACTAGGCAAGCAAACGCCATGAAAGTACAAAATATCCAATTGTTGGGGATCAATATCCACATTCACATTCATATACAACTTCGGGATTGAGTTCTGATCATTATGCAAATGTCGGTGCATGTACGCAATATACCAAGAAAAGTGAGCAGTCAGTCTCACTGACCGATCTGAAGACTGAGAATACTTTTGAGCAAAGTGTAGATAGTTTTGAAAAGCTTGTACGGTAGACATCTATTCCCCTAGAGTTAGGGGCTAATCTATTTGAGGTATTGTTAGGGAATCTGTTGAAATCCATACTTGACATCTAAGGATCTTGAGATCAAAGCCTACGTAACCACCAACCAAATGAGAGGGATGAGGGATAAAAGTGGTAGGAGATGGAAGAGAAAAAAGCAAGAGAGTGTGAAGGGATGGATACACAAAATCATAAAAGGAGGAATGGGTTAAATAAGGATAATATGTTAATTTAGGGGAATTAGCTAAATAGGTTATTAACAGCTATTCTAAAAAAGTGGAAAGAAAAATTGTAGATGGGAAAGGACAAGAAGGAGGAGGGAAAAAGAAACGATCCTCAATCAAAGAACATCAGGCGAAAATAGGGATTTGAGGGGAATCTTGGGGTTGAAATAGAGGGGATAGAATAATTTGTGGAGTAGATTGATACATAGAAAGTTAGGTTTCATATCTATGGGCCATTTTCTTTGCTGATAATAAGATAAACAAGGCACTAATGGACCTATCACATATTTGCAATGATAGGCATCAAAGAAAGAGGAATCAAATGGAGGTTGTTTGGAAAGGTGGGTTAAGAGATCCACCCCATGAGTTGGTTAGTGTTCTTTACATGAGTAGAGGATTTGGTTTGACACTGATCATTGTATGCTAAGAATATTCACGACAATCCACCACTTTGGAGAAATATGTCTAGAATATCTTGTCTATTTGTAGCTCCAAATGTCTGAGATATAAAACAGCTTGCAATACCAAATCTCCAACATAACAAGACAAATCTTCATCATTTGGGATCAAAAAATTACCTCATAAGTATAATATGTAAAACATATGCATGGTATTTGGAGTCATTGAATCTTCAAAAACCATTCTTACCACCTTAGTCAATAAATGAGAAGACCAAGCTTCACTCCTGCTATCCTTTGGAGGGGATAAATCCATCATGCAAAGCTTAATATAAAATGCCAACTTATATTACTGTGATAGTGCACAAAGGAGTGATCTGGAGGAATAAATTCAAGAAGGCTTCAATAGAGCTTTGAAAGTCTTAGCAAAAAAATGTTCTTTTTGTGCAAAGAATAAATACAAGTGGTAATTGAGAGTTTAATAGAGATTTGAATGTTTTTGCACAAAAATGGAATTGCATCTCCTATCTCACACAGACTTCACATATAAGGAATTGAGATATTCAGAGTACCATCTCTATGTGCTCTGAAAAGATTGGGTATTTTAAGAAAAGAAAGCAGTGTACTACAAGATTGGACAAGGACTAGAACTGAAGGATTGAAAATTGGTCCTGATTTAACCCACTCACTTAAGAAAATTCCTCTGAATGACCAAAGGAGGAGAATCAGTATCCTTAATGATGACATCATGATTTTCAATAGAAGGAGGAACCACTAGAGGATCAACCACTAGTGAGGGAATTTCCTTCATATTGGAAACATATGTTAAGAAAACATAAAGGTAGGAACCAAACGTGACATTAGTCACATTATCCCTCATGACTCAAATAAAATGGTGATCCATTTTAGTGAGGAGATATGAACTCCAATCAATAGTGATACCCTTGAGCACCATGAGAGAAGATATAAATAATTACTTTGAAAGATATTTAGAAGGGTCTTGGAAGGTATGAACATGTCTTGAAGGAACTAGCACAACTATTTCCAGAAGGGTTTTGGAAGGTATGAACATGTCTTGAAGGAACTAGCACAACTATTTCCAAAAAGGGTTAGAAATATTGGACACACTAACTCCTCAAATAGTAATGACTCGCTTAGGATCCAAGACATCTGTGGTTTGCTTCTCCAAAAGCTTCAAAATGTTCTCATTTGAGAAAAGTTGATGGGAAGTAGGATATGGTTCCCCATAGTAGGGTAAACAAAGAGCTTTGCCCAAGCTCTTAGGTGTCATGAGGATAACTATGTCACAAAAAGAGCCAAATCTCTTGTTGTAAGAAGTTAAGAACTAATCACACATGTCAGGATCATTTGGGACCAGTGGTAGTGGAAGAGCCCAAATTTGGATAGCCCATCCTTAGAAATAAGGTGTGATTCCAACAACTAAAAATAATCATGAGAAACCAATGGAATATATTGGACCACGACGGAGGAGTATGAGGCGCCATTCAGATGGATCACACATACCACACACAAACAATCATTAGGAATCCTTACAAAACAACATAATAGCAATGGAAAAGATATCAAAAAAAGAAATAACTCACATGGACACGACCAATTAACCATGCCAAGAGATCCACATCCTGAAAATTTTTTGCATGACCTCTCCACTTATGCAATCGAAAGCTTCATGCTATATAGACATATAGGCTCTTAGTATCCTTGTTTTAGGCAAAAAATAATAATACATAGCATACCTTCACTCAAATCAACATGACCAAAGAAAAATAGACTAAACAAAACCACAACACACTAATAACCAGACCACACCTGACTAAGATTGTCAACAAGGATTGAGACTGATAACCATGTCATCCACCCCACGTAGTGCTTCATTTAGAAGGGGAATTGTGCAATGTGAGAGAAATGGAAAATTTAATTGAGTGTAAAATTTAATAATTAATTAAGAATAGGTGAGTTTTATTAAGTGATAAATCTTAGCAAGAAAATAGTGGTTCATTTTATCCATGAATTAAAAATTATTAAGTTTAACTGTGCTTTAGCGTTTCTTCTTGAACATTGTTTCAACTCAAGGTCTCTAAATGTGGATTCATTTTTAGAAATTTAATGTGTATGGAGTGGTTTTCTTTTAGCATATTGTGCATTTGTGACCACTGGTTTATTTTATCACAAATTAAGAAAGTGTATTTAGCGCACGAAGCACATGCTATGTGAACGACTTGTTCATTTTATTTAAATTATATTTGTGTATAGTGCAGATGCACATGAAAAATGTGGGTAACTAGTTCCTTTTAGCAATTACTTGTGATGTTTGGTGTAGCAAAAAAAAAAAAAAAAAGAAAAAGAAACGAGGTACTTAGAGGGGGTGTGAATGCAAGTATATTTAAATGTGCACACAAAAATCAACTGATAGGATGAGGAAGAATCATGATCATGATTGAATCCAAAATATACTCCAGGTAGCTGAAAAGATTATAGTGCAAGGGAAAATACAGAGGGGAAGGGTGGAAATGGGTGGTGGGTGGGGGCATCAATGGAGCGGTGGGCAAGGGGTTTTTGGAGGGGGGACAAAAAGGAACATGGACGAGCTAAGGGGAATTGGATTGGGGGGGGGAAGAAAGCGGTTTGGGCGGGTTGGGGGAATTGGATGGGGGAGGGGGGATACAAAGGGTATGGGGTAAGGGTGGAAAGGGGTGTAGGTGGCAGGCATGAAGGAGGTGGGCGAAGTGAAGGAAATGGTGAAGGCGTTGGTATAGGCAATGATAGGAGGAGACACTCTAGGGAGGGAGGGGCTAGCGTCACAAGCGAGGGCAAGGAGGGTGGCCACCCAAGCAGGATCGCAACTGTGTCGACAAGTGCAAGAAGTGGTAGGGTGCCGTCATAGGGTGGAAGGTCAAGGAGAAGGAAGAAGGAGGAGAGAGAGAGGGAAGGGAGAAGGAGGAGAGAGAGAGAGAGAAGAGGGAGCAAGAGGAGAGAGAGAGAGATGGTGGGGAAAGGAGAGGGTGGGGGAGAGGTAGAGAAAGTAGGGAGGGAGGAGCTACAGGGAGGAGGGAGGGTGGGAAGTGAGACGAGAGCACATGGGTCAAGGAGAGAGAAAGAGAAAGAAAGAAAGAGAGAGATGAAAGAACAAGAAAGAGGAAGGAAAGAGGAGGGAAGGGGGTGGTGGTTTTTTTTGGGTGGTAAAAATTGAAAATGGAGGGGAGCCCTCGTCCCGCACATACATGCAGAGGAGGGTAAAAAATTTTGCATTAACAAGATTGAATAGAGGGGAAAAACCAATACAATCGGGCGTGACATGCCAAACACTCGCGATACATTACACTCGGGTCAGTTCAGTGGTATATAAATTCTAGATATCACGTCTGTTCATGGCATGTTTTATATATCCCTAGGTAACCTATTTTGCGATATTTTTTTGACCCTTCTGTGACTTTTAACTATAATTTATAATTCCCTTACTGTAGGTTTATTTGTTTCATAAAAGAATTTAACAAGTCCTTATGTAATAAATACAAAACACTAGCTCTATCATAGAATTGATCACAAACTAGTTGAGGCACGACTTCAAGCTATTCTGTGGAAGGGTGTGAGCATATTAATGGTTCTCACCACTAAACCCCAAGAAGGGCACGTCTAAAGAAGATATAACAACAAACACAATGTGCGACTAGATTTTTGCTGAGCTAAAAATGCATTCTAAACTTGATCAACTCATTAAAATAGCCCCATAACATATAAGATCCCAAAACTTCCAAGCTTTCACTAAAAAGAAAGTGATCCTAAAATTTTTTAACACATTTTAGCATTGCCTAAAATTAAAAAGCTATGGTGTACATGTGCTAGTAAGCTAGTTTCTCAAACCTACTTCAAAGTGAGTGAGAAGTGAGCTTATGGGTCTTTAAACATGAAAATTAAATTAGAAATATAAGAAGAATATATAGTTTCACCATCATAATACTATCTTTGAGCTCTCATACATGGTGATACTGATCTCAGACTTGTCTTTTAGTGATAACATTGGACTATATCATTGGACAATACCACAAACTTGATGATGTAGAGGAAACTATGGAAGAGCTTGCAGATGATAAAGAGATTCAGGATGAAAAAAGAACTTGAATATGAGACAGAGTTTGTGGATGTGGATGCTATAGATTTTGATAATGTAGATATGAAGACTAAAGATATGGATGCTACACAATTCAAAGGAATGAATAATACTGAGAAAGAGAATGTGGATTTTGTTAAGGGTAAACAGATAATAGAAAATACAATAGAGACATTGATGCAGGTTATAGAGAATACTGTCATTTGGGATTCAAAGAAAGATGATCGAAACACATTAAGTGGGTTAATGATGTGGATCTTTGATCTTGGCATATTCCATGTGATATACAAGTTATTGAAAGCACAAGGGGATATCTTGAATGTATTTATGCCTTATTGGTCGACTATCTAGTGGATGTTTGACCTAGGACAGCGATATGGCTATTGGAGACTGTAATGGATAGACAAAGTTGAACTAAATATGTCTAAGATTGTTTTAATTAGGAGAGGATTAATAGTGACTGATGCATCCAAAATGGGCTTTTATGTCTTGGGAAGGGTCCTACAAAGTTTGGTTGACACCCATGTTCATATGCACGAGATACAAAGTCAGCTAGAAGGTCAATATCTAGCCAGGACAACATGTAATAATGAACAATTGTAGGTTTCGTAGAAAATTTTAGGGGCTTAAACTTCATAATTTGATCCCAGTTTCTTCAATAAAGTCTTACATCACAAGTGGGGCTACATTTTTTCGTTTTAAAGCTTAGTGATCCGAGTTATGGTTCAAAAGATATGATCAGTTTTAGGATACTTTTCTAGATAAGATAATACTACATTTGATGGATGTAAATTATTGCATGTGACATATGCTTTGATAGAGATGTTTGAGAGTGACATGATGGTACCAAGGATAGAAAAGAGGATCAAAATACGTGAGAGAAGAGATGGATCAAAATATGCGAGGCCAATCCCTTAGACATGGATTTAGCTTTGTGTAGATACGAGCCATGTCCCGCCTCTTTGCTATAATAGCCTAGCATACAACATTGATGAGGAGTCCCTCCACAAGGCCTTCCAAGCACACAACGAGATTATTGACTACCACATCATCATGGACTGCGAGATGAATAGGTCAAAGGACTTTGGCTTTGTCACCTTCCTTGAGGAGGCTCAAGCAGATGTGGCACAGTAGAAAATGAATAATTAGTTCTAGGGTGGGCACATGATTAGGGTGGACCACATGATGCCTCATTCGTGGTACTACCTCTCCCTCCCCCATTGCTTAACTTGTCCCCTTGGTATCAAACTTGTCGTAGGCACCATCGGAGGATTGGGGCTCCATCCCATCTTCAATTGCTTCAGGCATGGCATATGCTTCTCCCACACCAAGGAGCTATTCTAGCAAGGGTTCCTAGAAGGGAAAAGTTTTCTTGAAGGTTCCCATGAAAAAATATATTTTGGCCAAAAACAAGGCCACATGGAGGGTTTCTTTAAAATCCCCCACCCCCTTCTAAAATATTGTTGAGAAATCACCAAATCTATTGTCTCTTTTAGCCCAGCAACAGCATGCTCCTCCTCTTCTCGCCTTTTTTGTAGCATAAGATCTTTTGCCTCTTTCAGCCCAACTAACCAACATCCTACTCCTGCTGTGTGGCCCTTCGAATAGCAAATTCTGCTTTCACTTTCTCCCTGCACTTCAAGAATGATGGAGGGGAGGTTAGTATGGTTGGCAATAAGGTATTCAGAGCAAGCATATATGTAGTTCAAAAGGCCTTGTGGCCACCACCCATTGCAAGCATAACAAAGCTAGAATCATGAATAAAATGGCATGCTCTTTGATTAGATTATCTGTGAAGCCTTTCATCGATCACATCAAGGAGCTTTCTTGATCAAGATAAGGTCCAAGCCCACGATATAAGGCTAGCCCTCTCAAACTCCTTCATAGGTGACACTATCACTTGAATAAGGCATCCACATGACAAAATAAATAGCACAAGAACTCAAAACTGGAGATGTCACTTCTCTTTGAAAGTGCTCCATTTCCAACAACATACTCAGGAGCAACATAGCACATAGTTCCTTGCATGCTAGTTGAGCTGCTTGCATCCTTGCAAACCAACTCACAACTTTTGCTCAAAACTCCACTCCATTGGCATGCTTCACACTTGTATGGAAAGCAAAATCATCCTATGGTGATGGATCACAAGAAGTATGGGATGTAAAATCATGCTTCAATCTTGTATGGTCAGTGAAGGAAGAATGTAACTCTGAATTTCAGTTTCAGCTTTTCATGGTAGGCTTGCACGTGCACGACTCTTTGATAGTTGTTATGACTATGAAAACAAAATCATAGACATATTTCAATAAACATTTCTGTCATTTATGGAAACACAGAACCAGAATAAAATTGGATGCATATGCAGTGCATCAATTAAATGATGGGATGCCCCTTACGAAAGAGATCTTGGCACTAAGTATTCTAGTATGGATGCTCATGGAAGAAGCCTTTCAAAGTATTGCTTTCAAAATAACAAATGGATGAAAAAATGTGCCAAGATGCATACTAAAACTTGAGTAGGACAACCCTAGTACTAGCATTGTTTTACCCTAGTCCTACTAATAGATTTGTCACTCTAGGGGAAGTGGGGGGACGACATGCACCACACCGCCATGTTAGCAAAGCCTGAACTAGTTGCATCCAGTCTCAATAATAAATCAACCATTCCTCTATTTGTGAAAAGCAACCCTCGCAAGGAGAAAAGAAACGGTCATACTTTTCATTACTCTCACTTTTCCTTTACCTATCCACCATATTGCCCCCAAACCTGTGCAACCAGCCCCTCTCCTATCACTTTCCATACTTGCACATCCAACTCTCTCAATTGACATACATATGCATATATATATTGCATCAAGGCTACTTAATGAGAAGCACTTTCAAATGTAGGGGATTGTATCAAGGGCAACACAGGTTGGTTGCATTGTTGCCCTACAATTTTGAGAGACTTGAAGTTTATTTGAATTTAGAAGGGCATTTCTAATATTAAGACTGCATGTTGAGTAGCACTTTCAAACCCAGGAGATTGCATGAAGGGAAAAACAGATTGGTTGCACTATTGTCTTGCAATTTTGAGAGACTAGAAATTTATTTGAACTCAAAAGGGCATTTTTGTTATTACTATCATGCTAGGATAAGTACCTATTTTTATGTAATCTATTTGATGTTGCTTGTTTTGTGGATCATGTATCTGCTAACTTTCCCTTACAATGCTTGGTTGTTGGCTTGCAACTAGTTAGAAATTTATTTTTTCCTACCCTCTAGAGATTATTTGACTGTTGGATCAGTTGCACTGAAGTACTCTCCCAACCTGCAATATATTTGCCTCACTTTGTATAATCACACAATGGACTTGCACCCCTACAATTTTGAAAGAGACATGATGTTCATGTGAATTTAGGAGGGCATTTCACATGCTAGTGTCATGGTAGGGAAATTACTTGTTTGCATGTTCCCTATTCAAAGATGTTGGTTCTCGTTTTTTATGCGTCTACTTGTGCCCTCTCATAGTGTTTTGTTGTTGCTTTGTTGGAAGTGTTTTTCTTCTTGCTCTTTATAAATATCCTTATCTACAAACTTTTTCATAATAAAACATAACCCTTTTCTATTCAATCTGTAAGTAACCCCTTTATATCACGGGGGATTCCCTCATAGCAAAGAAGACAAGTCACCTGCGTGGAAGGACTTCTAAAAAAACCCCTATTTATGAAGCTTGTAATCCTAATATATCCCCCTATTTAAGCTTATAAGATATATACATGTATGAATTTTTATGTATCCCCTTTCTTAAATGTAAGTCTTCATAGAACATATACTAACTTTCTTTTTAAAAGTTGGAATTATCCTAAGCAATTAAAAGTATCAAAATGGTCATATCATAAATTGATTTATGTAGTGGCACTTGGATACCATTGAAGTATGTGTCACAATGTTTTCGAGTGCATGTGTCCCCTTACCACATGAGGAGAGAGAGTAAGGGAATCGAACCCCTTTATACTTAAAATGACTACACCAAGCAAACACCAAGCTCTTTTTGGAAGAAGGGGAGTTGAATCTCTCTACCAAGACCATGGGAGAGTTCCAACTCCCCCCTTCCCACACTATGATTAAATCAATAACCCTACTATGTGAGGGTTTAGGGTTTTAACCTTGTCTCAAGGTCTCTTGTATGCCATGGAGAAACCAATCTATGGAGAGAGGTGATCAAATGGTTCCCCCCCTTCTTTTTTCCCTCCATCCCCTCCTTAAATTTAAGTTCAATATAGGAAATTAAGAGGGGTATACCTCTAATGTATACGCTTAAGTATCCCCTTCCAAAAATCCCCTCCCTTACACTCACATGATACCATACAACATTGATATTGAACCCCTAGGGCTTTGTATGGGACCTTTTTGTATGTAAAAAATGTGTAAAAATGGTATTTTAAAAATCCCTTATGTTGAACTCACGTGATACATACATATATTTATGACTCATCTCCACATAGTAGAACTAATTTTTGCTGGTCCTTGCGGAGAATGGGCCATCATTTCATGCATTAGCCTCTTCATCCACAAATTACAACAAAGGTACATTGAAGAGAACACAACAAGTCCTTCCTTAAACGTATCTTGCCAATAATCAAATCCACTATTACACGAATGGTTAGTTCATCGGAAACATTGCAAGGGTCATCATTCCAACCATTGTTGCAGCATTACATAGAGGAGGACGACGACCTCATGGAGCAGTTTATTCAACCAATGTTGAATGTTTTCATAGTATGCTCAATCAAAATACTCAGACTATTAAAACCATATGGAACTTGCTTCATTGCATCTCTACCACATAGCTATAGAAGTGGCTTCATAACCAACTATTAACCACCACTTCTATAATCGCAAAAGTACAAGACACAAATTATACATATTTGAAATCATTGCTATTTTTTAAACATTGTAGAACACAAAGAAATTTGAGACATGACAAAATCATTTATTTCAATATTGACACAAATCATTTATCGCATCCTTGATGTTTATAATCGATATCGTAACCCATTCAATGATAGAAACACTTTGCAACACTATCATGTTTGAATGCTGCTATGGGTGCATTATAGGGAAGAAACGTAGAAGCAAAATATGGATCACATTTTATAATCAAGAAGCATGTTTTATGCTACGAACATGTCAGAACTATGTACTTTTTGAATGAAGGCACTATAGCAGGAAAAGGTGTGAGATTTACCATGTGGGTTGAAATATCTGCATCACAATGTGTAATATTCCCCACTCGTGAATATTGACTTCCCGCACACTGGGTAAACCTCGTGCAAAGGTTATCTATCATATTGAAATTGCCGGCAGTGTGATCTGTGACCTGCACGCGAGAAATCAGGACCTCCGCATTGGCAAGGCAAACCCGAGAGTTCAAACCCGCAAATCACACGTAAACACCCTCTTGGGAGGGGCAAATTGAATATTATCAAGGCAATTTTTTTTATTTTTATCCCTTTTCCCCAGCCGATGCACGGCTGGAGAAGAGGGAGTGTGGGGGGATGGGACATGGAAGAGTCGTGGGCTGCATGGGAGGGGGGGAACCCATGCAAGGGGCCACGTGGTGGAGCCCTTCTCTCCCCCCCCCTTGCCTATATATACTCCCTCTAAGGAGAGAAGGAGGGAGGAGAGGAAAAACGGATGCTGCTGCCACGCCGTTGCTGGGGAAGGGAGGGAGACGAGGCTGCTGCCATCGCCGTAGGCCAGAGGCTGTGTGGAAAGAGGAGGGGGGAGTCGCTATTCCGCTGGGGAGCCGCCGTCAGGACGCCGCCGCCTTGCTGGAGACCACCAGGCCGCCGCCCATTCTCGCCTTGACCACGTCTTTTTCTTCCCAATCATTGGGACCCCCCCCCCCCCCCCCCCCCCCGACGTCGCTGCTGATTCCCAAAAGCTTCTTAGAAGCTTCTTTAAGAAGTTTCTAAGGATAAGGCCATAAGCCTTGGTCCTATGCGGGCTTTTCAGTTTTAAAACCGGGCCTTCCATAAACCCAAAAACCCGTGAGCCCGGTACTCTCAAGGATCCGCACTTTGGAAGGGATCTCCGGCGTACAATTTTGAAGCGCTCACAATAGTTGGAGAAGACTCACCGAACGAGTAAGGGTAAAGGCAAACCGGAAGTCCGTAAGCACGCTAACGATGGCTCCCAAGAAGTTGCACGGCGTGCCTGCGAGAGGTTCTTCTCCTAGCATTCACGTGGACATCTCCCCGAGCCCACAGACTCAGGTTTTTACTATTGTGAATTCATACTAAAGTAATGCATTAAGCATGACAACTCCAAGGATTAGGAAGTACCCGTGCATGTTTAAATTCACCTAACCTAGTTAAATACAATAGGGAGAAATTGGTAGTTTCAATATAAACGCAAATTGTCCATCCATCTTACGACCTTAATTGCCTCGTCGTGCATTTTCAAAGGAAAGCCACATATTGCCTAGGTTTAATTAGGAAATTGTTAGGTTCTTTTCCACGGCATGATAAAGAACCCCGATCTTATAAGTTGCGTGGAAAAAGATGCTTGCAATTAGATTAAATCGACACTTGCCTTAGTATTGCATGAATTTCATTCACGACGTTGTTGTATCTAAGGGTCGCACTTTTACTTTCGCAAACTTCATTTCATCATGTAACATTTAGAAATGATTGCTTGGCTTATAAAAGCATGAAATGCAAATACTTAGACACAAGGTTGTAGGTGTTATTTCATCAATGTAAACCCTAGTAAACCCTTTTTAAGTATCCTTCAAATTATCTTGCCTTTTGACTTTAACAAAAAAAAGGGATAGGGCTATTGCGGATCTTATGGTGCGTGGAAGTAATGAATTACATGTTTACATGTATTGTAACATTTTGCAACTATTTTTCTACTTAGATCAAGTATATCATCTCTAGGAAAGAATTATCCTTGTCATAAGACAAGTAGGTCAATTTACCCAAGTCATTTGTGGTATCACGACTGCTAGGGTTTCATATAAGCATAACTAGCCGATTCGATAAAAACCTCAAGTACTAGTTAGGGCTTGGCACGTTAGAGATGTGGCCAAGTAACGTAATTGGACACCAAGTCGAAGTCCTCAAACCCAAAGGTCCTACCCATCTTCCCGGAAAAGTTGAGCCAATGGGATGCGCACGCAAATAATGATCTAGGGTTTCTACCCTAAGGATCATTCGACCTAGTGCTAGAACTTGGATTGAGTTGGAATCCCTAGGACCGAACATTGACGGTCTAGTGCAATTAGGATTGGGGTGAGTAAGAAGACACCCTAAACTCTACTTCGAGTCTAATCATAATTCTTTGACCAGAAAACACCACTCAATGGGTGAAATGATCTCTTGGAATGGAAGCGACACTTGTACAACAAGTGCAACGTCGCATAGCCTTGTGGTTTGATCACAAGAAAGTTTTGCCATTCCTTGGAATGAGGTTGGCAGGTTCTTGCGCAAGTTTAACTTGCAAGGGGATGGGTAGTTATCCTGTTACATCGCCCTCATTAGGGGAAATTTGTCAAGTTAAGGGAAGCTAGGTATTTGCTTGGACGCAAATGATTAATCAATAAATTAAAGCGACATGGCCGCCGGGATTTACTATTAATAAAACCTAAGGTATTGGTTAAGTTGGGTTAATAGGGTATGACCCTAACCCAAGGACAATAGGAATCTTGCCAAGTTACAATTGATTCCGGATCGAATGCTGGATGCATTCGGAGAGAAGGAGTCACTCCTTAACAGTTTGCCAAATAAACGACCACTGGAATTGATTGTGCTTGTAACAGTTTAGAAAGCGCTGTTTGCATTGTTTGTACAAGGAACTAAAGGATGAAAGGATATATAAATGCTTCAGGTTGAAGGCCTGAAGGGAGGGGCAGCTTCAGTTACCCCCGACTGCCTGCCTGACCCTAACCAAGGGGGTTGTTGACCGCGCCGGGAACGTGGACCGAACCCGCCGCGAGAGGTCTTTCCGTTGAGCTCTACTTGGAGCAGGAGGACGCTTGGGTGCCAGGGGGGGCTCTGGCCGTAAATCCCTCGCCTTCCGGGTCCTGCACAAGAGACTAACGTGACTCGGGATTTGATCTCGAGGCCCGCATACTAGTCTACGGGCAGAAGCTTGGAATAGTGATCCCTAGCGGATTACTGGATAAGCCTTCGGGCGGATTATAGACAAGCCTACGAGTGGAACTCCTTGTATTTCAAAGATAAATGATGATATGATAATAAAGAAGTGTTTGATATTGTTTTTCTATGTCACGTGATAAGATTACGTGAAGGAACCAGTGCTTAACGGGATTAATCAAGGGAGCTGTTTGTTATATGTCAAATTAATGTGTTAGGTAATTACATAACTAAAACAAACCGAGGAAAGTGCGGAGGATGGACCATGGGTCCGTCCTATGGATGGGTGGTCCCGGTTAGCCGGGAACTTTTCTCAAAAATCTTGAAAAACAACAGGATGATCATCATCATCAAAACAAATAACGAGAACGATGACCTAGAGGTACATCTTACCCGATTTACGCTGTTTTAGGGGAACGGAATGGGACTATGCCTTATGGCAGAGAGGTTGAGCCTTGCATCCCTCTCGTTTCCCATTCTCCTTGAACCAAGTGCAGCATGAATCCGCTTCGGACCTGGCGCTTCTGCGTAAAGTAGTTCGCTCGGGTCTGACGCTAGTTGCTGTTAGCTAATGACCAAACAGGAAAACACTAATTCCGGTCGATCCTAAGTGGGAAACGGCCAGGATACTTCCGCTATGTGGCAGACGCGAAAAGACCGACCTAGATTTCAAAACCCGTAACATTCCATGGGAGTGCCGGGCGGAGTTTTCTAAACATTCTTCCCGATGGACTACTAAGACGTGTCCTAGATGACTCTAGTGGACACGTTACAGTTGGTATCAGAGCCGACCAACAATGGAATTGTTTCGTGAGATCTCAATAAAATGAAGTAAAGAAATTGTTGCTGTCCAAACATTTCCTCATCCTCAATACTGTCTTGCAGAACTATGAAGCGTGGAACAAGTTTTTGGTGTTCCGGATCATGTTTATGACTGCAATGCATTCTCCGCATTATAGGCAGAGAGTTGAAATGATGAACATCCTGGAGCATATTTATAATCCATCACCTTTATATATAGAATGAAGATGGACTGGGTCTTCAGGAATTTACTACATAGCTGCCCACCGGTTTGCTTATCTACAAACCAACCTAAAGAGGATCAAGTGGTTGGAAGACTTGAAAGTCGTGAAGCTGTTCATTTTTGTGGAAGCTCACGTAAATTCGACTTTACATATTCAAGGTCGGAGGGTTGAATTGAACTCATATGTATATGAGGAAGTAACCCGTGTAATTCCAGCCGACAGGATTAAGGTGTTGGGCCGCCATGGAAAGTATGGATTCCAGCGGAAAGGATATCCTGAACTTCCGATGAATTATCGATTCCTAAAGATCCATGACCCAAAACCCTACTATTACACAGTTCCTGTAGACAAATCCAATACAACGTTGTTCTCCCCAAACTAAATGTAATGATTGGATTATCATCACACAAGATGCTGTATAAGGCTACGCCCATGTAAATATAAATAAAGACTTCTTTTATCAATATCTGATTGTGCATCAGGGTTGTTATAAAAAGTTAAGTAGCTTCATGATTTACGAGATAGCTGAACTAAAGATAAGCTAATGTCAATTATCATACAATAATGTTAAGAAAACTTTTACCCAGGCACAACCCCAGGTACAGGCTCCAAATTCGCCCCCTACATCAAGTACTGCTGTGATCCAGGAGAAGAAGTTCCTCCTCAAGCAGATAAAGCCACCCGAGTTTGACGGGAAAGGCAGATTCGTCCAGTCTGATGCTGAAATTTGGATTGAATCTATGGAGGATTACTTTGAAGCAGCTGGTACTGCACCTACCAATCAGGCCATGTTCGCCAAATTAAAACTCACCGGTGAAGCTAGACTATGGTGGAAACAATGGTGCAGGGATCAAGGGACTTCAGAGGGGTCCGTTACCTGGGAGAAGTTAAAGCAAGCCGTGCAGGGGAGATATTTGCCACCTGCATATCGTACACAGAAAATGAATGAGTTCTATGAGCTAAAACAGTTAGGACTCACCCTTGACGCATACTACTCTAAATTTGTCTCACTCTTAAAGTATGCGCCACAAATGGACACGACGCAGCAGGTGTCCAAATTTTACGCGGGCTGAAATCCACCTGTAAATACTCGTCTCGAATCTATGCGACCATCAGATCTTCAGGATGCTCTCATTCGAGCGGCACCTATAATTCACGAAGTGCAAGCTAGACCAAGGGGTATTAAGAATTGGTCTTATAGCGACCCGAACAGAGGAGCATTCAGACCCCAAGTAAAGAGAGTTCAAGGCCACAATCAGGGACAAAGGAAGAAAGCAAGGACAAATAACGTCAATAACCTTGTTCCTACTCACAGTAATGGCCGAAACCTCCGATGTTTCCACTGCAACGAACTCGGTCACTTCAAAAGGCAATGTCCCAAGCTCAGCGAGGGACACCGTCAAGGTGCAGGCCGCGGTCAAGGAGCCACCACCCGTGGAAGAGGGAGAACTGCCTGCATTACCAATAGGCAAAGATGTGAAGCAGAAGAAGAGGAAGATCCGACTATGGAAGCGGAATTCGAAAGAGCGACAGTCCATACCGCTTTACACAAGAAGGGGCCGAATCGCCAGTTCTCGGTGATTCAAAGACCGTCGGACTATCAAGGTAAAGGTTTCAAAACCTTGATTGATTGTGGGAGTACACATTCCTTTATCTCACCAGCGTGTGCTAAAAGATTAGGAATAGCCACAGTAGAAGCTCCTACCCTACTTGTGGAATTGGCAAACGGTGGTGAGGTAACTTGTACGAGGCAAACTGCTAAGGAGGAGTTCTATCTGGGAGGAAAGAAAACCTCAGTCAAATTCAGAGTCATGAATTTAGGTATCCATGAGTGTCTACTCGGGATGGATTGGCTTAAGCCTAATGACGCTCACATCCACTGTGGAAAGGGTCAAGTTTCCTTTCGAAACTCTGAAAGAGAGTTTGTTACAACTCAAGGTGAGGCAGGAGTGCCAAGAATCCAGTTAGCCAAAGTATCGCGGATCATAAAAGGGGTTAGAAAAGGATTACCTGTTTACCTGATCAAACTCAACAAATTAGATCAAAGGCAAGAGTTTCATGAGGGACCCTCTTGGCTAAAGGAATACGCTGACGTATTCCCTGAGGAATTAACTGAACTTCCACCTCCAAGAGAAGTTGATCATGAAATAAGGCTAATGCCTGGAGCTGCGCCAATTGCAAAGAGACCTTATAGAATGTCCATACCAGAAGCTATTGAGTTGAAGGAACAACTCAAGCAACTGTTAGATCAGGGTTACATCCGGCCTAGCAACTCACCATGGGGAGCTCCAGTACTATTTCAGAAAAAGAAAGATGGGACACTTCGACTATGTATTGATTACCGTGGGCTGAATCAATCAACAGTCAAGAATAAGTATCCTATTCCTAGAATAGATGAGCTTCTTGATCGCCTTCAAGGTGCAAAGATCTTCTCCAAAATTGATCTCAGGTCAGGTTACTATCAAATTAGGATCAAGGATGAAGATATTCCAAAAACGGCCTTCAATACAAGATATGGGCACTTCGAGTTCTTGGTTATGTCATTCGGGCTTACAAATGCACCTGCCACCTTCAATAGATTAATGCAGGATATTTTTAGACCATATCTTGATGATTTTGTGCTTGTCTTCTTCGATGACACTTTAGTTTATTCTAAACAGGAAGAAGATCATGAACCTCAACTTCGGATTGTCCTTGAAACAATGAGGTCTCATAAGCTATATGCAAAGATGAAGAAGTGTGCATTCTTCAAGCATCAAATTGAATATCTAGGATTCATAGTATCATCAGAAGGAATATCAGTAGACCCAGCCAAAGTTAGAGATGTGCTTGAATGGCCAATACTAGTATCCGTCAAAGAAATACGTAGTTTTCTTGGCTTGACAAGATGGTATAGGGTCTTTATCAAAAACTATGCTTTGATTGCGGCACCTCTTACCGACTTACTAAAGAAGCAGACTTCTATTACATGGTCAACTCCCGAGCAAAATAGCTTCGACCAATTGAAGCAATGTTTGGTATCAGCACCTATTCTAAAACTTCCTGACCTCAATAAGGAGTTCGAGGTAGTAACTGATGCCAGCATTCTTGCCTTGGGGTGTGTACTTATACAGGAAGGTCATCCAGTAGCATATTCTTTAAGGAAATTGAAGAGTCATGAAAAGAATTATGCCACGCATGATCTGGAGTTATTAGCTGTCATCCATGCTCTAAAGCTTTGGAGACATTACCTGTTGGGTAACAGGTTTACTCTAGTAACCGATCATAAGAGTCTCAAATGGATTTTTACCCAGAACGAGCTCAACATGAGGCAACGTCGATGGATTGAAGTATTGGAGGAGTATGATTTTGAAATCAAGTATCGACCAGGGAAAGAGAATGTAGTTGCCGATGCACTTAGTCGCAAGGCATTCCTAAATTCCCTAATCTTGCAGAATCCATCAACAGCCAGATCTCTGGCTACAAAGGTATCTATGCCAAGCAACCCTATACTCGAACTAGCTAGAGAGGAAGCATGCCATGATTTGGCCTACCAAACCATGATAAAAGAAATATCTACCAAGGAGCAGAGTCTGAAGTCACAAGCTAAGTATCAGGAATTTTCCATTGATAATGGACTTATCTACTATAGAACAAGGCTGTGTATACCAACAAGCCAGTCACTTAAGCAGAAGATATTATGGGAAGCTCATGATTCCCCTTTCGCAGGACATCCTGGCTACGCAAAAACTCTTAATGTAGTTAGGAAGAGCTACCATTGGGAGAGGCTCAAAGGTGACATTCTCAAATATGTCACTAAATGTTTGTCTTGCCAACGTATCAAGGCTGAACATGTCATGATGCCACGAAAATTGCAACCACTTGACATTCCCCAAATGAAATGGGAATTCATCAGTATGGATTTTGTGGTGGGCTTACCCCAAGTCCAAGGGGGATATAACTCCATTATGGTTGTAGTTGACATGCTTACTAAGGTTGCACACCTGATTCCAGTAAAGACAAACTATAAAGCCTCCGACATTGCAAGAGTGTTTATCAAGGAGATATTCAAGCTACATGGGTTACCTAGAAGGATCATTAGCGATCGAGACTCTCTCTTCAGTTCACACTTCTGGAGAGCTATCTTTGAAGCTATTGGAACTCAACTCTGTTTTAGCACCGCCTACCATCCCCAAACGGATGGACAAACAGAGCGAGTGAATCAAATTATTGAGGATATGCTTAGGGCTTACTGCTGTCGAGAGCCGAAGAGGTGGATTCAATACTTGCCGTTAGTAGAATTTGCCTACAATGCTTCTTACCAGCAGAGCATTCAAATGACCCCTTTCCAGGCATTGTATGGTCATGATTGTCGAAGTCCCCTAAACTTTTCTGATCCAACCCTAAGAGTGGAAGCTTCAAGATAAATGTTGGAGGACATGGATGACCAAATAAGGTCAATAAGACAAGACATACAAGCAGCCAAAGATAGACAAAAGGCATATGCGGATTTGAAACGCCAAGAGAGGGTCTTCGGAGAAGGAGACATGGTCTTCATTCGTGTACGCCCAAAAAGGAGTTCTCTATCTCTAGGAGAATGCAAGAAGCTAAGTCCAAGGTATTGTGGGCCGTATAAAATCCTCAAATGCCTGGGACCCAATGCTTATAAATTGCAACTTCCGGATAACCTAAAAGTTCACAATGTATTCCATATTAGTCTCTTAAAAAAATATGTGCCCAACCCTAATCATGTACTTGATGACCAACAAATTGTAATGCCTAGTCAAGGAGTCCTTGAACTAAGACCGGAAAAGATTTTAGATGTTAGGGAGAGATAGCTAAGATCTAGAACCTTGAAAGAATGCCTCGTCCAGTGGAAAGATTATCCCGAAGAGGATGCTACCTGGATGGATGAAAGCTCTCTCTATCTTCAATATCCCCAGTTTATCTCGAGATGAGGACATCTCGATTCTTCTAAGGGGGAGAGGATGTAATATTCCCCACCCGTGAATATTGACTTCCCGCACACTGCGTAAACCTCGTGCAAAGGTTATCTTTCATATTGAAATTGCCGGCAGTGTGATCTGTGACTTGCACGCGAGAAATTTGGACCTCCGCATTGGCAAGGCAAACCCGAGAGTTCAAACCCGCAAATCACACGTAAACACCCTCTTGGGAGGGGCAAATTGAATATTATCAAGGCAAATTTTTTTATTTTTATCCCTTTTCCCCAGCCGATGCACGGCTGGAGAAGAGGGAGTTTGGGGGGATGGGACATGGAAGAGTCGTGGGCTGCATGGGAGGGGGGGAACCCATGCAAGGGGCCACGTGGTGGAGCCCTTCTCTCCCCCCCCTTGCCTATATATACTCCCTCTAAGGAGAGAAGGAGGGAGGAGAGGAAAAACGGAGGCTGCTGCCACGCCGTTGCTAGGGAAGGGAGGGAGACGAGGCTGCTGCCATCGCCGTAGGCCAGAGGCTGCATGGAAAGAGGAGGGGGGAGTTGCTATTCCGCAGGGGAGCCGCCGTCAGGATGCCGCCACCTTGCTGGAGACCACCAGGCCGCCGCCCATCCTCGCCTTGACCACGTCTTTTTCTTCCCAATCATTGGGACCCCCCCCCTCCCCCCCGACGTCGCTGCTGATTCCCAGAAGCTTCTTTAAGAAGCTTCTAAGGATAACGCCATAAGCCTTGGTCCTATGCGGGCTTTTCAGTTTTAAAACCGGGCCTTCCATAAACCCAAAAACCCGTGAGCCCGGTACTCTCAAGGATCCGCACTTTGGAAGGGATCTCCAGCGTACAATTTTGAAGCGCTCGCAACAGTTGGAGAAGACTCATCGAACGAGTAAGGGTAAAGGCAAACCGGAAGTCCGTAAGCACGCTAACGATGGCTCCCAAGAAGTTGCAAGGCGCGCCTGCGGGAGGTTCTTCTCCTAGCATTCACGTGGACATCTCCCCGAGCCCACAGACTCAGGTTTTTACTATTGTGAATTCATACTAAAGTAATGCATTAAGCATGACAACTCCAAGGATTAGGAAGTACCCGTGCATGTTTAAATTCACCTAACCTAGTTAAATACAATAGGGAGAAATTGGCAGTTTCAATATAAATGCAAATTGTCCATCCATCTTACGACCTTAATTGCCTCGTCGTGCATTTTCAAAGGAAAGCCACATATTGCCTAGGTTTAATTAGGACATTGTTAGGTTCTTTTGCACGGCATGATAAAGAACCCCGATCTTATAAGTTGCATGGAAAAAGATGCTTGCAATTAGATTAAATCGACACTTGCCTTAGTATTGCATGAATTTCATTCACGATGTTGTTGTATCTAAGGGTCGCACTTTTACTTTCGCAAACTTCATTTCATCATGTAACATTTAGGAATGATTGCATGGCTTATAAAAGCATGAAATGCAAATACTTAGACACAAGGTTGTAGGTGTTATTTCATCAATGTAAACCCTAGTAAACCCTTTTTAAGTATCCTTCAAATTATCTTGCCTTTTGACTTTAACAAAAAAAAGGGATAGGGCTATTGCGGATCTTATGGTGCGTGGAAGTAATGAATTACATGTTTACATGTATTGTAACATTTTGCAACTATTTTTCTACTTAGATCAAGTATATCATCTCTAGGAAAGAATTATCCTTGTCATAAGACAAGTAGGTCAATTTACCCAAGTCATTTGTGGTATCACGACTGCTAGGGTTTCGTATAAGCATAACTAGCCGATTCGATAAAAACCTCAAGTACTAGTTAGGGCTTGGCACGTTAGAGATGTGGCCAAGTAACGTAATTGGACACCAAGTCGAAGTCCTCAAACCCAAAGGTCCTACCCATCTTCCCGGAAAAGTTGAGCCAATGGGACGCGCACGAAAATAATGATCTAGGGTTTCTACCCTAAGGATCATTCGACCTAGTGCTAGAACTTGGATTGAGTTGGAATCCCTAGGACCGAACGTTGACGGTCTAGTGCAATTAGGATTGCGGTGAGTAAGAAGACACCCTAAACCCTACTTCGAGTCTAATCATAATTCTTTGACCAGAAAACACCACTCAATGGGTGAAATGATCTCTTGGAATGGAAGCGACACTTGTACAACAAGTGCAATGTCGCATAGCCTTGTGGTTTGATCACAAGAAAGTTTTGCCATTCCTTGGAATGAGGTTGGCAGGTTCTTGCGCAAGTTTAACTTGCAAGGGGATGGGTAGTTATCCTGTTACATCGCCCTCATTAGGGGAAATTTGTCAAGTTAAGGGAAGCTAGGTATTTGCTTGGACGCAAATGATTAATCAATAAATTAAAGCGACATGGCCGCCGGGATTTACTATTAATAAAACCTAAGGTATTGGTTAAGTTGGGTTAATAGGGTATGACCCTAACCCAAGGACAATAGGAATCTTGCCAAGTTACAATTGATTCCGGATCGAATGCTGGATGCATTCGGAGAGAAGGAGTCACTCCTTAACAGTTTGCCAAATAAACGACCACTGGAATTGATTGTGCTTGTAACAGTTTAGAAAGCGCTGTTTGCATTGTTTGTACAAGGAACTAAAGGATGAAAGGATATATAAATGCTTCAGGTTGAAGGCCTGAAGGGAGGGGCAGCTTCAGTTACCCCCGACTGCCTGCCTGACCCTAACCAAGGGGGTTGTTGACCGCGCCGGGAACGTGGACCGAACCCGCCGCGAGAGGTCTTTCCGTTGAGCTCTACTTGGAGCAGGAGGACGCTTGGGTGCCAGGGGGGGCTCTGGCCGTAAATCCCTCGCCTTCCGGGTCCTGCACAAGAGACTAACGTGACTCGGGATCTGATCTCGAGGCCCGCATACTAGTCTACGGGCAGAAGCTTGGAATAGTGATCCCTAGCGGATTACTGGATAAGCCTTCGGGCGGATTATAGACAAGCCTACGAGTGGAACTCCTTGTATTTCAAAGATAAATGATGATATGATAAAAAAGAAGTGTTTGATATTGTTTTTCTATGTCACGTGATAAGATTACGTGAAGGAACCAGTGCTTAACGGGATTAATCAAGGGAGCTGTTTGTTATATGTCAAATTAATGTGTTCGGTAATTACATAACTAAAACAAACCGAGGAAAGTGCGGAGGATGGACCATGGGTCCGTCCTATGGATGGGTGGTCCCGGTTAGCCAGGAACTTTTCTCAAAAATCTTGAAAAACAACAGGATGATCATCATCATCAAAACAAATAATGAGAACGATGACCTAGTGGTACATCTTACCCGATTTACGCTGTTTTAGGGGAACGGAATGGGACTATGCCTTATGGCAGAGAGGTTGAGCCTTGCATCCCTCTCATTTCCCATTCTCCTTGAACCAAGTGCAGCATGAATCCGCTTCGGACCTGGAGCTTCTGCGTAAAGTAGTTCGCTCAGGTCTGACGCTAGTTGCTGTTAGCTAATGACCAAACAGGAAAACACTAATTCCGGTCGATCCTAAGTGGGAAACGGCCAGGATACTTCCGCTACGTGGCAGAAGCAGAAAGACCTAGATTGCAAAACCCGTAACATTCCATGGGAGTGCCGGGCGGAGTTTTCTAAACATTCTTCCCGATGGACTGCTAAGACGTGTCCTAGATGACTCTAGTGGACACGTTACACAATGACAAAGTTTGAGTGTTAGCAAGAGCAATGGCATAATCACATGGGGGAGCAACAATATTTACAGTAATTATGTCCTACAAACATCACAAAATATTCCAACTGTTTTCAACAATTGTCCATACTACATGTAGGCTATCTATCATTAGAGCCAAATGCAGCATTAACTTATTGCACAATAATTTTTTTGTCTTGGTCTAATTGTGATAATGAATTAATATAATTACAGCATGTAGATTCCAAACATGATGATTGTGATTATGAATTTCCCTATTACAGAATGCAAATTCCAGACATGATCAAATTGTGAAGTACTTTATCCCTTTGTTTGCAGTATCCAATATGGTGCAAGAAGAGGATAACACATTCCAAAAACCAACATATGAGTGTGTTGCCAAGGTTGCATGTGCCTGTGCAAGACTAATTAGATAGCACAAGCAAATAAATTTGATTTATTATGTGTGATTTTCACAAATTTTATCATGTTGATTGGATGAAATTGCATGCACGAGGTGACAGGGTGCATGCAAATCCCCGAGCACAAAGGCCAATCTGGTATGAACATATAAAAACCACTTGTAGTTTAAATTAAACCATCAACAATCTGTAGAGAAATGATCACACATACAACTAGATGGCACAAGTGTGTGAGCAATCAATGTGGGCATCAAGTGTTAGTGTGACTGCATACTAATGAATACAAAACAAAATTACAAGCAATGATATGCAATAAGGAAGCAAGAACAATTTCTAATGCTAAATCAATGAGTCTGATTTACATGCAATTGTGTGATGACCATGCATGTCTCACTTTGCAATAAACTTAATGATTTCCCCCAATTTCTAGGCATGATGGATGACAATCAAGTCAAGCCAAGAATTGTGGAATAAATTTCCATAATGCTAGCTCACTTTAAAAAGAAAAGCAATCAAACTTGTAAAGAAAAGAAAGCACCAATTTAGTTTTTATATTCATTTAGAGACCACGGCCATTTCTAGATGCAACTCTGTAAAGGGATGGAAGAGAAGATTTCCGAACCTACACCAAGTTTGACATATGTGGAGCTACAATGCAATTCAAGACCTAACACAAAGTGGAGATGGAGAAACATACCTGCTACATGGTGAGACAAAGGCACACATACTTCGCAATAAGAATAAATGACAATATAGACACATTTGGAATCTTGAGGCAATCCAACACATGGCGGTTAGCAATCTCCACCCCTAGGGAAAGGGTGCCATCACCAACTCAGCAAGAAAACATAGGCATGCCATGATCATAAAAAAAATTTGTCCCATGGAGGTGACATTAGAAATTCTAATAGTACACTTAGACTCATTAGCAATGATCATAAGCAGTGTATACATTCATAATTTCAAATAGCATGCTAGATAGAGAGCACCAATTCTTGAGTGAGTACACAAACTTGCCTCTTTTTTTTGTTGAGTATGATGCTACTCCAACTTGACCTTTGTCCATGGTGATGTTCCAGTATGTAGCCCTACATTAAGGAAACTTTGCAACTATCTCAATAAGAGAAAATTAATAAATTATCATATGTGTAAATCTAGATGAAGAGCTTACCAAACAAGCAACATTGGATTACTACACCTTTGTACTTGAGCACTTTTTGGAGTCTAAAAATTCACTATACATTATAAGTTTAACAAAAAGGCATCACCACTTACATGCACGTGCCTACTTGTAGGAGCACCACATGTTGAAGGTATGCATCAACCATATTTAGAAAACCTCTTCAATTTTCAGTATATACAAACCCAAAGTGCACACTTCCAACAAAAAGCGACTTGCTTATATAAAAATTTCAATCAACATGCTCAAATTGAATTCTTTAAACTTCCACACAATGACATCAACAAAAAAGCTTAATTTAAAAGCTTATTCTACAAAATAAAAATATTTCCTAATAGAAATTAAATCAAAGATCAAAATCCACCGTCTCAAGGGAATCCAAACGTGCAAATAGAGATGACAAACATCTGACATCCCTATGATGCAAAATTGTAAGGTCCATTAAAAAATGACCAAGTTTGCATTAGAAAATCAAGAGAGGATACATCTTGAGATGGACCTGAATGACAAGAGAAATCACACTACTAAATATATGAATTGATCAATAAATAAAGGAATATGAGACAACCTTGTGGATTTTTAAAAAAAGGTAGTATTGCCATTTGGGGGGGGGGGGGGGGGGCTGAGCACAATCATACCCCCCCAACATAGTACACACATGTAGTTTGGCAAGATAAATATTTAAAAAGATCACGAAATGTAGTGAACATTTCATAAGCCCATCTTATTTAGAGTACGTGATAAAATCATAGCTATGACTATGTTACTATTGGAATAGGCATGTGTCAAAAACAGAGTAGAAAGAGCGTTGCCCAACTACATCAAAAGTACCATATTTAACATCCAAACTGCTTACAAAAGCTACATCTAGTATTGTACTAGTCTACCTACTTGTGTGAAGAGTTGTTCCAAAAGAGTTTGTCTATGTTGTGGAGGTTGTTGAGAAATAGACAAATGATGTATGCTCCAAGAAGAGCTATCTTGAATCCCATATGCATAGTGAGGAGAGTGGAACAACCCAAATTCTATAAAGCATTGTACTTGACTATCACTTTTATATGGAATGAATACAATGTCATGATGCTTTGTACTCTCAGTTAAGAGTCTTGTCATTGTCAATCCTACATAAGATTGTGTTTATGAGTCCAACCTTCCATCTTGGAACCTAATTCACTTGTGTAACAATTTGTTTCTACTTGTCCATGGCATTATGAGTTTGGTCTTCATCTTTCATCCACCATAGCTTGTGCCATGCTCTAGATCCACATCTTATAACATGGTATCAGAGCCCATTTGGGCATGGCACAGCTCATACTCTGACTCTCTAGTCTCCCTTCACCTTTAGTGATCTCTAACCAGCTCACATTCAGTTCATGTCTCCAGTTTCAACTTCAAATCTCAACTAGACATTATGGCAGCCATATCTAGAGTGCACCTACCCACCTTGGAGCTTATGGATCTCTCTCTACAGGTCATATCTTCAAGTGATTCCTTCTGGAGATATGTTTCTCTACTCAAGATGCTTACTCCTGGCACCTCAATATATGGCATTACTGCTCCCCAACTCCAGCATTGTAGAAATCAAAACACACTGTCATGTCTACGCCCGTCCTCTCATACCCTCAAATCTACGTGTGCATGTTGCCATTGATCATGTGGGTATAGGGCAAAGAAAGCCCATAAAGTAGGCTTAATTATCACAAAAGAACTCCTAGAAATATCTCTTGTATGAGTTGCACCAAGTAAATACTCAGTCACCTATCAAACCCTAATCCAGGAAGCCATAGCCAAAACTTCAAATTTTGACATTTTTCACAGTTTCTTTTCATTGAAGTTATAAACAGTGATTTTAATGACCGAACAATACTCTCTGAAGTTCATTACAGTTCTAGAAATTCCCAAAGAAGCTTAGAAGTCATCCACGAAGTTTGTGAGAGAAAGCAGATTAAGTACCAATGACTAGTATCTATTAATACTCAACTAGTGTCAATTTGACACTAATTCTCTTGTGTTTCTTGATACATTAAAATACAATATTTTTCTAGTTAATTGAATCTTATCAACATGGCAAAGCTTGAGGAAATAGCTAAATTCAATGGTGAAGGTTTTCATGCCTGGAAGAAGAAGACCATGTATCACCTGATGCGAAAGGACTTGTGGGACCTGTTTGAAGATGATGCAGATAGCAAGAATGAAGATGATGAAGACGGGTTTGTTGAAGAAGACCAGCTCAAAACCAAAGAACGGAAGAAGATGATTAAAAAGGCATTAGGCATCTTTTCCCGAGGACTAAGTGATGATATGCTACATCATATCTCTGGCATTAGAAATGCTAGAACTGCTTGGGAGGAACTTGACAGAATGTTTGGTACCCAAGCAAAGAACTCGAAGGTAAAATTACTCATGTAGTTTTATAAACTAGATATCATAGATAGTGCTTCTATGACCACACACATTTACAAGTTCAAGAGCCTAAAAACCCAACTTGCAACTTTTAAGAAGATATTTGACGAAGATGAAGCAATAGTCGTACTACTTGCAAGTGTAAACGAGGATCCATATGAGAACCTTGTGTCCACTCTAAGTAATGTTTCCAGTCTCTCACTCAAAGATATTGAGCGCTTACTCCTTGATGGAGAAAGAAAATTTAAAAGCAAAGATTTAAAAGAGACCAGCTCAAGGTAAAATCTCCTATACACCAAAGGAGCTACTAGACCCAAAGAAAGAGGTTAAGGATTCAACACCGACAACAGAAGTCGGATGCAATGTCATTATTGTGGTAAGACTGGCCATATTGCTAGTGAGTGTTTTCATAAGAAAAGAGCATAGGATATGTAGAATGACCACCACCAAGGTCAATTCATGAATGAACAAGAAGAAAAAGATAATTCCGCTACCATCAACAACTCTGACAGATTGCTCTAAGAAATTTGGTTCCCATAGTGGATGTAAAAACCCTAGCAAGATGTAAATTTTCAAGCTTTAACTTGACTAGGTTGCCAAAGAGCTAGTCTCCTAGTCCATGTACACATGCAAGGGGAGAAAAATATAGCAAGGGTAGAGACTTCCCTCCTCTCTCTCTAAGTGTGTTCCAACTCGAGCTCTCTCTCCCTCTCGGTGTTGAGAAATAGACAAATGATGTATGCTCCACGAAGAGCTGTCCTGAATTCCATATGCACAGTGAGGAGAGTGGAACAACCCAAATTCTATAAAGCATTGTACTTGACTATCACTTTTATATGGAATGAATACAATGTCATGATGATTTGTACTTTTAGTTAAGTGTCTTGTCATTGTCGATCCTACACAAGATTGTGTTTATGAGTCCAAGCTTCCATATTGGAATCTAATTCACTTGTGTAACAATTTGTCTCTACTTGTCCATGTCATTATGAGTTTGGTCTTCATCTTTCATCCACCATAGCTTGTGTCATGCTCTAGATCTTCATCTTGTAACAGAGGTCACCCTCAAGTATATCTTCATCTCTGAAATCCAACTTGCATTTGCTATCTGCCATGTCCATCTCTCAATCTTCATAGCAAGGTCATAGGGCTTCATGCCATTGGCAAGGCCTCTAACTGCAGGTCATGTGCAGAGATGCAATCGACATAATCATCCTTGATGGCCTCAATCATAGTTGCTACAATATCGAAGGAGACTTGATCATAGCATGTGATGCACTATCTAGCAAAAGAAAAGGTTCTGCTGAATCCCAATGCTTCTAAGTAGGGAGGGAATGTAAATCAATTAAACTTCAGTCCCAAATGTGCTAGAGCCACAAGATAAATGACAAAATATAAATTAGAAGGACCATTCAATGAAGGATCATTTGATGTCTATGTCCATCGTCCCTCTAAAGGCATTTTCATCATTCATAGCAACTGCCATGACCCGAAAGCACTAGCAAACCTCATCGACTGCACAGTGCGGGAGCATCAACAGACCTTTGAGTTATGATTGAATTGTGTTGCAGAAGGGGGAAGGCAAATTTCACGCATGACAAAGTGACACTTCGCTGGTAGTTGAAGTGCAATGTGCCTAGTGTGCATCGACCTTTTAGTGATGCCACACGTCATGCTTTGACAAGGGACACCACTACTTCACTGGGGTAAGAAATTACAAGTCTTTTTTATTTAAATATCATTTTTTAATATTAGTGGGTTTCATGTGGACTTCACCTTTTTTTTGCATACAGAGGGGGTGCTCGACCACCACTTTGTCCACTCAAAGGGCACAAAATGGGTTGGGTAGAGGTGGTTTATTAGGGGCAATTTTGGTGACCCTATATTGATGTAATAATTAAGGAAAACCCTAGCTTTCAACTCATGTCCTCATATCATAGCCCTCTAGTCACCCAACCTCCTTTCCCTCTCATTTCAATGATTCCTAACATGCAATAGAAGTTCCCAAAGTGATGTGCAAGAAGGTAAGTGCTCATTTCAATGCTTCACATGTGCTCAATAGCAAGATGAGGTACCTTGGCAAGATGTGAGGTCACCTGTGGAGGACTTCTCGTATGCTATTTGGTTTGAACCTAGAAAAAAGATTAATCACATGGTTTGGTGTTCAGATTTCATGGTTTTAGAGCCATATGATATAAGTGTTTATGAGTTATGATAAGTGTAGCTTATGGCTCTAGAACTATAAACTCTAAAGTTCACCAAACCATGTGATTAATCTAAAGCCATGGTTTGGTATTTAATGTGTACACAAGGGACTTCTAATCATTTTCTACATAGGGAAAAAAAAGAAATTCCCTATCAATTCCCTAGTTAAAAATACACACAAGTAGGGAAAGTGGAATATTTCCTAGTTAGAGAAACTAGGGAATTCCATAGGAAATTCCCTACATAGGAAAAAAATCCGCTATGTAGGGAAATAAATTCCCTACACACGGAAAAAATCCCCTATGTAAGAAATTTATTTTCCTATGTAAGGAATTTCCTATGTGATTCCCTAGTTTCTCTAACTAGGGAAACATTAAACATAATAGGGAAAGAGAGAAAGAGAGGGAGAGGAATAAGAGGGAAACATTAAACATAATAGGGAAAGAGAGAAAGAGAGAGAGAGGGAGAGGGAGGGAGAGAAAATGAGAGGAGAGGAAGAAAGAAAAGGAAATGAGAGAGGGAGAGGAGAGAGAAAAAACATTAAACATAATAGAGAAAGAGAGAGAGACAAAAAAATTAAAAATAATAGGGAAAGAGAGAAAGAGAGAGAGAGAAAAAAAATTAAAAATAATAGGGAAAAAGAGAAAAAGAGGGTGAGGGTGAGGGTGAGGGTGAGGGAGGGAGAGGAAATAAGACAGGGAGAGGAAGAGAGAAAAGGAAAGAAAGAACAAGAGAGAGAGGGAGAAAACATTAAACATAATAGGGAAAGAGACAAAGAGAGGGAGAGGGAGAGGGAGAGGGAGGGAGAGGAAATGAGAGAGGGAGAGCAAGAGAGAAAAGGAAATGACAGAGGGATAGGAGAGAGAAAAAAATTGAACATAGTAGGTAAAGAGAGAAAGAGAAAGAGAGGAGAGGGAGAGGGAGGGAGAGGAGAGAGAAAAAACATTAAACATAATAGGGAAAGAAAGAAAGAGAGGGTGAGGGTGAGGGAGGGAGAGGAAATGAGAGAAGGAGAGGAAGAGAGAAAAGGAAAGAAAGAACGAGAGAGGGAGGGAGAAAGCATTAAACATAATAGGGAAAGAGAGAAAGAGAGGGAGAGGGAGAGGGAGGGAGAGAGAGAAGGAGGGAGAGGCTGTTATTTTCTTGTTTGTTGTTATTGCAGTAGTAGTAGTTTCTTTCCTTTTATTGTTTATTGTTGTTTAGTTTTCTTGTTTTTTTTTTTGTAGTAGTAGTAGTAGTAGTAGTTTTTTCTTCTTTTCTTGTTTATTGTTATTATAGTAGTAGTAGTTGTTGTTGTCGTTGTTGTTGTTGTTGTTGTTTTTTTTTCTTTTTTTTTGTTTATTATAGTGGTAGTGGTAGTGGTAGTCATTGTCATTGTCATTGTCATAATCGTGGTCGTGGTCGTAGTCATAGTTATAGTCACGGTCATAGTCGTAGTCATCCTAGTCGTGGTTGTAGTAGTAGTAGTGGTTTTCTTGTTTGTTGTTATTGTTGTTATTATTGTAGTAGTAGTAGTAATAGTTTCTTTTGTTTTCTTGTTTATTGTTGTCTAGTTTTCTTATTTGTTGTTGTTGTTGTAATAGTGGTAGTAGTAGTAGTTTTTTCTTCTTTTCTTGTTTATTATAGTGGTAGTGGTAGTGGTAGTGGTAGTCGTGGTTATGGTCATTGTCGTAGTCGTGGTCGTAGTCATAGTCGTGGTCATAGTCATAGTTGTAGTCATAGTCCTAGTTGTAGTAGTCGTAGTCGTAGTTGTAGTCGTGGTCGTAGTCGTAGTCGTAGTCGTGGTTGAATTCATAATCGTCGTGGTTGTAGTAGTAGTAGTGGTTTTCTTCTTTTTTGTTGTTGTTGTTTTTATAGTAGTAGTAGCAGTTGTTGTTGTTGTTGTAGAGAGAGATATACATTTTGTTAAAGAAAATGAGAGAGGGGGAGGAAGAGAAAAATGAAGAAGGGACAAGAGAGAGGGAATAAACATACAACATAATAAAGAAAGAGAAAGAGAGAGAGAGATGGAAGGAGAGGAGATAATGAATGGATAAAAAACAAAGAGAGAGTGGTGGTGAGGTCCAATGCAATACCACGAGACAAGAAATACTCCGACATACGTTAATTTGTGGGTGGGTGGGTGGAGACTTTACATACGTTAATTTTTGTTGAGTTACAAGAGAAGAAATCCCTTTAGAAAGAAAAAAAGAATGATAACAAAAAAAAAATTGTTTGTCATAATATAGACAAAGTGGAAAACGATGAAGGTCCTGAGTTTCAAGATCGCGAGGTGTATCTTAATCAGTGTATCCCATATCCTTGCTCTCAATGTAAGCTGGCAATTAGACAAAAACATCAATTGTCTATAGAACACGTACGAAGCTTCGGCGATTTTCAATCTGAGATCATTGATAAGGTGAACTTGGATTTTTAGCAAACGGTAAGAAAAGTTAATATCAATCATGCATTGTACTTGCAAGCTAATTGAATACCATATATAAAAAGATTGGGTGTGGCTAGCAAATTTTCTATCCGGGGAGGTGACATCTCGTCCCAAGGAGGAGTGCACCCTTTGCGGCCAATTAAAAGAGTTCCTGGGCATGGGATGGATGGATTACCTGAGCCAATCCAGCACTTGGAAGGTACTACCCAATCTATATCGTCAATACTAGAGGAGACAAATAGCCTTTGAGACTTACCTACAACTTGGAACCTCAGATGGAGACAATGATCGATGCATTGATTCCCATGGATGTCAAGACTTCTGATTCGCTTAGAGAGGAAGCATCCATACCATTATATTATGGGTGCCGAGTATCTTGCCTGAAGACACTGCTTGTACTCCTAAGTATGCAAGCAAAATAAGGGTGGAGCGATGCAAGTGTGACTGAGTTGATCAAGTACCTTGTACGTACGCTTCGTTGATTTCTTTTCGACACTATCATTAAATACATTTGTGCTTTTTTAAGGTGTTTTATGATTTTTTTCAGGTTAATGAAGTATCATATATTACTACTTACAAATACCATACCTGAGTCTCATGATGATGTATGACATGTTTTACGAAAGCTTGGCATGGACTACAATAGCATCCATGCATGTATCAACGATTGCATACTGTTTCGAGGAGAATACGAGACTATGGATACATGTCCAAAGTGTGGTTCTCATAGGTATCGACATGACTTGCAAGGGCAAACCATCCCTCAAAAAGTTCTTAGATACTTTCTGCTTATTCCCCGCATAAACCACATGTTTCGTACGTCCTGCATAGCAAGCTTGACAACATGTCATGCGCAGAATAGGTCCACAGATGGAGTTCAACGAATATCAGCGAATTCACGTGCATGGAGTCACATTGACTCTGCCTTCCCATGCTTTGTGCGAAAGCCAAGGAATCTTAGGCTCGATCTTGCAATGGATAGCGTGAACCCATTCGGTTTGCACTCAACTTCTTACAGTGTGTGGCCTATAGTCCTTATCAACTACAATATCCCTCCATGGCTTTCTATGAAGAAAGGAGTTTTCATCCTTAGCTTACTCGTCCCCGGCCGCTACAAAGTCAAAAATATGGATGTTTATATTTGTCCATTAGTCTATGAGCTTAAGAGTTTGTGGGAGGAGGGGGTCACTGTGCAAGATATGAGCAAGCGCGATGGTCAACAGTGCGCCAATATTCAAGCCATTCTCATATGGATGATGCATGACTTTGTGGGATTCGGAGAGTGCTCAGGTAAATACGCTTCTCTTCTCCTTGGTAATATCTATCATAGCTCGTTCAAGTTTGTATTCACTAGATAGAGGTGTTGGGATAGGTTTGGTTACCTCAGGTTATCATGCATACCCATTGTGCAGGCCACAGTTAGACTCCTGAAGGTTACTAACCATGAAGAAGATGGTATATCAAGGACATGCCGCTTGCTTGCCAGAGGGTCATGAACTCAGGGGAGGTTTTCTTGGATGACCTCCAACACATATGAATGCCCAAAGCTGGTACGAGCTGAAAATGGTCCATGCGGAGTCACATCCAAACAAAATGCCACAGTTCTCAATTTTCTACGAGTTGCCACTTTGAACCCGCTTACAGATTAACCACTTGTTGGATCCCATGCATATTTTCAAGAACGTGGACAACTTGCTATGGGACCACATCACACGAAAGAGAGACACTATAGGGGCACGAATGGATTTGAAGGAGCTAGGCAAGATGGAGGTGCTTTGGCTGCAATCGAGTGCTGATGGTCGTGTGCAGCTACCTCGCGCTCCTTGGATTTTGTCCACTAAAGAAGAGCACATTGTGAAGCAAATATTCAAGTCAATTCGCACTCCGATAGGTATGATGCATTCTCTCAAGTCTGTATTTTCTAAAGACGACCAATTATCAAGGCTAAAATCCCATGATTGGCATAAGATATGCCAAGTTTGTACTACGAATGGATTGTAAGTGGCGTGCGTATTTTGCTATTTGGAGTGTAGTCATTGTTCATAAAAGTTTCTATTTGGAAAAGTCTTAAGGAAACTCATAAGCTTTATTCCTAGCAAATCAATGCGCTCAATTAAGAGTTTTGTGTCAAAAGTTATATAAGCTTAAGTAAACTAAACTTGAAACAGGAAAAGAAACAAGACAATAGCTTTTCGTGCAGACTTCTATAACACAGGTTTCATCATGATTATTCACTTTTTATTTTCCACCAAAATTAGCGAGATCATCGTCTATTCTTGGCCAAAAAATTAAAGCGATAATGTTTTGATTGTTGTTCATATTTATCATCTATGTCAAGCCAATTTATTGTCGCACACATTTGGTCTATTTTGGAATCTATTCTCACACATGTTTTATCTATTTTGGGCCACTTTATCCTTACTCGTGTTTCGTCTAAGGCTTAGATCACTTTATTTTGGAGTATGCTTTTTGAACTTAAGGTATTTCTTCACAACATAGCTTCTGTGTGGTACAACTTATTGTGTTACACTTTTGTCGGTATTTTGTATATGATGTGTAGATTTTGTGATCTTATATTGTACATATTCTTTCACCTAGATATATCAAATTCCATGATCATCAACGGAATTCCTTCTAGAAAACATTATGTCCCTTACTATCAAGGACACAAATTCATTGGATGGAAACTAAAGATGCTATTAATTATTGAAGGTGATGACTTGCATGATATTGTTTTCGGTTATTATAAATGTTCACCTTAACCAATTGATCAAGCTCATGATAATACCCTTGTAACTCGAGGACCTATCATTGAAGAATGGTAAACTTTTCATAATGAGTGGATCAGATGCGACAAAGAAAATTGTCAGTACATTCTTTTTTCTCTTCAAGAATCTCTTATGCTTGATGTATTAGTCTTTCAACCTCAAAAGCTATATGGGAGTATTCGATAGCTAATTTTGAGGAGTAATCTTGTATCGAAATACTCTATCTTTGTAGTCAACTCACTAAGTTACAATCACTACAAGCTACAAGCCACATACTACTATTCAAAGCAACACAAATATTCATAAAAAAAGAACCCCTGTCATTGCTAAAAGCGTCAGTATAGGTGTCTCTACAAATTCGTTGCAGATAGCGCCACTATAAAGCTGCAAAAGAAAAATTGGAGAATCAGAATATACAAATCCTTTTAGTCCATGATGAATAGGATTATGCGATTGGAAATAATGGAGAACAAGTCAAAGTTGTAGATCTAGAAGGAAAATTTGTTGCATTGTACTTTTCGGCACATTGGTTCCCACCATGTCAAAGTTTCACACCAGTGTTGGCATCCATTTATAATCAGTTGAAGGAAAAGAACAAGGAATTTGTGGTTATTTTTATCTCATCTGATGAAGACCAATAATATTTTGACAACTACTTCAATGACATGCCATGGCTTGCTATGCCATACAGTGATTCGAAAATGAAAAAAATACTTAGTCACTAGTTTGAAGGAAGGCATACCTTATTTCAGTCAATTTTCTTTCATTTGTTGGTCAAATACTCTGCCTCAAATCTAACCTGCTTTTGAAGAGAAGGGAAAGAACTTTTAGAATTGACAATTAGAGAATTAGCTATGTCTGAAATCTATTCTATATCAACATAGTTCAACTAATCCTACACATCAAATGATGCAAAGAGGTGCTTGGATTTTAGTAGATGTATATCCAACATGCATATGCTCTTACCGATTATTGTTCCAATCCATGAGAGAAGTTCAAGTTCTATAACCTGCTCTCCAAGTCCTTGCATTAGCCTGTTCAGGTACAACCCAAATAAATAATGGACAACAACCATTGTAGCAAGACTAAACAAAATAACACAATCGGTAGTCCCATCTTTCTACAAAATAGACACTTGAGGCAACAAGAAAAAAAGTGAAGACCAGCCCTGTGATGACAAACAAGTAGCATGAGATTATGAATATCCTTTTCATTTTACTAAGTGTGCTAGAGAAGGATCCTTCATATACTATAGGCAGTAGCTTCATGATAACTTAGGGATCTAATTGTGGATTCAATTATAAAGAAGAACAAGATTTAAAGTTTGTATCCACCTTCCTCAAGGCAGACCCTGTAGTCCAATAAAAAGATTTGTCAAAAGAAGGATAAGCTTTCTTCTTTCCCTATCATATCTTTTTTTTAATGGTTCTTATAACAACCCTCAACCCATAACCTAGAAAGCTTTTTACTTAAAGAACAAGAAACCTTCATTCCACTTACCTTGGAGCCTTTAGTTTTGCTAAGTTATCAACTTGAACATGTCTAGCAGCAAAAGATACCCAATTGAAGTTATCCTGCAAATTATGCAGATCATCATCACCAATCATGCCTCTTGATCCACCCATGTTGTTGAGCTATAGCACATGCTCTGGACCAGTGTTGCCTGGGCTTGATCAGCTAAGTAGCATGGGTGTCCATGGCCAATTTAAGGACATGCTAATCATACCACCTGACACTGCCATATCAGCTTGATTCACTTGATTCATGAGATGGCTGGACTGATCAGATGGATCAGAAACCTTTGTAGCCATGTTGGCCTTGATCTCGAGGAGGTTGCTATTGTTCAGGATATCTTGACCAAATTTGCTAGGATTATCGCTTGAAGTGACCGAATTCTTCATTATCTCTCTATTCCTGCAGCCCACAAATCAAATGTCAAGATGGAACATAGTCAATCACAAGAAGGTTTTTTGACATAATTTCCCCATGTGGAAAAGGGGATTTTTTCCCCTTGTTTTCCCCTAATAGTGAGTTTCATTTGCCAACTATAGAATTCCTTACCTAAGGTGCTTCATCACACCATTCAATAATCCCACGAGCAATCACATTTCCGTGCATGCAGAACAGTCAATCGATTAGCAACATCTTGACAGTGATAAGACATGTACAATTTATTGATATGACCTATGCTTAAAAGGCACAGACCCAGATGGAAATAACATGAAGTATAGCAAGGGAAATATTGTATGATTCTGCATTGTATGAAGTATAGCAAGGCCTACTATATTGTACCCATCCTGAAGCTCTCGAAGGGCATTGACCTACACAGCAACAACGGTTGTCAATTGTTGTGTTTCAATCTTTCACCCAACCTTCATGATGATCACAAGCTGCACCTTACCCCCTCACAAGCAATTGCAACTTGCACAGGACCGAAAAAAATAATACAACATAGATGGAGGATTGGAAAACCTTAGAACAAAATCTTACGTGTGTTGTAAGAGGAGTGAACCAAGAGTCTCTAGTGCCATCTCTGATTTCCCTGTAGTCAACAAGCATGGGTCAAAGCCATTAAAAGCAGGACTCTGAATGCAAAAAAAACCATGCAAGTTACCATTAAATTACCAGATAATTGAAGTAACATAGAGAATAGATCAAAATCATATGCGAAAAGCAGCTTCTTGATTAGAGAAACTACTTCAACCTTGCTAGACTATGTCTAATCTGATAGGGAAGTTACGCCACTATTGGTGGATATTGAGCTGTTTATGCTTTGATCATGACTAATCGGAGCAGCTTGCTGAAACTAATGATTAAAATAAACCTTGGCAGTTGGCCCTCGATTAATGATATGATATTTGTGATTAACAACCTGCAGATGCTAAGATGATGATGAATTTTCCAACGGGCCTGGTTCTGTGCTAGTAGGAGTAGTATTGTTGGGTGCAAGATGATGTTCTTGCCACATAATGCTCCTAATTTGATCAACAATAGCCCTCTCCATCTTGGGCCCTATTGATGATGATAATGCCAACACAAGAGGGATATGTGAAATGCATAATCTCAACATTGAGAGTTCTAGGGTAAAATTATTATCACTGTGCTTTGTAACCTAAGGAAAAAGAATGACAGACATACCTAGGAATCCTTCAGCACTAGTAAGGCTGCCACTGCGAGCAGCAATCGCACCATAAAGAGTACGAAGTTAGCATCGATGGAGCCTTTCTTGTAAGAAGCTAGCCCCTTTCAGTCCACCATAACTTCACAGCTTGCATAATCAAGAAGTTTATAGTAAATTGCATACATATACATTCATTCAATCAATCATTAATCCATCAAAATTAGCATGACAAGCTACTAAGGTTTATGCTCCCTTTTTGTCTCAAAGAATCATAGTGCATTTCAATGAAGAGTCATGCCAAAGGAAGGTCAAGAGTTGAGAAACAAAGTTCTTTGATCTATTTGTACTATTCTACATCTACATCTACACCCTACACTCTTATTGTGAGATATACCTAATCTTTGCTCAGAGGTGACATTTCCTATGTGGCATGCATCCCAAAAACTTTGAGCCCAAACTTCTCATGTCTAGTGCTAGTCCTACATCCATAGAAGATAAATGAATTCTTAATGAAGAACTCCATAACTAATCCTAGGGGAGGTCTAATGCGCATCTCTAAAAGATCAACTTGTGTTGATGTAACCTTAACTTAGCATACACAATCACTCAAATAGTCTTTTCTAATGCACCAAGCAACTATTGGAGTACACATTATGTATAGAAATATATTCTAGGTGCCATTCTCAATAGCATGAGGCCCATTTGACTTGCCTAAGCTTCCGTGAGCTTTTCATAGGGTGAAGCCTAGTCTCCTTCTTGGAACAATCAAGACATTGTATGTACCACCTAGCTTGATCATGATTGACTTATGTAGGGAAGGCTCTTATGCATAACAGGGATAATGAGTGTAACATCACAAAACCAAATGACTTGATAATGGTCACCTAATGCAAGGAAGCTATCAGTATGACCAAGATTATGTCCTTGCATTACCAAGATTATGGTCATTATTTTTGTTCAGAGTTTATTATGTCTGAAAGAATTTTCAACTAAAAGCAATGAACCTAAAGATGAACATCAAGGGAAGTCATGTGCAACTTCACTAATTGCCTTTGATAAGAAGTAGTCTGGCAAGGACCTCTATAGTAACCAACACTATTCCAAGTTAAGAGCCCAAATCAATTTCAAGATACCTACTCTGAAAACACTAGACAAGCTACTTGCTTTGATTTGCTATGACACCTAGGCAGGCATCCAGTATGTTATAGCTAGATTGATCAATGTCATTAAGTATTTCTCTTGCTTTAGTATATTTCAGTAGTTTGTTTTTTCACCTTCAAGTCTATTGAAAGCTATGTTTAGACACTAGAGTTTGTGCAAAACACCTAGCCGCTTTGGAACATTACCAATCAGAGTGTTGCTCCAATCGGTATGATAGAATATATGCATTGGAATGACTTCAAATAATTGGTTGGTATTTAGGTACATGACCACCACCACAATACACTCCCAAATTGAGTCTAATATGCTTCTTGCATGAGATTCTAGGGCATAGCTGCTACTTAAGATGGATGCCTATTGAAACCCAAAACAACTTACTTGTATCAAGCTACTCAAGAGGATTACCAGACAACCTACTTGTACCAAGATTTTCAAGAGGAAAGGGTGAAGAGTGTACTAGATAGCCTGCATGAAAACCAAGCTCAGAGGACTATGCTAGGGGATTATGTTCAGAGGACTATGTGGTGAACAATGCATTACATGAATTTATGCAAAGGGGCTAAGTCTCCTCCTAGTGATCTAGATTTGTACACATGCTTTAGTCATTTACTAGAATTTCTTCAAAATATTTTGATAGAAAAAGATATAAATATGTTAGGCTTTAGATTTGCAAGTATAATCACTACATAAAGGGCGTCATTAAAGTTATTTAGTTGTTATCTTTAAGATAACACACAAATTCAAGTGTATCCACCTATAGGTGTGATGCTTGGAGGTATATTCCACGGTGGATTCTGTGAGGTTTCTATTCCACAGCAGATTCCGTGAGGTTTTTCGATGGATTTCATAAAAATATATTTATTTGTAGAGGCTCATACACAAGGTGCATTCCTTGTGCAAGAAGTTGACATAGATGGTTGTCCTTTTCGGGCGTTAGGTTAATTAAATGTGCACATGGGTGATTTCAGAGTGGGTGATTCTGTAAAATACATATTGAATTAATGGACCATTATGAGTTTAGAGTGTACTCGTATTAAATTAAGGTTAGGATAGAGTTCCAACCTATTTCTTTATTTTGTAGTTAAAGACTGCTAGGTATTCACTTTTGTGGGTTTTATTTTATCATTTTCTAACAATTGTGAATGCTTCAGTTGATGTGTAGAGCATGCAAGCGGTGGCGTTGGGAAGTAGAGGGCGATGGTGTGTATTCAAATTACCTAGAATAATTAATATTTTTGATGGGTGCGCGCCTTATCACTAAAGGTGTGGCATCAATATTTATTTAGGCGTACTTATTTATTAAAGCATTATTTTGTATGCGCATAGACGCTCGATTTAAATATTTCATTATTGGACATTGTATTTGGGCACAACCCAATTTTTGAACGCCCAAATGCTTTATTTTTTATTTGGACGAAAGCAAACACAAAAGCCAAAAGCATGTTAATTGTAAATTGGGCTATTTTTGAGATTAGAGATTAATAAATCTATAAATACATGCCTTGTGAAGCACTCATTCAAGGCATGGGGGGAGATTGCACCCAATTGGTATCCTTGTCTCTTGTCATGCAAGATATCTTTTTGTCTTTATGAAGCTTGTGTAGAGTTTTTTGTTCATGGGGACCTTCCGGCATTCACTACACGTGCATACAATATCTGATTTGCACACCAAGGTGCTCTAGATCAAGTCAAGCTGGCATTGACCATCCCTCTCTCATTGTTGGCCATTATCCTGGTTAAATGTAGGAAACAAGAGTCCTAATTCACTTCTAGTGTCTTATATGATAATCTAGGCTATGGATCTTCAACCTTCATTAATCTCACTGGATTCATGATGCCAAAATTAGGACTTTCCTATGCATGCATTTTTTGTCACTATTGCATGTTAGTGGACTCACATCATACATAATGTACAAGATAATCAAATAAATTCCTCCATCATATGCTCAGTAATTAAGGTCTGATGCTAGAAATCTTAAATAGATAGCTCTAGAAAACTTTCATACACTTTCATCAACTACATCTACTAGTTGCTTCTCTACTTGCACAATATTGGTTAGTTATTGTTGGCAAAGAATTGGGAGACCAAGTGTTTTCTTAATGGTATAGACATCCCCTTGCTCACTCCATGTTGCACCTGCAAAGTCAAAATTCCTAAGCAAAGGGTTGGTGATTATGGTGGCAAAGAGTAATGGGGCAATGGGACACCCTTTCTCATCGACCTCTTTACCTCAAATGGACCTAAGCATAGACCATTTACAAATACATTCTAAAGAGATTGAAGCATCCCTATATAAATTCCATGATTCCTCCTCCATCATCTATCATAGTGATGAACTCTTGTTGCTTCTTTTACTTCATCAATTTATAAAATTAATTGGTCAAAGCACCAGCCCCATAAGATACCATTTCCCTTAGACTAAATTTTGACAACTTCACCTTTATGTTTTTGCAAATCCTCCATGTAATGCTCCACTTCTTTGAGAAGTTGATAAAACATCCCATTACTGCAACACTTAGCAAGAGTCATAATAATATACTCCCTGCATTGCTAACTACTAACATGCAACCCTCTTTGAAGTCAATCCTAATCTTTGCCATACATCGTGGTAATCTTAGTGATGATAGCTATGGATTTCATCTAGTTCTACCTTGGATTAGCCATTGGATTGTTGGTTTGTTTCTAAGCATCCTTTAGCTATAGGTTGAATCTTTCCCTTTCTAAAAAGGAGGTGTTGAAAGAGAGGGGCTTTCATTTCTTTCCCCTAGTAAACACATCCTTCTTGGATGGACTTCCTAGGCACCTCACATTCCAAGAGATCATAGTGAGCCAGCTAATTAACATTATATCTTTGTTCGAATGTCCATAATCCAAAATAGCAAAATAGCCTTGTCAACAAAACATGTGCAAGAAGCTTTTAAAGTAAAAGTTTTTATTCCTTACCTTCATTAGACTTCAAAGAATTTGGTGGTTGAATTTATTTGTCTCCATCCTGCTTTAACTTCAACATCTCTAGGATTGCGAGGACTGATAATTAGGTTGCCCCTTAGGTTCCTCCTTCTGAGGCTTGTCTGTTTCCTTGAATTTATCCTTCTCAACCTACGTTTTTTCCTTTTTGCTTCATTTGAAGTTCTTCCTTATCTCCACTATTTTCTCCTTGTCTTCTTCTTAGCTCAATTCCTTTTTGGGCATTCCTTTGCAAAGCACCCATCTTCTTTGCATTTGAAGCATGTATCCAAGAGGAGGGAGAATTTTGACACCAACCGACAACTCAATCCCATTAGGATCAAAAAGCTAGAGCATCTCAAGGATATTCTTCCTCTTATCCCAAAGTATGAGAGGCCACTTGCTCCACTAGTTAATATTATTGTAAGAACATAGAGCACTCTACCTAGCACTTTAACTTATCCATCTAGCAAAGTAGGAAGTCCATGAAAACTAGACCATATTGGGCATTCAATTTCCAAGACCTCCTTAGGATTAAAATGAACATGCCATGGAAGCATGTAAACAAGGCTCACTTTAAGCCAAACAAGTGAACCCAAAACCCAATCTCTTTTTGCTTTAGATGAAAGCAAGACCCAAAAGAAATCTAATGGCAAGCAAAATAATGTGAGCACCACTTTGATCCATAGCTGAGCCAAAAAAATCTAGCAAACTCATCCTCAAGGGGGACCTTCCCTTAAAATACAAGTACATGTTGCATAGAGAATAATTAGCATTGCTTTGCCGAATGCATGGCAACAAGGATACCACTCATGCACATAGCACTTGCTCCCCAAATTCTATTATGACTCTCTTTTAATTCTCATTAAATATTTTTGGTCACCCCACATCTTCTTCTCTAGCTCTTCCATGTTCATGCTATCAATGACAATGTTAGCATAATCCATCTCTATCCCATTGTCTTGCTTCTATTGGTTTATGTTTGTGGTATGTGTTCCATCATCTATTACTCCTTGTTCACCCCCCTAAATATGCTACATGCATGAAAGTGGAAGTATATGCCACATGTTGGTAGGAAATGTTTATTTTTTAATGAACTTAATGTAGCTACCCTAGTTAATAGACCATGTGCCATGACTGTCTATTGAGAGCTGCCCTCTTCAAGTTTCCACATACTCAAGAGGTTCTATGTCTTTCATTTAAGGAAAAGACTATTACAATTTGAATTGTTTCTATTTTGCTAATGGATAGATATGCTCCTAGTTTGTAAGGGGCTCAAATAACTTTTGATAACTATTTGTGCTTGTATGGATGCTAAGTATATCCCACACTTTAGGGGGAATTGGAGGGGAATTTCAAGATTTAGAGCCATGGCATTGAGTTGATTTGAATGAGATTATTCTTTGTTTTAATGTGAAAAGGAAATATTTATATTGTTAAAAATGATATTTTATTTGTGGATGTGTAAACTATTTGTGCTATGTGAGTAAGAATTAAAAGTTATCAAAATGCACAAATGTATCTTACAGCATATGTATATTTTGGATGCATACAAACATATGCATTACAAGTGTGTATCAACATTGTCTTATTTGAGATTGGCTACATGGCTGATGGTTAAGCCTATCAATTGTGATGTGTATTACTTTACATGACTATATAAGCATGACTATGTTAGATGTTATATACAAATTTGTTTTGATTTACTGTGCATGCACATTATCCTATGATCTATAGCTTCATAATGTTATCCATCAATAAACATGGCTGTATTAGGTGTTGCTTTACTATATAGACACTTATTTTACTAGTTATAGCTTCATATCTATCTAGTAAAATTAAAAACCTAGTTGCAATTTAAAAAGTCCTAGTTACTAACTAGAAAAAATTGTGCATCTACTAGAATAAGGCTATTTACCATCTAGTTTAGTGTCTAAAGTTCCTTGTGAAAGTTTGTAGGAGTAGGATAAAGGTTTTTCCAATCTGTATTATCCATATATTCAAACACATGACTCGGTGCATTTGAATGTCTTTCATGGATTGTGTCCAAAAGCTTAACTATGTTGGGACCTCCTCAAAGGTTTTGAAGAATTTTGATCTCTCTCTTTATGTGCTAGTAGCATACTTTAAGAAAGTAATCCCCAAGTAGCTCCACTCCTTCCAAGGATAAACCCTTCAAGCATATTTATGTTGTAAGAGCCTCCATCACAATCCTATCTAAATTAAGGCACGATGAGTCATTTCTTATTAGTTTTGCTCCGGAGTTGACTTCCCTTTGAGATAGATTGCTATGTTTAAAGGTTATGCAAATGGTGGGATTGCTTTTCTTGAAGAAGTGACTCGTGAGGAAACCTAACAACTTCCCATACTTCTCCTTAAAATAATCCATGTATGTGTTGCATCTCTATTCTTCTTCTCTTTAGAGATGTTTGAAGCTCGAGATGCCATCTTAGGAATGTTATTGCCAAACATAATACATGGTTGTTGATTAATATTCCCAAACATTTCTTGGTTTGAATACAGAGTCGAAAAAAATCTTTGTACTAGTAGCACAACTTCTCAAAGTATCCCAGTCTATAAGTATCATTTTCGATTCCTCCACGTGTACATCTTTGAATATTGAAAGTCTTTCACTTCCCCTTACTGCCAACCTGATCTTTTGAATCTTCAAAATCATTTTTTGTTCTTTGAACATACATATTTTGCTACGATGCAATGTGTCCTAGCAAGAATATTCTTTGAAATAGAACTTAGTGTCCAAATATTCATGATTTCAAAAAATATGCAATGTGGAATCCATGCTATGCAACCAATTAAACGATGGTTTCACACAAAAATAATAAATGCACTAAAGAAATTGTGTCTAGCCTATCTACATGTGCTCATGTGTCATGCAAAAGGAAAACATACTTCCTTGTTTAGAACTAATCCTTAGCTTCCCCTCTCAAAACTTAGAAAAAAATCATTGTACTCCACTCCACCCACCTAAGATCCTATTGTCGCTATAGAAGAATGATGGTCCTTAAGATGTCGACCAGGAAATCAACCCATCTCACAAGTGACAGCATCCTTCATGATCCTTAAACTCACCCAATTACCTTTCCCACTCAACCAGATGTTCCTAACTTGGTGATGAATATCTAAACTCTCATGCATGCAAGAAATAGTGCGTGCTCGATGAAGGTGCTCTCTCAATTGTGTGTAGATCTAAGATTTACTGCATATAGCTGCAACAGGTCTCATACCATGCTAGTGCTCAACGATGGTGCAAAAAATGCTTCAACCCAACCCATGGCATAGAAGTTTTGAAAAGATCAGAAGAAGACCCTCGAGTGTAGTGCATTAGACAAGTCCAACGTGAAGTGCTCATGAATCCAAATCCCTGTGATGCGCAAGAGTCTCGTTAATAAAACTTACAGTCCACAATGTTTGGCAACTTACTAGTTATCTTTAGCTCCAACCTGACCCAAAAAAAAAAAACAAACTCAAACAAGGCTATGAAGTTTCCACACTCATAAAATCAAACAAAACAACAAAACAAATCCTAAGCTAAATAAGCATAGAAAGTCTAACGATGAAACAACAAAACAATATATAACGGAAACAACTAACTGCAGATGGCTTAGTGAAACCGAGAGTCACAAGAGTAGATATCCCTATAGGTGTGACAAGTCCTGGAGATGGGAAGTCTCAACAAGATCGATGAGATGGAGACATTGCATCGATGTCTCCACAGCACCCACCTAAGCCACCCTCTCTAGAATTGGTGTGGGAGGGAGGAGTAGTAACCCTCTACCACGGGTTCATAGCATCCACATCTCCATAGTATCCTCAAGATCCACTCCCTCCATCCAAGGCCAGTCTAGAGCATTGACTTCTTCTATTGGGAATCAAAACATCACAATGTGCCGAAGTAGACCTTATAGAATGGCTTGATGATGTATGTGTGACAGCTCCTTGCGTCTACCATATCTCTAAATGAGGCCATCTGACCTAGAGACATATATATGAATATCTCTTGCAAATTCTTATTGGTCATCCCTCGACTCATCTTGCTCTCTAGGTATCATCAAAGGTAACCTCCATAGAGAGAAAATGATATTAGAATAATCAATATAAGGATTTAGGTAAATCATGACCATATAACTCTTAAAAAAAGGATGCTAATTAAAATGCATATACTAAAGTACCCTTGAAAGTGAATCATCAAGGAATTAAGCAAGTGGATGCAAATACAACTCGATTTCTATAGCCCCATGTCAACCTCCTAGCATAACTCGGCGTACACTAGAAGGTCTATAGATAGATCACCACAAAAAGAGGAATCCAGTTCATTCTCAAAAAATTCATGGTCTTCTCTCGCTTCATCTATATTACTCCTACTTGTCTCCTTTGCACGCTCCAAGCCCTCTTCACCCTCCATCCTTTGCAATATCGACCCCTCCACCTTCATACTCTCCTCGTCTACCATGGGAACATTGCTTTCATCATACACTCATGCACTTCGAGGAGTTGATGACACAACATATCACCATCGAGGTTTTTGAGGATTTGGATAGAAGATAACATGTCCAATATCACATATAAGAGTGAATCAACATTTTTGGTTGTTTCATGTCATGAAAATATTTAAAAAATAGATCATGCACCTCTTCACAATGATTGGGCAGTAGGGGAACAAATGTGTCATGTAGATTTGTCCATCTTTTCTCAAAATTTATTTTTAAAAATCCATATGGACCTCGTGGAATGGTTGCCCTAGCTCCTTTCAATAATAATGTGATCATAGAGAAGTTATGGTAATCCACTGAGATAACACTTTGCAAGCTTCCAAATTACTCCATCTAATCTACTACGGTATTCAGATCCATGGCCCGTCGTCGACTCTCTTGCTCAAACTTTGCCATGATACTAAAATCCGTTGTGGAGCGTATTTTATCGACGCACACAACATGAAAATGTCACTTGTGAGACCATGCCACATTGTAGATTTTGTACTATACATTGAAATAGTTAGATTAGTTGCTACATATGAAATCATGGTACAATAGAAAATAAAGCATGCAATCACCTTGGGACTACATCCCTCAAGAATTACCAATCTGTAATGTGTTCACCTGTTATCTTCAGGACACGTCTTAGCAGTCCATCTGAAAGCATATCTAGAAAGCTCCGCCCGGGCACTCCCATGAAATGATACGGGGTTTGCGATCTAGAACTTTTCGCGTCTGCCACGTAGCCAAAGTATTCTGGTCGTTCCCACTTAGGACCCACCTGAATTAGGGTTTTCCCTATTGGTCATTTCCTAACGGCAACTAGTGTCAAACCCGAGTGAACTACTTTATGTAGAAATGTCAGGTCCGAAGCGGATTCACGCTGCACTTGGTTCAAGGAGAATGGGAAACAAGAGGGGTGCGAAGCTCAACCTCTCTGCCATAAGGCATAGTCCCATTCCGTTTCCCTAAAACAGCGTAAATCAGGATCATTTATAATATAGACTCTAGGTCAACACTCTTTTTCTGTTTGTATCCTTTGAAACAATATTTTCACTGTCCATCATGATTGAGAAAAGTTCCCGCAGTCGGCCAACCGAGACCACCCATCCGTAGGACGGAACCATGGCCACATCCACCGTACTTTTCTCAGGTTGTTTTAGTTATTTAATTACCTAACACTTTTAGTTGGACATGTGTCAATCAGATTCCTTAATTACCCTCTTAAGCACTAGTTCCTTCATGTAATCATAGCACTTGACATAGAAAAACAATGTCAAAAAAGTTCATTTTCAAGAGCTTATCATATTTATCTTTGGAATATATAAAGTCCAGCTCGTAGGCTTATTTATAATCTACCCGAAGGCTATCTAGCAATCCATAGGGATTAATAATCCAAGATTCTACCCGTAGACTAGTATGCGGGCCTTGAGATCCAATCCCGAGTCACCTTGGCCTCTTGTGCAGGGCCCAGAAGGCGAGGGATTTATGGCCGGAGCCCCCCCTGGCACCCAAGCGTCCTCCTGCTCCAAGTAGCGCTTAACGGAGAGACCTCTCGCGGCGGGTTCGGTCCACCTTCCCGGCGCGGTTAACAACCCCCTTGGTTAGGGTCAGGTAGGCAGTCGAGAGTAACTAAAACCGCCTCTCCCTTCAGGCCTTCAACCTGAAGCATTAGATATCCTTTTATCCTTTAATTCTTTGAGCAAACAAGGCAAAATATTGCTCTTAAAACTGTTACAAGCACAAACAATTCCATTGGTCATTATTTTTGGCCAACTACTAAGGAGTGAATCCTTCTTTCCAAATGCATCCAGCACTCGATCTGGGATCAATTGCGACTTCGCAAGATCCCCTATACGTAGGTTAGGGTTGTACCCTATTAACCCTACTTAATTAATACCTTAAGTTCATATGTTATTCCAGGTTATTATTTGGTCTTTTGCTTCCAAGCAAATATCTAATTCCCATATCTTGGTCACTTTACCCAAGAAAGGTACTTTATCGAGATAATTATTCATCCTCTTGCAAGATAAACTTTCGTAAGAATCTACCAATCTCATTCCGAGAAATTGGCCATTCCCTTGTGATCAAATCACAAGATCATGCGGCTCTGCAACTTGTTGCACAAGTGTTGCATCAACTATGGGACTATTCTACCCATCAACAGTGTCTTCTAATCACGGTATCATGATTAGATATAACAATCCGTTCCTGATTGCATTAGGCCGACATTGTCGGTCCTAGGGTTTCGACTTTCATCTTTTTAGCGAGAGGTCCTTAGGAAAACCCTAGATCATTTCTCGCAAGTATGTTACAATGTCCCTACATTGCATGAATGTAGGCAAGTTTGTCAAGGTATAGGAGTTTCAGCTTTGGTAATTACGAGCGACTAGGTAATGTCCTCAACCTGTTAAATCCTAGTTAGCTCTTTAGGATACGTTGCATTGAATTAACTTTTTCTAAATGAGTCCCTTCGCGATTTTTAGGTGTTTAGGTTTAAACCAACTTGTCTATTCTTGAAGATAATTACGCTGCCATTTTCGTAACCACATGATTCATTGCCTATGTATAAGTTGAATTACAACCCTAACTTTTCAAATTAAAATCAAAACATATAATAAGTTATAGCATAATTCCATCTGATCTCTTTATAACATGCATTCATGCTTCTAAACTTTAGGGCTTTTTTTGTTTGAACCATGCAGCCTTTTCTAACAATTATGCAGTTGAAACGATATTTATACCAATTGATTAGAGTTATGCAGCTCAAGAACCATTTCATGTCTTGCAATTTCCTACAGATTATTAGCACTTTCCATAATGACTCATTGCGAAGAAGATATGTCTTAATAATGCGACATGCAATTTATACTCCCATGCCTAATCGAAGTGCACTATCATAATTCCATTTTATAAGGATGGGCATTAATCAATCTAATTAATGCATAAAGCCACTTGCTAGAAATGCATAGAAATCTTAGGCTTGCTTTATTTTGTTTGTTTTATTGAAAAATATACTAATGACAGAATTCTTTCATCGTGATGCTTTTTCATTTAAATTAGTCAAAGTATTTAAATTGAAAGATGCATCCTATTTCCAAAAATGATCCATGCTTGCTTGAATTATAATGACGTAAATTAAAATTAGGAAGAAAAACCTGGTCTTGTGGTGAGATGTCCACATGGATGTTAGGAGACGATCCTCTTGCGATTGCGCCTTGTGCTTTCTTAGGAGCCATCGTGAATGTAGCCTTTTTGTCTTGGAAGTAGATTTATGGCCTTGGCCGTCTTCTTCAAACGCGAAACTCCCTTTGTGACCGATTGCACCGTCTTTCAGAGTTGGCTTTAGAAGGCATTATAGGTTTCCTCCTTAAGCTTCGAGGACGAAGGGGTGTAAAAGATTTTTTTTGTGAAGGCAAAGGGAATATTTAGAAGACCCCAGGTTAACAAGAACTTGCTTGGGTGGCAATAGGGAAGGCCCATGGGAAGGGGTACTAAGTGGACTTTTTAGTGGATTGAAAAAGGGCAAAGGGTATAAAAGACCTTAAAGAGGGGTATTATTGTGGAGAGGGGGAAAGAAACCCACAGGAAGGGTTTTAAATCCCAGGAAGGGGGGTTAGGAAAACCTTTTGAGAGAAGGCTTATTAAAACCACGGAAAGGCTTAATGGCTTTTTCCAAGATTGGCTGGGATCCCACAGGAAAAAAAAAGGGAACAAGGGGTGTGAATGACCCTTACGAGGGGATTTTGGGGGGAATGACCCTTACAAGGGGAAACATGATAGATGAGGAGCTATAAGAGATCTTTACCTATATGTCTTCTGATCAGATGGCACATTTTAGAGATATGGCATACTAGGAGTCATCTACGCTTTAGTACATTCTACCTTGGCATGCTCGGACACCTCAATCTCTAGTAGGTAGAGTTGATGCTCTAGGCTGTAGAGGGAGACTTAGGGACAACTCACTTAACTGGTGGAGGTAGTGGTTATGGTGGTGAGTACCTTGAAAAGGCACAAACTTCCTCTTCTCCTTGTTCTAAGGTGGTTCTAGAAGGGTGTTGTGGAGATATAGATGTTGTGACCCCACGGCTAGTTGATACTCCTCGCTCCTGCACTAGTTCTAGAGAGGGTGGCTCAGGTGGATGTTTTGGAGATACCAATGCATTGACTCCATCCCATCACTTGAGTGGATGCTTATCACCTCTAAGATTGCTACACCGCATCAAGGTATGGATACTTAGTGGATAAGAACAACGCTTCTCTGATCATGAATATTGAGGGGAGGAGAGTAATGGCATGCATAAGGGAGTTGTGCCATCAAATATTTAGCACAATAGTTTAGACCATTGGAAAAGTATATTGGAGAAACCCAATAAGTATGTGATTGCATACTTAAACAATGAGTTCTTGGTACCTACTATGGTGGTGGCTAATGAGTTCTCCATTATGGACTATATGTGCATATATGGCATAGATGATTAGACATATGCAAGGCAGTCAAGAGTGGCTCTCCAAAGCCTAAGTGATTGGAAATCAAGGATTGGCAAAGAGTCAGGAAGAAGGCCACAAATTCTCCATGAGGATGGTGGGAGTAGTGTGAGGCAAAGAGGGTATAGCTAGAGGGAGGGGTCATGTATCATCTTGGCAGTGGCATACATATAGCTTATTTGGAGGATTTTGTACATTTTCTTTTGGTTATATTCACTTTTTTATTTGGTGTAGTACTTATAATAATAATCTTGTCTTACAATGCTACTTTATTTTCCTTGTAACACTCCATCACAAACTGCGATCCCATAGCATTAAAGACTTGGTATGCAGAAAAGCATGGTCTCACCTCTCTTATAAAAATTTTGTATGCATGCGATAGTTTAGTAAGCTATGCCTTTTTTCTATTTTTAGTTTCTAGTTTTTTTGTGATGCATTGTGTTATATAGATTAATCTTTGGTTATTTTATATTGTAGAGTTCATTTGATGCCCCATTGCATTAGAATGAGCTCTCAGATGGGGAGGACTTATAATAGTTGGTTGGATTTGTGGAGTGTGTAACTCTTCCTTTTTGGCCATATATTCTATGTAGGCTTCCTTTGATATAATTCTTATCTTTTGTATGGACTTGCATTTTGTGATATTTATTGATACATGTGTTTATTTTTGGATTTTCTTCCCTATCAACCTATGTAGTTTTATAAGATGTCATTCGTTGATGTTGTACTTATTTGGAAATTAAATCTAAGAACATTTTTTTCTACCATCTCACGACCATGTGTTTGGATACCTATAAATAATTTATGAAACTTTTTTCAATACATATGGCTATAAAGCACTGCCACCCAAAATTTCATTTTTCCTCTGTAAAACCATCAGTATTAGCATCACATACAAATATGCATGTGCCGCTATTAGCATCGCAAATAAATTGTGTGCATCACAATATGCATTGCTATGCAAATTGCATTACATATTTTGACAATTTTATAGAGACATTTAGCGAGTGGTGTTTGACAAGAATTATCACACACAATCCAAAAATGAGACGTTAAGAGTGTCCATTAGAGAATTAACTTTGTCAAATGATGACTCACAAAGAAAAATTTCAATGTTTCACAAACACAACACAATCAACACACGAACACAAACCAATAATTATGCCTCTTGTAGCTTAAAAAATTCAAAAATACGTTTCAGATAGAGCATCTAATACCTTGCACAATATTCAAAGCATGAACTTTGGAAAAAACAAAATGGCTTAACATTCTCATACCTCTTTGAAGTTATTACACTATTTCAAATCTTCTGTCTTTGAGTTTTTAAAAATTCGCTCAAGATAAACAAGTTTCCATACACTTGTTTGGGACCCTCCTATCTCTCACACAAGAGAATAAGTTGGATAGCAATGGAAGGGCCCTTCCTTCATTACTATCTCCCTTTTTATAATATCCTATAACACATTGTGTGTCTCCAAAGCTAAGGCTTGCTATCCATAAATCTTAAGAAAAAAAAATTCGTTTGACAATGTGAAAATGAAAATCCTAAAGGCTTTAGAACTCATAAGCTTTTAAAAAATATTTTTGTAAGATTTTCATAATGAAAATGTCTTTTAATCAAGCTCGAAAAAAACTCATCTAGCAGCCTTCCGTCAGCCCATGGTGTTGACTAATAGGCACCTCATCCTCTTCACCTTTATTTTCTTCATCCTCCTCATTATCACCATCCTCATTGTCAAAATTTTCTACATCTTCTACTTGCTTTAGTTTCTTTGGAGAAGGAGGTAAACAACTATCTACTAACTCAAGAAATTGATTGACATTCTCAAAAGACATCCTCTCCTCACTGTGTTCAACAACCAGATAGATTTCCACAACTATGCTGAAGACCTAAGATTGGCAACTTGTTGGAGTTTGGGAGAGATAATCATGAACCTTACACTTTGATTGTGATATATATCCAATGGAAGCAAGGTCCTCTTAGTTGGGTCCCGAGAGCATAACAAGTCAAAAAGCTCGAAATTGCATAGAAGCCTTGAATTGGCCTTCTTCACTTTCATGGATAAATGCATGGCAAGCCCCCTTCTTGCCCTTCCTCTCTCTCTCTCTCTCTCTCTCTGTCTCTCTCTCTCTCTCTCTCTCTCTCTCTCTCTCTCTCTCTCTCTCTCTCTCTCTCTCTCTCATAGAGGAGCCTCTTGAGTAGTTAATGGAGCGTGGAGAGGGTTTAGTCTCTCTCTGCTTTGCAAGATTAAAATATTCATTTGAGAGGACCCAAACTAGTATAAATTTGCATCCAAGATATATGTATAGTATATGCTTGTCCACCAGTACATTCTTTTTTAATTGACCAACCATTATAAGCAACTTGCTACTCTAAGAACTTGTCAAGTGACAAGCCTTCAACATTGGTAGCCTCATAAAGTATAGGCATTGGCAACCTTTGATAACTAAGTGAAAGTACATGATCAGGAACATATCCTTGAATTGTTTGCTTGAATCCTGGAACGTGGCTAAGAAAACTGGATGGGGTCTCATAGTCAAAAATCATGACCACGTTTTCGTCACATTCACAATAGAGAATCTCATATTCTAGTTAATGCAAATATCTTTCAACCATCAAGATCTCTCGATGTCTACAAAGTTCCCTCATCCTTAGAGGAGCTTTTATATTTTCCAAATAGTATGGTTTCTTATTTTATAGAAAGTGACCTGACATCATAAGGAGACCAGATGACCCTGTCAAGATTCAACCTGAACTTTGCAGTAATCACCTTAATATCCTCTGGCATGCAAAATATATCTTTTTTATTTAACGTATTTCTATCAAACTCTTGAGATATTGAGGCTGATGTTGATATGAACCAATGGAGCTTTCCCATAACCCCTTGATAGCAGTTGACTATTCTCCTTTATGCTATTATCCAAAATCAAGATACCAAAGGCCCGAGTCTTCTAAATTTTTCTTCAAACATCCCCTTGATTCTTCCAAGAATGTTGTTTTCCATAGTTACCTACTTTTGATTTAGTGCGATTCTGTCCTATTATCTGATGACATGCTTTGAAATGGAACTCCATGCTCAATCATTCATGTCATCGAGAAGAAATACAAAATCGAATCCATGCTATGCAATCAAACAAGCAATGCTCCACACAAAAAGATGGATGCACTAGAAAAATAGTACCTATCTTTTCTACAAATTGTGCTCGTGCATCATGCAAAATACAAACATGATTCCTTAATTAATTTGGATCCCTAACCTCACCTCTCATCACTTAGTAATAAAAGGAAATATTGTACTCTGCTCCACCCACCCAAATCTCACATTCACTCAAATACATAATAGTCCTCATGATATTGACTAAGAAAACAACCTGTCTCACAACTGACAGTGTCCTTCACTGAAATACTTGAACCAGAAGCCATCATAAACACTGACTATATGACCACTAGAACTGGCCGAAGGTATTCTAGATATCTAGTTAAATTTAAGAACCATCCTGTAGAGGAAGCACAATGGATGCACGCTAGAGACTTAAATGCTTTCCCCACTCTGTTAGCTCCACATTGAGCTAATAGCAATTGAGGTCAATTGCTATCCCACCCCGGGGGTATGATGCCAGGAGGCATATTCCATGGTGGATTCCGTGCCACGGTGGATTCCGTGAGGTTTTACGGTGGATTCCGTAAACTTAGATGACCGGGGCTCATACACAAAGAGGATTCTTTGTGCGAGAAGTTGATGGGGACGCCTGTCCTTTTCGGGCGTTTCATTAATTTAATGTGTACATGGGTGATTCCACAAAATGCATATTAAATTAATAAACGTTTATGAGTTTAGAGTGCGCACTCGTAATAAATTAAGGTTAGGATTTATTTCTAACCAGTTGATTTATTTATGTAGCTGAAGACTGCTAGGTATTCACTTTTGTCGGTTTAATTGTATTATTTTACTAACGATTGTGAATGCTTCAGTTGATGTGTAGAGATAGCAGCAGTGGCGGAGGAAAGCATTGGAGTCTAGCGAGTATTCGACCTTTGGATTATATTTTGATAGGCGCCACACCTATATTTTGTTATGTCTATTGAGACATCGATTATTTATTATTATTTTGTATGCGCCCATGCGCACGGATATGTTATTTCTATTTGGACATTGAGATTGGGCATGCGAGACTCTATGGGCACTGTCCATTAGCTTTATTTCCTATTTTTGTAGAAAGCAAACTCAAAAGCTAAAAGCTTGTCATATTTTTGTAAATTGGGCTATTATTGAGCATGAAGATGGAAATATACATAAAATACATGCTTTGTGAAGCGCTCACACAAGGCATGGGGGGAGATTGAACCCAATTGGTCTCTTGCTTCTTGTCGTTCATGCTTTTACATTGTTTTTTGTGCAAAAAGGTAGAGTTCATTGTTCTTGGGGACCTTCCGAGATTCACTACGTGAGCATACTGCGACCGATCTGCGCACCAATGGTATCAGAGCGGAGCTGAGATCAAGAGCTTCCAATCGCTACCCATCTCGAGCGAAGGCAGAGCTCCAGGAACGATTAGGCTCTACAGTCAATCTCGTCGCGAACCGTCAATACAGGTAGACTTCTGGCAATTAAGAACCCCTGTTTCTACTCTCAGATCGCGAAGGACCAGGCTGTGCAGGCGGAGGACCACGCATCCATCTCCTTCATCAAGTCGTCAAGAAACAGTGAGGAAACTTATAATCCATCTTTTCAAAAGCTTAATTGTAAAGCTTATGAGCTTTAAAGAAGCTTAATAGCTTCAAATTTCTTAATCGAGGTCTCAGAGGGGCCTCCGATTTTTTCGCGCGGCGAAAAAAAACGGCCCCCCCCAAAAAATCAGACGACAACTAATCATTAAGCTTTTCAAGCTTAATTCCCTTAAGTCAAGCCAAGCTATTCAAGTCACACAGAACAAGAAAGTCACCAAACTCCGGGTCCTGCGCATCAAAAGTCAAGTTTTGCAAGTCGACTGAAATCAAGTCCTGAAAGTTCATCAAGTCGGCCTAAGTTCTGCAAGTCTATAACTCAGCAAGTCGGCTAAGTCTGCAACTCTACAAGTCAGACTAGTCAACTGGAATCATAACTGACTAGTGCTCAAAACTCCTAGAAGGGCTGTTCCGGCGCAGAAACTCTGAACTGGAAAGTTATTCGTGGCAAAGTATTCTACCTATCTGCAGGTTCGCTGAAGTATTTTCAGTAAATGAAGACGGAAATATTGCATATTTTTTGAAAATTGAGAAAGAAATATCCAAAAAATACATAGCCTTGTAACCCCGAATTTGAGCTACGCTCATCCCGCTAACTTGATTTTGAGTGAGAAAGGTTTATTGAGTTTTACAGGATGACGACCCCACATATGGATGATCCTATGGCTGAAGACGACTTACCTGAGCCTACCATGGAACAAAAGCTGGATCCAATCATGTTGCAATTGGAAGAAGAACGAAGGGCTAGGCAAGCATTGCAAGCACAATTGACAAAATTACAAAGAGCGTCCACCGACAAAGAAGAACCTCAAGCTGAAGATTTGATTCGACGTACCATCGATGCCACTCTTGAAGCACAAACCATTCGCAAGGAATCAAAGATAAGTAAACGAAGTTTCAAATTTCGCACTTTCAATGGCATATGATTTTGATCATTAGCCAGTTTGATGACTATTTCCATGAGGAAACCTATCCAGAAAAATATAAAATCAAGTGTGTTACTAATCATTTGGTAGACAGAGCATCACTTTGGTGGACTGTAGTATGCAAGAGCATAGAATGTCCTGCTACTTGGGAAGATTTCAAGAAGAAGTTCATGCAGAATTTTCTTCCACCGCAATTTCATGAGAAGGCTATCAAGCAATGGGATTAACTTCAACAACGGGATCGTGAGCCTATATCACAGTATACAGAGCGTTTTTGGAATGCACTCCTATAGCTACGCATGCTTGAAGACGTACCAGAGATGACACATAAGCGGAAGTATATGTCTAGACTTCTTGGACATTACTACGCTGAAGTGAACATGTTCAAGCCTGCTACCCTTGAAGACGCCATCTCCCTAGCTCACGACACTGAAGATAAGTTATGTGGAAGAGACATATGACCACAGCAATTCCAAGCCAATGGTAATTATGGATCTAAACAATTCAATTCCAATTTTAGAAGGTTTAATCCAGGTCATTTCTCATCACCATCTTTCCGCAAGAATTGGGCTAAACCACCTGCATTACCATCCAATGTCAATCCAAATCCTAAGCCTATTCCACAAGCAAATCCAAATATACCCAGACTTCCAGCCATTACAAATAATGTAACCAAAGCCAAGCCAATAGTATGCTATAAGTGTCACCAGCCTGGGCATCTCGCAGCAAATTGTCATTCAAAGAAGCCACCAGCACATATCAACTATCTTGGAGCCATGGACGAAGACGAGCATGAGGATATGCCTGATTTCACTGAAGATGAGGATGATACTACTACTACTTCCGACACTTTACCAGGTATGCCTACTCCACATTCATTATTGACTATGAAATGTTTGGTGCATGGAAAGGAAAGAACTATCTTGCATGATGACGGTAGTACTCATGACTTTATTTCAGCAAAATTGGTAAATGAATTGAAATTACAGACTGTACCTACGCATTATCGGATAAAAGCTGCATTTTTAGGTACTAGGTACAATGGCACACAAGAAGTACAAGATTTAGAAATTCAAATTGGTTCATACATTGAAAGAATAAATTTCTTAGTTGTTCCATTACAGTCAAGCGACATTATTCTAGGAATGCCTTGGAGACACCAGCATAATCCAAATATAGATTATTCCACACACACAATGAATATTAATTTTCAAGGAAAATCTATTACATTATATGGTATGCATGCATCTAATATTTTTCCACTGCTTTCGCATACTCAAGCAAAACGTGCATTACGCAAGAGTACTAAATCATATCTCATTTGGGTGAATGAATTGCACGCAAAGGAAAATCATATGCACCCTAGGCATAAGGAATTTCTTGTATATTTTAAGGACTGTTTTGTAGAAGACCTATCACCAGGTTTACCACCTTCACGTCCAGAAGACCATAAGATTGATTTAATCCCTGGCACACAACCACCTTGCAAAGCACTATATAGGCACAATCAAATAGAGCAAAAAGAAATCTAGAACCAAGTTGAAGAATTACTAAATAGAGGTTTAATTCGACCTAGCAGTTCTCCATTCGGTGCACCTGTACTCTTAGTCAAGAAAAAGAATAATACCTATCGTATGTGTATTGACTACCGAGCTTTAAATAAGATCACTGTAAAGAATAGGTATCCTATACCTAGAGTTGATGACCTTATGGACAAACTGCAAGGATCTTCTATATTTAGTAAAATTGACCTTAAGTCTGGATATCATCAGGTGAGGCTAGATAAATCTCACATATTTAAGACTGCATTCAGAACATAGTTTGGCCATTACGAATTCTTAGTCATGCCATTCAGATTGACTAATGCACCTGCCACTTTTAGTAGAATGATGAACCGTATCTTTCTGAAATATCAGTATTGTGTGATTGTTTTCTTTGATGATATTTTGGTGTTTAGTCAAAGTGAAAAAGAGCATTATGAGCATTTATAATTAGTTTTTTAATTACTGAAAGAAAATCAATTGTTTGCAAATCCTGAAAAGAGTGAATTCTTTAAGACAGAAATTGAATATTTAGGTCATATTGTATCAAAAGAAGGAATAAAAGTTGATCCTAAGAAAATTGATGCAATATTGCATTGGCCTGTTCCTAAAAACGTGCATGAATTATGCTCATTCCTTGGTCTTGCTAGTTTCTATAGGAAGTTTGTACGTAATTTTTCATTACTTGCTTTACCATTAACCAAACTTCTCAAGAAAGGAATTGTTTATCAATGGACTAAAAATCAGCAGAAATCCTTTGACTTATTGAAACGTGCATTAACAAATGCCCCTGTTCTACAGTTGCCTGACTTTAATAGACCATTCTTTCTAGTTGTGACCGATGCTAGCGGATCAGGAATAGGAGCCGTACTAATGCAAGACAATCATCCAATAGCATATTCTAGTTGTAAGCTGAAACCCTCTGAGCTGAAATATTCCACTTATGACAAAGAACTATTAGCAGTAGTACAAGCATTAAGACAGTGGAAACACTACTTAATGGGTTCAGAATTCATGATAAAAACCGACCAGCAAAGCATTAGACATTTACTTAGCCAACCCCAAATCTCTGACCGTCATATCAAATGGGCTTCCTTCATTCAAAGTTTTCATCCTATCATTCAATACCAACCTGGAAAAGAAAATGTAGTTGCTGATGCATTGAGTAGAAGACCTGCAATTCATAATATTTCTATCATATCTTTTGATTCTTTGATTGCTATGAAAGATACATATCACCAGGATATTACTTTTCATTTTGATTGGCAAAAATTAGTTCAAAATAATTTCATTCCTGTTGATTCATTCTCATATAATGATGGATTTATGTTTTTTGAAAAGAGACTGTGTGTTACTATTCCATTTCGATCTTTTGTTTTGAATGAAATTCATTGTCCCCCATATCAAGGTCATAGAGGTATCATATCTACATTACGCATGTTAACTGAAGATTTTTATTGGCCGCATATGGATGCAGATGTATCTAATTTCGTTTCTGAATGTTTGATTTGTCAAAGAATAAAGAGACATCATGGTAAACAATATGGATTACTAATGCCTTTGTCTATTCCATCTAAACCTTGGGAACATATTTCTATGGATTTCATTACTGATTTACCAAATACTAAATCTAACCATGACATGATTTGGACAATTGTAGATAGATTTAGTAAGCAAGCATATTTCATTCCATGTAAGAAAACTTTAACAGCATCATAAGCAGCACAATTATTTTTGAAAACTGTTTTTACTAACCATGGATTGCCAAAAGTGATTATTTCAGATCGTGATTCTAGATATTGTAACAATTTTTGGATTACACTGTTTGCTAATCTAGGCATAAAGATTGATTTCTCATCTGCATTTCATCCAGAAACAAATGGACAAACAGAAGCCACAAATAACACCATCCTAGATCTTTTACGTGCATATACTATCTCTAAACCTCAGACATGGGATACTCATTTGCATTTATTACAGTTTGCATATAACAATACACCGCACACATCTACAAAGAAAGCACCTTTTGAAGTCATTTATGGATATAGATTATCTACACCTATTGCATCTTTGTCTAATAAAATTCAATGGACGGTGCCCATAGAGTTTGGCACGCCCAATCTCAATGTCCAAATAGAAATAACATATCTGTGCGCATAGCCGCATACAAAATAATAATCAATAATCCATGTCTCAATAGACATAACAAAATATAGGCGTGGCGCCTATCAAAATATAATCCAAAGGTCGAATACTCGCTAGACTCCAATGCTTTCCTCCGCCACTGCTGCTATCTCTACACATCAACTGAAGCATTCGTCTGGTGCGCAGATTGGTCGCAGTATGCTCACGTAGTGAATCCCGGAAGGTCCCCAAGAACAATGAACTCTACCTTTTTGCACAAAAAACAATGTAAAAGCATGAACGACAAGAAGCAAGAGACCAATTGGGTTCAATCTCCCCCCATGCCTTGTGTGAGTGCTTCACAAAGCATGTATTTTATGTATATTTCCATCTTCATGCTCAATAATAGCCCAATTTACAAAAATATGACAAGCTTTCAGCTTTTGAGTTTGCTTTCTACAAAAATAGGAAATAAAGCTAATGGATAGTGCCCATAGAGTCTGGCACGCCCAATCTCAATGTCCAAATAGAAATAACATATCCGTGCGCATGGGCGCATACAAAATAATAATAAATAATCGATGTCTCAATAGACATAACAAAATATAAGCGTGGTGCCTATCAAAATATAATCCAAAAGTCGAATACTCGCTAGACTCCAATGCTTTCCTCCGCCACTGCTGCTATCTCTACACATCAACTGAAGCATTCACAATCGTTAGTAAAATAATACAATTAAACCGACAAAAGTGAATACCTAGCAGTCTTCAGCTACGTAAATAAATCAACTCGTTAGAAATAAATCCTAACCTTAATTTATTACGAGTGCGCACTCTAAACTCATAAACGTTTATTAATTTAATATGCATTTTGCGGAATCACCCGCTATGGAACCACCCATGTACACACTAAATTAATGAAACGCCCGAAAAGGACAGGCGTCCCCATCAACTTCTTACACAAAGAATCCTCTTTGTGTATGAGACCCGATCATCTAAGTTTACGGAATCCACCGTAAAACCTCACGGAATCCACCGTGGCACAGAATCCACCGTGGAATATGCCTCCTGGCATCATTCACGACCCTTAAACTCACACAACAACCTTTTCCACTTATCCAAGGGTTCCTAATTGAGTGATGAATATCCCAACTCTTATGCGTGCAAAGAACAATCCATGCACAATGAAAGGTGCTCTCTTAAGTGCACATGCAACTAAGATCTACTGTATATAGTTGCACAATGCATGCACAATGAAAGGTGCTCTCTTAAGTGCACATGCAACTAAGATCTACTGTATATAGTTGCACCAACCGTGCTAGTGCTCAAGAATGGTGCAAAATGTGCATCAAACCAACCCATTGGCATGGAAGTAATTGATAAAATTAGGAGAAAATACACGAGTGCAATGCAATTGACAAGTACAACGTGAAGTGCTCATGATCCCATAACCCTTGTGATGTGTAAGAGTATCCACAAGAAAATATACCTGTTTCAAGATGATCGAAAACTGCCAACAAACTCTAGCTCCAACCTGCCCAGAAAACTCCAATCTCGACTCAAACAATCAAGTTTCCACACTCAAAAAAGCCAAATGAAATAATAAAAGCAATTTGTGATCTAGACAACACAAAAAATTCAACTACAAAACAACAAATCAAACAACCACACAAGAATTAAGCTAACAAAAATCCTACCTATCCAAAGTTTTTCTAAGGGTTTTTAGTTTATGAGAAAATGATTGACAATGTGTATATTGACTATTTTAACAATTATGAGAGTATTTTTTTTAAATTAATAATTCTATCACTTTAAACATCGGTATATGGCTGGTATCTTGTAGTGAATCTATATTATTTATCTCTCTTTCTCTATAGATTACCAAATCTTAGCATGGCATTTTGGGTAATGGAGTGGGGGAGAGAGAGAGAGAGAGAGAGAGAGAGAGAGAGAGAGAGAGAGAGAGAGAGAGAGAGAGAGAGATCAACGAGGTAGTCATTATTATGTCTTACGACTAGAGTAAAAAACAAAATACTCCTAGGACTTTTAGTTTATAAATAGATGGGTGAATGTTTTGCCAATCAAAGATGAAGAGTTTAGGAAATACGTATGTGGCCCTAAAAACTTGTAAAAAGTATCTAATAGCCTAAAATTGGATCCTAGGTTTTTAGCCTAGACAATACAACTCTATTTCTAGGTGTAGCAATGGCCATTGACGATGAGTAAAACCCTACGTACATGATGAGAGGCCATCATCCAAGAACTCAAATAGAGCCTAGAACTACTACTTTACCTCACCAAGTTCTCTTAGCTATCTAAGGTCATAGAGTGGTGTGAGTTGGACTATTGTGTGTGTGGTCAAGCAAGTGAAGGAGAGAGACAGAGAGAGGACCAACCTTTTCTTGCAATTGGCCCCTAAAGGATTGTGTTGAAGAAGTTGCATCTTCTATAAAGAAGGGCTTTACATTAAGAAGATCATCAACTTGGTTGGTGACTTAGATGTTGTTGGTCTAGAGAAGCACATGGAAGGAAGTCAATCATCTATGACAATTACATAGGTCCCATTTTTTAGTCCTTCTTGTAATATCCATTTTGTGTTGGCACCCCCTTTATGGGATATTAAGTAATAAGTTCTAGTCCCCATTTCTACTTGTCCACCCTCTTTTTGAGATGAAAAGAAATAATAGACTCCTATTATAGGTTCTCCATATATTTGTAGGCTTAAATTTGCATTTATCAATAGCCTTTTTTGGGATACAAAATGTAATCAACACTCTTACTTTGGAAGAGATTACTTACTTCTAAGCTATATTTTTTGGGGGCTCTATGTTACCTCGTTGCAAGATGTAATGTAGTTTCAAAACGTTATTTTTAAACGTATGCGTTTTGTTCCGTTTTATTAGAATCTGCCATGTGGGATTGGCCTCATTTAGGAGGTTTGGTTCTTTTGTTTTAGATGGGAAATGTTTTTTGCTATTGAGGATGTGAAACCAGGGTTGGAACCGGCACACCAAGACGCTCAACCCACACTCAAACCCCTCGGCGACGACCTTGCTGGCTTGGTTCTTATATTTTAAAATACATAAAGGATAGAAGGTTATCATCTTGCTCGAGACACAAGCATTGCGAAATCCAATTTAATTGTGCCAAACGAAAAAGGCTGAACACGCTACAAGCCCCTTAGAAAGTAGAAGTAAATGCTCAGCTTACATATACAAACAATGCGCTCTTAATTTCTCAAGGAAAATGCGACCATTACTATAGCTACGTATCAGTTATCGCCTTGGTTCCTTCCTCAGCATAGATTTGGGAGATAGCGTCAGCTCTGATGAAGGCTCATAGGGGTTTTCCAGTTCTGCTCTTATTACTCGGCCTGCAGCAGTACTGTGTGGTGGCACAGGTAAGCCGGCCGCTGCTCCATCTCTTTCTCCTGTAAGAGCCATGCGAGTGAGTTTTGGGCAGACGGCTCCTCCTGCGATGTGCAGCAGCAACGAAACGGTAGCAACACAAGTGTGGTTCACTAATGGATGTATATATATCCACTCGTCATTAGTGAGAGTTTTGATAGTTCATGAGGGAGAATAAATGATTCCACACTCAAGCATTAACACCAATCTTGTTAATAGCAAGAAGCCACTTTTGTGACAATCTAGACCCTCTATTAAAAATTCCATGTCTTGTCAATGAGAAAGATTAGGAAGAAATTATTTTATGAAAATGTGATCAACGATAGTACTCTCTCTCTCTTTTTCTAACACTCTCTCTCTTTCTCTTTAAGTCTCTCTAGTAGCCTCTCGAAGCATCCCTCTTTGTCTTCATAATTTGAGTAGAGGGCATGCCTTTATATAGGAAGAAGGGAGTGCATGCTACCTTTCCCTTCCTTTCTCTTTCTCCTCTCTTTTTGCCACAATAGCTCCTTCACTCTCAATTTTAGAGTGGGAGCTCTTTTTTATATTTTCTTATTTAATGTGTCATAGCTAATCATGACACTCATGATGATGATGATGTTGAAGATGATGACATTGATTATGATGATAATGATGATGAGGTTAATGCCCATTGCTTGCTCATCAATCGGATTTAGGGAGGAGCCGGTGATGATGATGCTTTTCTTCTATTAACATCTATTATAATGTTAATTAGAACATTAATCGTTCTATTATATAGCTTATATAAGATATATTGCGATTTTTTTTTTCATTCTATCCTAATATAACTTACTAACTCATAAACTTACTAACTAACATATTAGCTAACTTAAAACCTTATAGCTAACTAACTTACTAACTAGCTTACCAACTATAAACTAGCTTACATTTCTGTTTGAACTAACCAAACTTAATCATGTGGAGGTGCAAGGATGTTACATCCTCCTTCCCTTAGAGGAATCGAGATGTCCTCATCTCAAGAGAAACCATGGGTATTGTTGATAAAGAACATTCTCATCTATCCAGGTAGCATCTTCTTCAGGGTAGTCTTTCCTCGTTGGATAAGGTACTCTCCAAGAGTTCTACTTCTCAATTTTCTCTCTTACATCAATTATTCTGTCAGTTTGTAGCTCAAGGACTCCTTGGCTAGGTATTAGGACTTGCTGATCATCAAGGATATGGTTAGGGTTAGCTACGTATGCTTTCAATAAGCTAACATGAAAGATATTATGGATTTTCAAATTCCCAGGGGGTTTTTTCTTGTAAGCACTTGGTCCTAATCACCTGAGAACCTTGCAGGATCCATAATATCTTGGACTTAGCTTCTTAAATTCTCCTAAAGACAAGGAACTCTTGTTTGAGTGGACATGGACAAAGACCATGTCTCCTTCTTTGAAGATTCGTTCTTGCCTTTCTAGATCAGCATATGCCTTTTGTCGTTCCTTGGTAGCTTGGATATCCTGTTTGATAATCTTGAGTTGATCATCCATTTCTTCTAACATTTTTCTTGAAGCTTGTACCCTTAGGATATGATCGGAAAAATTAATTGGCATATAGCAATCCTGACCATATAGTGCTTGAGATGGAGTCATCTGGATACTTCAATGATAGGAGGCATTATAGAAAATTTCCACTAAGGGTAGATACTAAATCCATCTTTTTGGTTCCTTGCTACAATATGCTCATAGAATATCCTCAATCACGTGGTTAACTCGTTTTGTCTGCCCATCAATGTGTGGATGATAAGCAGTACTGAAATAAAGTTGGATTCCAATGGCTTCAAATAAAATTGTCCAAAAATGTAATGTGACAAGAGAATCAGATCACTGATGATCCTTTTAGGTAACCCATGTAACGTGAAAATCTCTGTTACAAAAATTCTTGCAATATCTAAAGCTTTGTAATTGGTTTTTGTTGGGATAAGATGAGCGACCTTTGTTAGCATGTCTACTATCACCATCATTGAGTTATATCCTCCTTACATAGAGGAGGGTAACCCAACTACAAAGTCCATGCTAATAACATCCCATTTCATCTTAGGAATGTCAAGGGGCTGGAGTTTCCCTGGTAACTTGACACATTTAGATTTTACCCTTTGGCAGTTTAGACATTTAGTAACATACTTAAGGACATCACCGTTGAATCTTTGCCAGTAATAGCTTTTCCTGACAGTATTAAGAGTTTTTGCATAACCTAGGTGTCCTGAAAAAGGAGAGTCTTGTGCTTGCCAAAGTATCTTTCTCTTGAGAGTCTGACTTGAAGGAATGCAAAGTCTCATTCTGAAATAAACAAGTCCTCCGTCCTCATCTATTGAGAATTCTCAATACTTGGACTTGAATTTGGGATCTTGCTCCTTATTTGAAACTTCTCAAAACAATTGTTGATAATCTGGGTCCTTATTTGCTTCATCCTTACTCAACTCGATGATATGATTAGTCGCCATTAGTATCATTATAGCCAGAGTTTCTGCCCTAGATGGTTCTTCAATAATAATATCATTAAGGAAGGATTTACAACTAAGGGAATTTGCTACTAGATTTTCTTTACTAGGTCTAAACTTAATTTCAAACTCATACTCCTGCAAAATTTCGATCCATCATTGTTGCCCATTATTAACATCAAGCTAAGTAAAAATCCACTTAAGACTTTTATGATATGTGACTAAGGAAATCTTATTTCCAAGCAAGTAATGTCTCCATAATTTAAAAGCGTGAATCAAAGCTAACAACTCTAGGTCATGACTAGGATAACTCTTTTCATGGACTTTCAATTTTCTCAAAGAGTAAGCTATGGGATGACTCTCTTGCATTAGTACACATCCTAATGCAAGAGAGCTCGAATCTGTGACAACCTCAAATTCCTTAATTCAGTCAGGTAGCCTTAAGATAGGAGAAATTATACAACTATGCTTTAGTTTCTCAAAGCTAGATTGTTCAATTGGCATCTGGGTAATAGCAACTCTCTTTTTGAGTAGATTAGTAGTAAGAGGTATTGCAATTTGGGCATAGTTTCTAATGAATATCCTATACCATTCTGCTAGACCTAGAAAATTTCTCACTTCCTTGAAAGTGGTTGGGGTTGGCCAATCTTGAACATCCTTGATCTTGGCAAGATCTACTAATATACCTTTAGTAGACACTATAAATCCCAAGTATTCAATCTTCCCTTTGAAGAAGACCCACTTCTTATTCTTGGAATACAACTTATGTGTTCTCATTGTCTCTAGGACAATGTGAAGATGTGGTTCATGATCTTCTTCCTCCTTAGAATAAGTTAGGACATCATCAAAGAATACAAGAACAAAATCATCGAGATGAGGTCTAAAAATTTTCTACATTAACCCGTTGAAGGTGGCTGGAGCATTTGTCAACCCAAATGACATCACAACAAATTCAAAGTGACTATAACACTATATTGGGGAATATGGAAATTTTCCATAAGTTTAGGACACATGGTCAAATCTTTGGATTCACCATAACTTGAACACTATAACTCCAAATCTAGCACTCTATAGCTCAATAGATTCCATTTTTCAAGCGCTTTTCAATGATAGGTCACACCATATGGTTTTGAGAAACTTATGGGCATGTTATCCGGGTGCCACCTTTTTAGTATTAAAATTTTGAAAATTGGGAGATTCCCAAACTCAATAATATTGTGTTCTATATCTTGTGCTGAAGGCGCTTTTTGGATTATCTTCATCCTTGATTCTGATCTGATAATATCCTGACTGAAGATCAATATTAGAAAAGATCCTTGCTCCTTGTAGATGATCAAGAAGCTTGCTTATCCTCAAGATTTGGTACATATTCTTTAATGTTACCTGGTTTAGCCCTCGGTAGTTAATACAAAGACGGAGAGTTCCATCTTTCTTCTTTTGGAATAATATTGGGACTCCCCATAGTAAACTACTTGACCAAATATACCCTTGATCTAGCTATTATTTAAGTTGCTCTTTCAATTCAATGGCTTCAATAATAGACATTTTGTATAGTCATTTTGCAACTGGAGTGGCTCTTGGAACAAGTTTGATCTCATGATCAACTTCTCTTATCGAAGGTAACTTAGTTAGCTCTTTAGGACATACAACAACATATTCTTTTATCTAGGACTATCTGACCATTTTGATTTACCTTGTTAAGCTTGATCAAGTAAACATGTAATCCTTTTTTTAGGCTTTTTACAATTTGAGAAGCTTTTGCTAATTGATCTTAGCTTTCCCTGTTTCACCTTGTGTAGTCACTATTTCACCGTTCAAATCATGAAATGTGACTTGACCTTTTCCACAATGGATATGAGCATCATTGGGAATCAACTAATCCATTCCCAATAAACACTCATAATCTCGTTAGTTCATTACCCTGAACCTCATACTTGGAAGGTTTTCTTCTAGACTAAACTCTACCTTGGCAGTTTGCTATGTAGAAAGTACTTCCTTTCCATTTGCTAAATCCACAAGCATTTTTTATGCATTTACTATGTTTATCCCCAACTTCTTAGCACACGGGCAAAATAAATGAGTATGTACTTCCATAGTCCATCAAAACTTTAAATGATTTACCTCAGTGACTAGCTATTGTCTATCTTACCAAATATTGATGATTTGGACCCTTCTTGTGGAATGCAACATAAACAGTTGCTTTTTCAATATCTTCTTCCATAGTAGGGTCTTCCTCCTTAATAATCTCTTAAAGGGTAATATTTGGCAATCTTCTCTTGCCATAGCTACTTGACCTCGCCCTAGGGCGGCTCTGCTTTGATCTCAAAATTGGCCTTGGGAATGGTTTCCACTAAGCTTTTGACAATCTCTCCTGAAATGTCCTACCTCATTACAAGTGAAAGCACCTAAGACCATCCTTGCTTTCCTAGGTAGAAACAAAATTTCCAATTGTATTGGATTTTACATTTTTCTTCTAACCTTGGTAAAATTGACATTGTGTTCTTTTTTCTTGAACTTTGAATCTTCCTTTGTTCTAGTTATTCTAGCTCCATAACTTATTATTTTTAAGCTTTGATTGTACTTCATGTACAATGGGAGTAGCTCGAATCAAAGCATCTTGGAGGTTTGTTGGGCCCATTGATTCTAGACAAGTGTTCAAAGGATAATTTAGCACATTGCAGAGCTTAGACACTTGTTCAACACTATCCATGGAGGGTGCATATTTAAGAAGTAAAACAAACTTGGAGTAATATGCCTTTAGGGTCAGTCACATTTGCTTCAAATAAAAGAACACATTTATTTTCTAGGTGCAATAAGATGGAGGTAAATACCTTTCTCTTATAGCTTCTCTCCACAAATCCCAAGTAATGGTATTTTCAGGGACACCTTAATCTTGGCGACACTGTTTCCACCAGAGTTGAGTCTTGTCAATTAATTCTAGCTTAGTTTATCATGGCTTGGTTGAACTCTGCCCACCAAGATTCCACCCTTGTAACTAGTATTAGGGTTCTAGGATCCCATCGTGGGCCATGAAGGGGCTCGTCAAATTCTAGGAGTAATGCAGAATTTACAACCAGAGCCCCCCCCTGACATCCATATTACCTACTGCTCCAGACTATCCCTATGGAGAAACCTTTTCAACTATGGAGCTAGTCTAATTCTCTAAAAACAAAAACCATGATCCCCTTGAAGTAGGGTATTGCAGCTAGCTTGGGGGTAGCCTAATGCGATCTTTTCATTTATTCTATTTTTCAATGTTTTTAATATGAGATTTAGATTCTAGAAAATACAAACAATCCTTTCAAACATATAATGACGCAATGACAATCACACCATCGTGCATCTCACAGCTTCACATAGCTAAGATAGACCTTAACCTAAGGTAGCCTTACAATCTAATGAGGATTCTCCTCTGCATAAAGAGGTGTTGATTATATCCCTTTCAACTTTGTTATGCAAGGAATGAGTTTCTATTTAGAGCTAACTTACCCAACTTAAGCGATACCATTGCATAAACTATTTATGAAGAATATGCAATATTCCCCTAATTGAACTATCTTAAGAAATAGTGAATTTCCTTTAGTTGGTACCTAGTAAAAGAATATGACGACAATAAAATTTATATGGATTTTAAATAGACTTTTACCTTGTAAAACAAGTGTTAATCAACACTTAACCTTATCACATTCTCGACAATAGATATATCAAGTTATTTTACTTTGACTAATCTTGAGTGTGTATATAGTCCTTTACTCATTTCATACAATACAACTAGAAATTATTTTTGTGTGCAAACTAATGCTCAACTTGGAGTTCTATTCTATTGCATAGATCGTTCCGTAATACTAAGTTTTTTGTTTATGCAACCATCTACATAACTACATGATAGTTTAGTATCTATTGTGGTTTTTCTGCTTCATCCTATGGAATATTCACCTACAACTATTTCTTTCATGATTCTATGGATTCTACTCTTAACTAATCTAAGTAAAAATCCCGAGTAGTAGTTATCAATTTATGCTTGTACTAATACACACTCTAGATGAAAGTTGTCATTTCATGTAAGTGTAAATATGGAAGCTAATATTTTATGTACCTAATTTTTATATGGATGATGTCCATGCAATCTAACTAGGTCATGCATCATCTAATGCAAAAGAAAACATTTTATGTAACATTTCAGTAAAAACCTTATTATTTTATGTGGTGATATGGAAACAATAGCCTATTTCTAAGATGCGAGTAACCTAGTTTGGCATGATGACATTGGGAATTTTGTCTTTGCTTGCAATTGCATTCACCACATCTGATGTTCTATTTGGTAGTGGCAACTCTAGCAACCTCGGGTACTCCCGTATCTCTAGCAATACCTATTCCTTCATCAGTTGCGGTGGTTCTCATAGTCTTTGCACCTCATTTCTTTGGAGCCATCATCGAGAGTGGGTTTGAACAATCAAGAAGGAGGGACTAACTCGAGATGGGAAAGTGTGAGAGAAGATTTCTTAGTTGACGATCGAGAGAGGGGTTGAGTTAACTCTCTCTATCTCACTAGCTCTCTACTCACTAACTCCCTATTCTCACTAACTCTCTCTCTCTTTCTCTAACACTCTCTCTATTTCTCTCTAATTCTCTCTCCGAGCCTCTCAGAGCATCCTTTATCTTCTTAATAATTTGAGTAGAGGGCATGCCTTTATATAGGCAGAAGGGATCAGTGCATGCTCACTCTCCCTTCCCTTCTCTTTCTCCTCTTTTTTTCCCACAATATCTCATTCACTCTCAATTTTAGAGTGGGAGCTTTTTTTTAATATTTTTTATTTAATGTGTCGTAGCTCATGATGATGCTAATGATGAGGTCGTTGAAAATTATGATAACAATGATGACATTGATGATGATGATAATAATGATGACATTAATGCTCAGGGCTTGTTTTTTAGTCAAATTCGGGGAGGAGGCACCGTTTATGGTGGCGACAACGACACTTTTCTTCTATTAACATTTATTATAATGTAAATTAAAACATAAATCATTCTATTATATAGCTTATAAAAGCTATATTACGTTTTTTTTTTCATTCTATCCTAACTAACTTACTAACTCATAAACTTACTAACTAACATATTAGCTAACTTATAACCTTAAAACTAACTAAGTTACTAACTAGCTTACTAACTATAAACTAACTTACATTTTTGTTTTAATTGACCAAAAATTAATCATGTGGAGATGCAGGGATGTTACATTATCATATTAGAGGGTAGGACCCCCTAAGGTACGAGAGGTATTTTCGTAGAGAACCCTTAGGTACAAGGATGAGAGGGTGCTAGGGAAACTCTAACTAGTAAACCCCTCATGCTCTTAAGTGCCACCCAACCATTTTGTGACCCATGATGGACTTCTTGGAGGGATTTAATGCTAAATAAGGCTAGATTGGTGGATCGTGTGCCTGAGATTAGACAGGATTTCAAAATTAAGGGATGGAATTTTGAGTTGGCATTATCCTTTGGAGAAGGTGTGGTATAATAAAATATTCTATAACTTTTTTCAAATGATTATTTAATGTTTTCTTTATGTCAATGACCAAAATTTATGAGAAGAAACTAATGTTGAATGGATAGTTAAGGAAGATGTTTTTGCATGTCAAACATAGATATGTTAGGATAATTAGATAACTAAAATAAACCTTTGAGGAAAGCAGGAGGACAAGATCCTTGACACATCCATTCTATAGATGAGTGGTCGCAGGAAGGTGAGAGTTTTCCGTCAAGGCACTAGACTTAGTAGGAAGTAGGCTCTCTAGTGGCCAAGCACATGATTTCTAGTGTAGACCCTGATCAATGCACTAGACATGGTAGGAAGTGGCCACTATTTAGTGTAGAAACATAACTATTTACTGTAGACATTGGTCAATACTAGATTTAGGGGAGTAGAGTCACGACTATACCCTGTGAGTAGAGGGATCAATGTATATTTCTCCATCTTGTTTCTCACTCTCTATGAACCAAGTGTAGCATTTGTCTACTTCGGGTTGAGTCAACTTGCAGATGTAGTCGCTCACAGATTGATGCTAGTTAAGCTACAAGGAGACTTAATACCAAATTAGGAGCCTAGAGTTCAGTTGATCCTTATGGGTTGCTGCTAGAATCTTTCATTCACTAAAAGGGAATGGGGGTATAGCGATCGGTGTTTTCAACACAAATTAGTGGCGTCACAAATGCGGCGCAAATAGTGATGCCACTCTGATTAAAGAAAAAGTGTCAAAACCTTGAGCACGGAATTTTGTCACAAACAGTTTGAGAGAGAGCAAAAGAGAGAGAAAAAGAGATCGTGGCTTTGGCAGGGAGAGAGAGAGAGGAAGAGAAAAAGAGATAGAAGGAGAGCTAGTCACCACCACTATTGCCGTAATTTGCACGAATAAGAGGAAGAAGTGCATGAAGGAGAAAGGGGGGCCGATGCGACAAAGAGGAGATGGAGAATCCCTCGGGGGGGTCACTCATGTATATATGTATATATAATGTGAGTTCAAAATAAGGGGTTTTTAAAACACCATTTTTATACATTTTTTACATACAGAAGGGTGTCATATAAAGGGGTTACTTACAAATTGAATAGAAAAGGGTTGTTTTTTATTCAAGAAAATTTCACAGATTAGGATATTTATAAATAGGCCATGAACGCACGTTATATAGAGAATATATATATAGCGAACCCCCCGAGGAGAATCCATCATTGGGCCTTTGCGGTAAGTACATCGCCAGCTCTTGGTTTATTCTTGTTCTTTCTTCTTTTCTTTTTTTTTTTCTTTAGAATGAGTTGCATTAAGGGAGAAAGAGATGAAATGACAAAGGGAGAAGAAGAAAGGAAAAGGAAGAGAGAACAAGAGAGGGAGAGAGAGAGAGAGAGAGAGAGAGAGAGAGAGAGAGAGAGAGAGAGAGAGAATAAACATGAAAGATAACAAGAAAAGAGAGACAGAGAGAGAGAAGGGAGGGAAAGAGGAGATATTTGTCCTCCTGCTTAGAGTTTCCATCAAATGGTTTTACATTACCTTTGCTACCATCTCTACCCTTTGGACCTCTCATAATGGCCCGTAGATTAGAAGCTTTAGTGCCATTAACCTGTGCAGCCTCAATGAGGCTAACTCCACTGCCACTAGGCAGCTCCTCTATAGTAGCTTTACCTCTTTGAAGTATTTGTTTCGACCCATCATCTCGTTGAAGATTGTCCATTGGGCACAATGGTTAACAGGACCTAGATGTCGACTACCTTGTTGGAGAGAACTAATCTTACTCCAACAGGTGGGGCAGCCAAATGGCCGGATTTCCCACAAATATAACATTTAACATTTGGGTAATTTTTCGGGTAGTGTTGGCCGCCACACCATTTACAGCTAAATCTTGATGGGCCACCCTCTTCAGGGCATCAATTCGCTATCTTCTGTTGTTTTTTAAGGAAATTAACATCAACGGATATTTGTCTATATTGTTCGGAAATCATATCAATGTAATGCTTCATCATATCCTTGACTTCACTAAGGACATTCAATGCGCTTGACTTATAGCCATGATCATCCATTCGTCGTTCCATTGGCCTAACAATTTAATTGGACATTGGTTGTTGCTGACTCATAGGAAAAACATCAGGGTTTGATGTTTGGCCTCCAACAGTTGGTGGATCTATCTAACTAGCCCCATGCATAGTCACACTAGGAGGAGCTGGCAATAAAGGAAATTTTTGGGCCATGCTTCCCCTCACATTCGGATTAGTCATAGCTATCCCTTAACTTTCATTGCCATTAGTCAATGCCACATTATTTCCCTAAACTAGACCCATATTAAGATTGGTTCAAGATGCATAGGCCACTTGTAGTCGACATTCTACTTCTTGTGCTCATCTAATGGCAGTGTCTACATCCAACAATGTGACACTACCTAACTACACCTGAATATTGAAATCAAACCCATGCAAAAAAAATTCAATTTGGTAGCTATAGGGATAGGGATATAGGCTTTCAATTTGCAAAAGACATCTTTTAACTTCTTGGCATATGCTCAGATATCCTCAAATCCCATACAGTAAACCCCAACTTAGACTCTTACCTTGCCTGAATCGGGTTCCGAATGCCCGAGATATGACAAAAAGAGTGATTTTTTTGCCAGATTTTGAAATAGGCGCAAAAAAAATGTGAGCTGGCTGGGGGGGTCTGCTGTCCCACATGTCAACAATGGGGCCCAAAGAGGGCACAAATGGGGGCCAAAGAAAGCGTACACCAAGCCTCAGCAAGACTTGATAGGCTGGAAGCAAGATCCAAGTGAAGGAATCTCCAAGAGGTGTGAGCTATAGCTGCCCACAACCTGTGAAAACCCTGTTGAGCTGAAAACTGAGTGAGAATGAAGATCTCATACCTCATGTGGAAGGCCGAGATGAGCTCTTGAAGAACCGCTCTGATACCAATTGAAGGGGATGCAATGGCAGTGGAGAACGAGAAGAGGAAGATGCAGGAGAGAAGAGCAAACACAATGTAGGTGCTGTCCAACTGAACTGACAGGCTTATTGCACTATCATATTATATATGAATAAAGAATGGGCAGTCACAGTATACACAGGTAGGCCCAGAGGCCTTTTACCCCAACAGTCATGTTGATCTTTATGCGTCACATTTAGTACACATAGCCAATATTGCCCACCCCTTTCAGGGGCAAACTCCCTTGGAAAGGCTTTTAAAAATAAATCAATAATGGTTATGGTTCTGGCCTCTAGGCCGTGATACCATATGGCAGCTCTTCCCTTGAGAGTCGTGTTAAAGAACATCATTAAATGTCCATCTTGGATACGAGAGTTGAACATCCGCTTTTGAAACTCCCTAATATGGAGCTCCACATCATCCTCCACTAACCCATTAAGGATGGGCAAGGGAAAATATAAAGTTGGAAAATCCACCGTTCCAACAGGTATAGTAGTAGGTTGTGCCACCATGGTAACAACAAGATTCACTACCACACATGTTTGAATAATCGGAACTAGAGCTCCACTTGAAGTTGAGTGACTAACTAGAAGGGGGGTAGAACTAGAGCTTCCTCCCTCTAATGGACTGTGTGCTGAGCTAGGGTTATTAAAACCCTGCCCTTGCAAATATATCGAGGCACTCCTTTGTGGAGAGTATCTTCTCTTTATCTCAGACTCCCGTCTAGCTCATTAAACCCTTTCTTTCTTTTGGAGCTCTGCTTGACGGTCTAGTGAGTGTACCTTACTAATTTCTAGCATACACAAGAAAATAGGTCCCAATCAACCAAGGCACGGAAACTGCCAACTTGTAGGAAGCTCCCAAAAAATGCATCAATCTAAAACCTACAAGATCATGGTCCTAATTTGACAACTGAGGTCTCGATGCATTAGCTAGTACCATCGAAGTGTCCCACAACTTGTCTGACTGGAGCGATCGTAGTTACCCTTGGTTCATGGAGTGCAGCATTTTTTTCTAGCAACTTGTTAGGATTCAGGGAACCTTAACGGAGTTCTAGCAAAATTGCTGCACCTTTCCCCTAGGATAATTTTTTATCAAGGTTTTAAAACTTGTCCCTAGGTAATTCAATGCTCAGCTCTACCTAATTTTTTCTGATTAACATTTTGTTCAATCTCTTGAGAGAAGCTCCCAGCTTACCAAGACAATGCATCCATAGGATACAACTAGGTTAGGAAGGCCAAATCGAAAGGAACTAGTTCATTAGATTAGGATTATGAAGATATGCATTGTTAGCTAGGAAAAGAACACAAAACACGAACAAAACAAATACACAAAAAACTCAAAACTTAAATCGCAAACACAAAATGCAAACTCATACTCTCCTTGTTGGATATTTTGTGTGGCAAGGTGGCACATATGCTATTAATTTTTGTGTCTTCTTGGAAAGCTTGCAATTTATCTAATGGTGGAAGAAGTATTAGAAGAAGATAGAAAAGAAGGGGTGAAGTTAGAAGAGATGGGAGAAGAAGAAGCAGAGATATAGGTACCATTACTTCAATCATACACCCTACCCACTTTCCCCTCCACAAACCTACTACACCCCCTATATCTACACCTACAAAAAACTAACATACTCAACTTTCCATACCTAGCCCACACAAGAGCTCACACCCCCCCTTTGAAACCTATTCACCTATGTTCACATTCACTACCACACCCCTACACCACACATATAACACTCACTTCCAAACATACCTCATTCTCTCACTACCACACATACATAAACTTCTTTCGCTCCCACACACGATCTCTATACTAACTCATAAATCATCCCTTAGTCACTCATACCTACGTCACTCAAACTCTCACTCTCTCATCCCTCACTCAGACTCACTCATTCTATCATACTCGTCCATCATCCCTAACTCACTTATACCTACCTTAGTCACTCACTCATTCTCACTCACTCATCACTCATATCTCACTCACTCATATCTACCTCATCATACTCTCACTCTCTCATCCCTATCCACTCATCCCTCACTCACACTCACTCATTCTCTCGTACTCATCTCTCATCACTCACTCTTTCTCTCATACTCATCCCTACCTCACTCATACTCTCACTCTCTCATCCCTACCCACTCATCCCTCACTCACGCTCACTCACTCTGTCATACTCATCCGTCACTCCCTCATACCTACTTACTCATCCCTCACTCACACTCACTGATTCTCGCATACTCATACCCACTCACACATATTCTATTATACTCACTCACACTCATACCTATACTCACCCACTCATACCCACACTCACTCATACCCCTAACACTGACACCTCACTTATCCTTCACTTGCACTCACACCTCACTTGTCCCTCACTCATACTCACTCACTCACACTAACCAAACACTCACACACTCACTCACACTCCCTGTTACAAACACACTATGCCTCAAGGCTCACTCATACTTGTCTTACTTACATTCTAAATTTGAACCTCTTTCTTTACTTATTTGCATCAAAGTGCTATCCTTACTTGCCATATTGTCAGCTTTACATGGTTGTGATACTTTGAGGAATTGATTGCACCAATGCACATTGCATTTAAAAGGAATTCACTTCTACATTAGGCCTACCTCCCCACTAAACCCTTGATGATAACCTCCTTCTACACTCACCTTCCCACGCCCTAGGTGACTTCCATACACATTAGACACACCTACGCTCACTCCCCCACACATTCCCTTCCATACACACACTTGTTTACCTTCACAAAACCTTCATTGCATTTAATTGCATCAAGCTCTCTAGTCCTTGCATTGTGAAAAGTTTTTTGACTCATTTCCATCTTAGAGATTGTGATATAATTGAGGCATTGATTGCACATGCACAATGAGATTTTGGAATGGAAGAAAGCTTGATTTTGCACACCTCATTCTTGCGAGTTTTTGAATCAAAGTGTTGCAAAGTACCTTGAAAACCTGTAGGTTTTGAAGTCAAGCATTTGAAGTAAATATCTTAATGGCTTAAGAACTCAACAAGGAGCTTGCTAAACTAAGTAACCACCTTATCATATTACAAGGACTTGGCACACATTGCACATAGCATATCGGCAACCTCAACATCACACACTAGGCTGATATTATCCTAGGTCATTTAGGATCATAGTGCACAACCACAACAATCACTTTTACATCTACATATAGGACAAACTGCAAGTCATTAGAGGGGAAATTGTCCATCAACCAAGCCACCATCATTATTACTCAATTTCAATTATTGCAAGGGTCTAATGAGTAAAATATTGTTGACCAAGATGCCACAAGTCCTAAGACCCCTTTGAATCATTTTAAACCCCATTCAAAGAAAGTACCAACACCGCAACAATTTAGAGGAGAATCCAACCACTTAGCCCATAATGTCACCACTTGCCCTTAGTGCAAGATCACAATACCAATTGATCAACGAGAGACAACATTCAAGGATATGAACTCTAGGAAACAAAGTTGTGCAACACAGGAAGAACTAACAAGCATAGAGAGTTGAATAAGAACCCACACCAAGAACCATAGAGGACCATTGCAAGGAGAGTTGAAGAGTTTGCCATGTGGCTATTAAGAGTCTTACACTCTATTGATGTGCTTCATCATTGACTCAAACTTAGGTCTCCAAGTTCTAAAACCTGATGAGTCAACACAAATGAGTGAACATTGCCAACCATTTATCCATTCACATATTGCTAGAGCTAGCAACACAAGATCCTAGGCCATAGCTAGTAGACCGGATGGTGATAGATAAATTTCCAAGGGTTGACCTTAAATGCATCAAGTGTAGTATCACTCATATGTATCATTACTGCCCAACATGCAAGGTTTCACAAACACTTTCCTAGAATACGAAGAGCTAATCCCTCCTACATATCTTGGGGTCCAAAAAATTGCCTCATTGATGCTCTCATAAACCACTACAAGGGAATGAGGAAATAGCAATGGCCATTTGTGATGCAAAAAAGCAGTGTCGCTAAAAGCGTCACTATTAACAACGCTATTTGCATCGCTAGCGATGCATATAGCGATGCTAATAGAGATGCTATTAATTAGCGACGCTAATAGCAATGCATATAGCGACTCTAGTAGAGACACTAATAGAGATGCTAATAGCGACACAAATAGCGACGCATATAGTGACACTAATAGCAATGCATATAACGACACTAATAGCAACGTTGGTCTGAGAAAAAGTTTCGAAAACATGAGCATGACATTTGTTGAGAAAACATTTGCGAGAAAGAATGAAAAAGAGAGCGAGAGATCTTAAAGCTTTGAGAGGGGGAGAGAGAGAAAGAGGGAAAGAGAGTGAGAGAGGGAGCTCATCACCATCATCACCACTGTTGCCGCTATACAGAAAGAAAAAGAGAAGTGTGCAAGGGAGAAGGGAGGAAAGGTGTGAAGAGAAGGTACAAAGGGTTTCATATTCAGGCCTTTGAGGTAGGTACATTGCCTCTTCTTGCTTTATTTTTGTTTTATCTTCTTTTCTTTTCTTTTTTTCTTTGCAAAGAGATACATGGAAAGAGAGGGAGGGAGGAAGGGAGGGAGAATAAGAAAGGGAGAGGAAGAGAGAAAGAGACAGAGAAAGGAAACAGAGAGAAAGAGGAAGAGAAAAATGAGAGATGAATGGAGGGAGAGAGGAGGATGAGTGAGAGAAACAACGAGAGAGAGAGGGGGGAGAAACAAAGAGAGAGAAAAAAAAGAAAGGGAAATAGAGAGAGAAAGAGAGGGGGAAAGAAATAGAGAGAGGGAGAGGGAAGGAAGAGAGGAGGAGGAGGTAGAAAAGAAGGGTGAGGTAAAGAGAGGAAGGAGAGTGAAAAGAAGAGAGAGAGAGGGAGAAAGAGAGATAGAGAGAAAAAAATAGAGTGCGAGAGAGAGGGAGAGAGAAATGGGAAAACAATGAAAGAATGAGAGAGAAGGTTAAGAAAGAAAAGTAAAGGGAGAGAGGGGAGAGAGAGATAAAGAGAGATGGGGTGACATTTCTTTCAATATCCTTGTTTTTTAAGCTTTTTATTTTCTATCTTTGATTGTCTTTGCAATGAGATCAGTTGAGTGAGATTGGGGAGGGAAAGATGGAGAGAAATAAAAAATGAAGAGAGAGAGGCTTCATAAAAAAGTGTCGAAACCCGAGCATGGCATTTTACAGGTTTGTAAACAAGCAAGAGAGAGAGAGAGAGAGAGAGAGAGAGAGAGGCTGCCACCACCATGGCTATCCATGAAGAGGGAGGAGACAAGTGTAAAGGAGAAAAAAGGAACTCATGAAGGAAAAAAAAGGGAGAGAAGTACAAAGGGATTATTCTTCAAGCTTTGAGGTAAGTGCATTATCTCTTCTCTCTTTGTTTTTCTCTTTTCTTTACTTCTTTCTTTTTTTTGATGAACAGTGTATAGAGAGAAGAAGTGAGAGAGATCAATGTTGCAAGGGAGATTGAGAGAGAGAGAGAGAGAGAGAGAGAGAGAGAGAGAGAGAGAGAGAGAGGCCACCGCCACCGCCAATCCACCACAAAAACAAAGGGGACTTTTGCAAAGAAGAAGGAGGGAACCCGTGAAGGAGAAGAAGAAAAAGGAGAGAAGCACGAAAGGATTCTTCTTTAAGCTTTGAGGTAAGTGCATTCTCTCTTCTCTCTTTATTTTTCTCTTTTCTTTACTTCTCTCTTTCTTTCTGTTGATGAAGAGATGTATAGAGAGAAGAAGAGAGATAGATCAACACAAGGAAGAGAGAGAGAGAGAGAGAGGCTGTCACCGCCACTGCCATTGCCATCGCATCCACTAAAAGAAAGGGGAAAACTACAAAGGAGGAGGAAACCCGTGTGAAGGAGAAGGAGGAGAGAAGCATGAAAGGATTCTTAAGATGCCAAAATTCAAACTAGGGGTCTGCACACCATTTTTTTACCTTTTTTTTTGGGCTCTTGGCCACCTAACAAGTGCGAGTGTGAAGTTTTGTCGCATTTTGATAAAATGTTATGGATTTATGATCACACAATGGACAGTGCGTATGAAGCTACATTAACCTCGTTTTGGGGTTTAAATGGGTTAAAAGTTCATTCTTCTTCTCATTTTCACATCTTTCTTTCTTTGCTTCCTTCATTCTCACACCCCCAACCTTTGTCTCTTCTCCATCTTGCCCTTCTTGAGCTTGCATGGCAGGCACCAAACAAGCATGTCATTGTTTCTTGGCCATGGGAAGGCCTCACGCCAAGGCCTACCACCTGGAGCACAATGTGGAGCCTCCTCTAGTGCAGCAAAGCAGGTGCTCCCTATAGAGCACAATGACCACTATAGAAGAAGAGGAGATGGAAACTGGGCATTGTTGCCCTTTGGGAGATAAGGAGAATCTAGCGCGGATATGAGCTTCTCATCTCGAAAAAAAAATTCATAGGGTTGTTCGAAAAGTCATGCAAGACTTGGAGATGAAAGGGATGGAAAGATTTTGGGCATGAGTGCGAGATGACCCACTAGTAGGAAGGTAGACTACTATAGCTATGATGGCAAAAAGAAGAGCCTACATGATGTACTACATGTACCTTCTATTACCAAGAATCTATTGTTGGTTGGACAGATGGAAGAATAGAATTTGCAAGAATCTACTGTCGGTTGGATAGATGATCTCAGTCGATACACATGGTTGTACATTTTGAAGTACAAGGATGAGGTGCTTGATATCTTTTAGCAAATGGTTTTATAAAAAGAAATGCAAGTCAGATGGTTCGTTGGAAAGATATAAAGCCTGGATGGTTGCAAAGGGGATATGCATAGCAATACGGCCTAGATTATGAGGAGACTTTCAGCTTGGTTACCAAGATGGAAATGGTGATAATAGTCATTGCATTAGTGGCTTCTAAGGGCTGAAAATTATGGCAAATAGATGTCAAAAATCCATTCTTGAATGGTGACTTGCTTGAAGAGGTATATATGGAGTAGCGTGAGGGTTATGTACACAACCTGAGGTATATATGGAGTAGCCCGAGGGTCATGCAGATCACAACCTATTTTCAAAGAAGACAAAGTATGGTTATGTTTTCCTAGTGGTTTATGTTTATGATTTGATCATCACTGAAGATGATGATCATGGGATTGCTGAAATTAAAGCAATGTTACAGGTTGAATTCAAAGTCAAGGATCTTGGTGAGCTGAAGTACTTCTCGGGATTGAGATTGTGTCTACACCTTAAGATATTTGGCTGTTGCAAAAATAATATGCTCATGATATGTTGCTGAAATATAGCATGATGGAGTGTAAAGCCATGGAAACACCATTGGATTAGAATGTCAAACTTGTAGTTGATGTTGGAACTAAGATTGAGAGTGTCACTATGTATAGACAGATGGTGGGTAGCCTAATTTACCTTACTATTACCCGTCCTGACTTGAGTTATTTAGTGGGGCTGATTAGCCAGTTTATGCAAAAACCTTGTAAGCCACAATTAGATGCAGTCAAGAGGGTTATGCGGTATGTAAAGGGTATTGCTAATTATGGGATGTTTTATGAGCATGGAAAATCATTTTACTTGACAGGTTATACGGATGTTGATTGGGCCAGTTGTGTCTATGACAGGAGGTCAACCAATGGTTATGCTTTCAGTTTGGGTAGCAGTATCATCAGCTATAGTAGTAAGAAGTATCCCACCATTGCTTTATCTAGTATACAAAGGAGGAGTACAGGGGTGCAACCTTAGCGACATGCAAAGTAGTTTGTCTTGTGAAATTACTACATGATTTGGGTATCTAGTTGAATAGCAAAGTCACATTGCATTGTGAGAATCTCAGTAATGTTTTGCTGGCTAGCAACCCCGTCTATCATGCTAGATCCAAACACAGAGATTCATTAAAATTTCATCAGGAAAATGGTACTTGCAGGATAGATTGATCTAATTCATGTGAAGACAAAAGACCAAGTAGTAGATATCTTTACCAAATCACTTGGTAAAGAGAAATTCGTTCATTTCAGGGATCTACTTGGAGTGCAGCAATTATTCTGAGCTCAAGAAATGGAGTTTTAGAAGGGGAGGATGAGCTTGATTCTTTTGATCTTAAAATACCTCCATCCATTGAGATTGAGGGTGAAGATAAGAAAGAAGAGATAGAAGATGACTTAGACATAGGTAAAAACAAGAAGGAAGAAGTAGAGCTTAGAGACACTACCACTCCCTATATAAGTGTTTCTAGCTCCAACACCATGGTATAAATCTTACAAATGTCCAAATGCTCTCCCAAAAAGACTTGAACAAGTTTGGAATAAGCTAGAGTGAGCATAAGATTACTAGGACTTATTCATACCTCAAGGTCCTGACTATAATGAAAGCTTGAAGTGAAGCTCTTCTTCTTGGGCCTAACAAGTGATAAAAAAGCTCCTTGAGTAATAATTTTTTGAATTGATTATATCTAGCTTTGCAATCACAAGCTCTTTTTCTTCTCGGGCCTAAGCAAGTGATGAAAAAGCTCCTTGCGAAATACCTTTTCGAATTGATTATATCTAGCTTTTGCAATCAAAGGATTCAATTTTTTAAAAAACATGTGATACACAATTTTTAGACATTAGGTGTAGGTGACATTGGCAAATGAATTATGCAAGATTATTTAGTGCATATAGTCGGAAGGCAGCCCTGCCACCTAATTTTTTTCCCCTTTGTAACTGTCGCTATTAGCATCACTATTTGCGTTGCTAGTAGCATCGCTATTTGCATCGCTAGTAGTGTCACGATTAGTGTCTCCATTCACTGTTGCTAATAGCGACGCAAATAGCGATGAATCGATCGTGTCACTAATAGTGATGACGGGGGAAAAATTTTCCATGAATAATTTCGTCACTTTAAATGTCACTATTGGGTCTATATGTTGTAGTAAACGAAAGTTTAAATTACAACATCTTGACCTATGAGGTATAGACTAAGATCAAGAACAACCTCAACTCATCCCAAATAATGCCACTACTAAGCAGTATGGAGGATTAGCCTATTCCCTCTTAAGATGATGCAAAATTCTCTTAACTATTGAGATTGAAAGCATGTATACAGTGCTTTATGTACTTCGAAATCAAGAAGATATGGGAAAGGAAGTCTTGCTTGAAAAACCTTTCAAGTATGCAAGCACATGCATTGTGGACTACAAAGCACATTGTATACACCTAAGATTACCAGACATGGAGATAGTTACTACTTTTAGCAAAGGGGACCTTGTCTTTCCCACACTTATTTTGGGCATCTGAGGCCGTTTCAGGCCCCGTTTTAGAGCCGCAAGGTTGCGGACAACAGTTTTAGGGTACACTGTGACTTTGACTGTATTGACCAAAAGTGGGTGCACAAGTTATAGATTTTAGATCTATAAGTTCAAAGGTGTTTACCACCGAGTAAACACAAGGTTTATCTGCAAACTTGTTGCAAATTGCATGTACTGTTGAGTAGACAGTGAAAAAGGTTGTTTGGTGTATTGCTGTGCACTACAGGTCAAGGGTTGTAGGAAATTTGCTTGCTGTTGGTATTAATTTTGTGATAATGGCAGAGAACAGTGGAAGCCCCATCATTGAGAAGCTCGACAAGAACAACTACCCATCATGGAAGTTCCGTGTCACAAACTTCCTTATTGGAAAAGGCCTCTACGAGTTTGTTTCAGATGAAGAAAAGGAGCCGGAGGTGAGTGATTCTCCAAATGCAGAAGAGACAAAGGCACAAAAGGAATGGAATGCAAAAGATAAAAAGTTCATGTATTGGTTGTCTGCAGTAATTGACAATAATATACTGGGACATATTAGAAATGCAGAGAATTCATATGTAGCTTGGACCATACTTGAAAATATGTTTTCTATAAATACAAAGGCACGAAAGATTCAACTCAAGCAAGAGTTGAATACATTGAAGAAAGGAAAGATGTCTATCAATGAATATGCACTGAAGGTAAGGAGCATTGCAGATGCATTGGTAGCGATTGATGCAATGCCCGATGATGATGATTTGGTGTCGTCTACCTTGGGTGGACTTAACAATTAAAAGGCTTGGAAGTCTTTTGTAATTTTCATATATGTCAGAAAGCCATTTCCAGATTTCGATGAGTTGGTCTCCCTTATGATCACTGAAGAGATCAACATGCAGAGTGAGACATCTGAAAGAAGTGGTGAATAGGTCCAGGCTTTTTACTCCAGTTCAGGAAGGGGACCTGGCAGGTTCTCCTCAAGAGGTCGTGGCACAGGACGTGGTAGTGACAACCAACAAAACAAATTGAATCAGTAATTTGGAGACATGCAGGTTTCAGGAGGTCGTGGTAACTTTAGAGCCAGGGGGAGCTTTAGAGGAAGAGGTGGATGGCAGAACAGAGGTTCTAACAACTCTGGTATTGTGTGTCACTATTGTGGCAAAATAGGTCATATTGCAGCCCAATGTTATGCTAAGAAAGATGATATCTGTAGTGGTAAGTTGCAGCAAGGAAACTATGCATCGTCTTCCCGACAGAATGAAGACAAAAATAAACGTCTGTTTGTTATGCAGTATATGCTGAATGTTGTTACAGGAAAGGGAACACACGATGATGTTTGGTATGTTGATTCAGGTGCATCCAACCATATGACCAGCCATGCAGAATGGTTTGGAGAGATGCAAGATTTGCAAAATGCAGGTTATGTGCAGATGGGTGATGATTCATGCCACCCAATTTCACATGTTGGAAAAGTTCCCTTGTGCTTGCATGATGGTAAGACAAAGAGTCTTTCAGATGTATTACATGTGCCATCTATTACAAAGAACTTGGTGTTAGTCGGTCAGATGGTAGAGCAAGGGCTGCAAGTCAGATTTAATGCAAAGGGTTGCTTTGTAGAAGACTTCAATGAAAAATGCAGGTTAGTTGCAAAGGGAAGTAGAGTTGGACGTATGTTCACTCTAGATGCTGGAATTCCTACTATGAGTGTTGCTATGTATGCTAAAGGAAAAGGTGTTGTTGCAAACATTGAAATTTGGCACAAATGCATTGGACATACAAATGTACAAAGGCTGAAATTAATGCAATCCAAAGGGTTGGTTACAAGTTTGCCTACATTTAGAGTTGCAAAAATTCATAAGGTATGCGAAGCATGTTAGTTTGGTAAGCAGGCAAGACAACCCTTTTCACATGACAGAGATGTAAGCAGAAATATCCTTGATGTTGTGCATACAGAAATTTGGGGGCCTACACAAAATGTATCTCTTGAAGGCAGTTCATACTTTGTCACATTCATTGATCATTGTTCTAGAAAGCTGTGGGTATATTTTATGAAGGAAAAGAGTGAAGCTTTTGAGCACTTTAGAACTTTCAAGGCTGTAGTTGAAAGAGAAATAGGCTTGAAAGTAAAGTGCTTGAGGTCAGATGGAGGGGGAGAGTACCTCTCAAATGAGTTCAGTGATTTTCTGAGGTCTCATGGGATAAAGAGACAGTTCACATGCAGGTATACCCCACAACAAAATGGGGTTGCAGAAAAAATAGGCATATTGCAGAAGTTGCACGCGCCTTGATGGTGGCTGAAAAGAATATGGCTAAGCATTTTTGGTCTGAGGCTATTCATACTGCTGTTTATATTATGAATATAACTCCCATAGCTACAGTTCATGGTATGACCCCCGAAGAATGTTTTATAGGCAAGAAGCCTGATGTATCGCACATGAAAGTGTTTGGTTGCATTGCGTACGTTCATGTGCCAGATGAGTTTCGGAAGAAACTGGATCCGCTGAAAAGTGTCTTTATTGGATACTCTTTAGAGCAGAAAGGGTATCGCTGTTGTAACCCTGTCACATGTAAGTTCAGAGTGAGCAGGGATGTCATCTTTGATTAAATGAGCAATTGGTATGCATCTAGTGGTGATGCATTGGATGATGATGATGATGATCATGACACTCATGTGTAGGCTGAAAAGCAAGAATCACGGACTCTTAGTGGACCAGAGACATCATCTGGTAGTCCTTGGTCTGGGAGACTAAGGAGTAGCTCTACATCTTCAGGTGCATCTAGTAGCACTACATGTAAAGACAAAGAAAAGAATAAAGTGTCAGATGGCATTGATGCAGTTCTTGATGGAGACTCCAGTGGTTCAAAGAGCTTGGATGATGAGCTTGGCATTCCTTCAGTGAGGACTCCAGGTGTGTAGAGAGCACGCGTCAATGCAAAGACTCTATTGAGTGATCCAGTGGTATGCAGGTCTAGCAGGGTGAGATACCCTATTAAAAGATTTGGTTTTGAAGGTTATGCAGCTCACCATTATGCTTATATGGTGAAACTAGTTGAGGATGTTGAGCCCACTTGTTTTGAGGATGATGTTGATCATACTCATTGGGATGCAGCAATGGATGAGGAGATGGCTGCATTAGAGGCCAATAAGACTTGGGATCTAGTATCATTGCCGAAAGGCAAGAAAGCTATTAGATGTAAGTGGGTTAATAAGATTAAGCACAATGCAGATGGTTCTATTAGTAGGTACAAAGCTAGGCTGGTTGCAAAAGGCTATGCCCAAAAATATGGCATAGATTATGATGAAACCCTCAGTCCAGTTGCTAGGATGGCAACTATAAGATGTGTGATTTCTTTGGCAGCAGCCAAAGGTTGGAGATTGCAGCAAATGGATGTGAAGAATGCCTTCTTGCATGGTGATTTGTAGGAAGAAGTGTATATGGATCAGCCAGCAGGTTATGAAGATTTAAAGCATCCCACGTATGTGTGCAGGTTGAAGAAGGCGCTCTATGGGCTCAAGCAAGCACTTAGAACATGGTCTGACAAGATCAGAGAGTATCTTGTCAATATTGGCTTCTATGTTTTTGATACTGATCACTTACTTTATGTGAGAAAGGGAGATGTAGCTTTGGTCATCACAGTCATCTATGTGGATGACTTGATTATTACAGGTGATAGTGATAGTGGAATTGCAGAAGTCAAGGATTTTTTGAAGAAGAAGTTTGAGATGAAGGATTACGGTAAATTAAGATGCTTCCTTGGCATTGAGGTGATCAGATGTGATGATGGTATATGGCTCTCCCAAAGACAGTATGGCTTGGATATGTTGTCCAAGTATGGTATGACAGCATGCAAACCACTTTCAATCCTGTTGGAGCATAATGTAAAGTTGAGTGCTGATGTTGGGGATGAGATAGAAGACCCTACTATGTTTAGGAGGATAGTGGGGAGTCTGATCTACATGACCATTACAAGGCCAGACTTGAGCTACACTGTTGGTCTTGTGAGTCAGTTTATGCAAGTACCTAGAAAGCCACATTTGGATGCAGTCAGACACATATTGAGATATGTGAAGTCAACATTACATTATGGACTTTTCTATGAGGCAGGTATAGATGTATAGGTGTTTGGACACACAGATGCAGATTGGGCTGGTAGTATGTCTGATAGAAGATCTACCAGTGAATACACGTTCTCTCTTGGTAGTGCAGTAGTTGCTTGGAGCAGCAAAAAGCAATCTACAGTTGCTTTGTCGAGTACAGAGGCTGAGTATAGAGGTGCTGCTATTGCAGCATGTGAGGTAGTATGGCTGTAAAAGTTATTGGTTGATTTAGATGTGCAAGTGGAAGGTGCAGTTATCATTTATTGTGACAACATGAGCAGTATACAGTTGGCTAGGAACCCTGTGTTCCATGCGAGGACAAAACATATTGAGGTACACTACCACTTTGTGAGAGAGAAGGTACTAGCAAGTGAGATTGACTTGGTGTATGTCAGCACAGAGGATCAGATAGCTGACATCTTCACGAAGGCATTGGGTACAGAGAAGCTTCAAAAGTTTTGAAGCTTACTTGGAGTTGCAGAGATGTAGTTGAGCCTGAGGGGGAGTGTTGAGATGACAAGCTCAACACATGCAGACATTGATGATGGACCAGCTAGTTAGATGGGTCCACATGTCTACACTTAGCACATTGGTGGTTGTTATGACTCTCACATGGCCACTGACTCATTACTTATTATATTCATGTTGTTACACCTATTTACAGTTGGCATAGTTATAGCGCCAGTCGACTAGTGTAGTCGGTTATGCATTGTTTGAATTTGTGTACATTGTAAAAAGTGTGGAAGAAGAAGAAGAAACTAGCAAGAAAACGTTTTTGCCTCCATCTCTCTTCTTGTCTCTTGAGTGAGCTTCTCCTTATGCATTGTGTGTATGTTCGGCGCATCATCTTGAGCAAGTTCTCCCACCGCACGATTATTGACAATTCTCAATCGCCTTGGTTGCACCATGTGTATGCTCTTGTTCTTGATGCACTATTCGTTGCTAATCCAATTGTTGCTCATGTAACTACTACTCCTGCTGCATAGATAACTGCATCTATTGATTCTGCATCATAATGGCAGAAGAAAGAGTTTGCCATAAAGTTTTCATCTCATCAGTCGAAAAGGAAGGAGCAGTTGATGAAGAGGGTGGATTATTCGAAGAGTCTCCTATCTCGATAATTAGCAACGAGGCTTTTACATTGGGTTCACTAGATGTCACACAAGATTTGGGTGGTGGTTCGTGAAAGTCGGTCACCGTAGGGATGCTTTGAGATGAGAGAAGAACTCAACAAAATAAAACTTATTTAGAAGATTTTTGAATGAGAAAAACAAATTCTTGATTTAAAAATATAGGCAAAATACAAGCTCATAGGAGAGAGAAGAGAAGAAGGTGACATGGAATGATTTGTGAAAAGATCTTCAAGGAAGACGAGGAGCATCAAGCTTGACTCAAACAAATCTTCAAAGTGACTCACGATGATGGAAAATATGATGTAGGTGAGGGGCTTAAAGCTCCTCCTCAAGCCTTCTCTCCAAAATTTGATGACGGTCTTTGAAGAAGGTGAGGGATACAAGATCAACCTCTAGCCTCTCTCTCTTGATTTTATGATGGGCCTCCTTCTCTCCTTGTCCTCCCTTTTATAGTTTTTTGCCATTCCCTTTCACTCATAAAAGCTTAAGGTATTTGGCTTTAAAGCTTATACTCTTTTAGTACTTTTCACTATTTTTGTTTTTTCTTGCCTTGTGCTTGTTCGCAACTTGTTTGGATCATAACTTCATTATATGAGCTTGGAATATAGCCATCCAAATATTCAAAATGATCGAAACACATCTAGTCGATAGGGTAACATGGGTAGAACTACAAAAATCTATCAAAAATAGGTGAAGGTATTGATGTTCGTAAATCACAAATTTTTTCTCCATCTTTTGTCTTGGACAACTTATTTCCTTCAAAATAAGTCACAGTATATGTTTGGATCTATCTAAAGTGGAAATTAAGTCATCTAATCATGATACTAGAGATTTCAAACTATTCTAGTAAACCAATCCTGCTTCCTTTGTGTACTCTGAAGTTCACACGAACTGGAGAGATTTCAAACTATTCTAGTAACAAGTCCTGCTTTCTTTGTGTGCTCTGAAGTTCACACGAACTGGAGCTTTTGAGATCCAAGATAGGCATGGTCATGTACCAATCTTCCTTGGCCTATTGTTCTTGTAGTTGTACACACTTTCAGCACACATGTTCTCTTTTTCTTCAAGAAATACTCACTCACGATGTAAAACTTATGACCTTTTCATTTGATCCTTGAGTCTTCAAAATAGAAATCTTCATATGAACCTATTTTTCCATGCAATGTGCCCTATCAAGAATATTCTTTGGAAGAGAATTTTGTGCCCAAACATTCATATAGTTTACAAATTAAAATCCATGCAATGCAATCAATCAAACAATGCTTCCACACACAAAAAATATGAATGCATTGAAGAAATTGTGCCTAGTCTAACTACAGATGCTCGTGCGTCATGCAAATGCAAACAAAGAGACACACAACAAAAAATAACTTCCTAATGATGCTGACTAACGTGTTCAAATTCTTGGTGAAAAACTCTACCCTCAGATTTGTAGCGGTGGACGTGCGACGTCACAACAACGAAAGAAAAACCACATCCTAAAAATCACAATTTAAAAAAAGAAAAAAATATAAATACACACTTATAAAGAAAACACATTAAAAAATGAAAAAAATAACAAAAAAAAGAAACAAAATCACACTTCTATTGTTTTTTTTGTGTATGGATATTAGCCATCATTATTTAAATTTATCAGTCTAAGAGACCAACTCTCTACTACTTGACGTGCTCCCTCTTCTTTGTGGATTTTGTGAATGTGGGATTTATGTCACTTTTTTTTCCATTGTGCCATTAGACCTTAAGGATTCCACATACACACTACCAAGTTTCATTTTTTTAAAATGTGAACCATAACACATATTAAATTTGTAAATAAAATTCATTCAACCATTACACACACCAAATTAGCATAATGCACTCCATAAAATTTTCAATTAAAATCAATCGATCATTAATTTGTAAAAGGAGCACCTACCATTTCACGAGCACATAGCACAATCACCCACATAATTTTGTAAATTAAAATTCACCCTTGATGTTCACACTGCATGCGTACACATGTTGTAGACATATTTAATTTGTAAATACAAGTGAATTTATTGTCATCATTGATGCATATGCTTTGCACCAAACATCATATAAATTGTAACAAGAAAGTGCATTTAAAGAGACCATCATCCAGTCAAGTCCAATTTACATGGATTTTGGGTTACAAACTACAAATCATGTTCATTAAGGGCATAATTTAACAATGAATTGTTGCTAATATCATTTGATATAAGGAATGCATGTAGTTCTCACCCATCCAGATCACAGCACCTCAGGGTGATGACATATGCTCATTATGAGCTTGCGGTTTATCAATCAAATGGTAGTCTTGTCGATTCTCTTTGTTGTTAGTGGTTCTCTCATGAATCTATTATAGTTTCTCTGCTTAAGTTCAAGTCAAGGATATGGTGTATATTGATTATATTTTAGTTGAAATACTTTATTACCGGGGATTAGGGTGCATATTTATCTACATATCATGAAGCTTTTGGTCATATGCGTGCATACGTCATGTCAAAATTTTTATATAAGTTGTAGTTTTCTTGGGATCTTTTGGTTTAGTCTTCTCTAGTATCTTTTTTTTTCTTTAATCTTTTCTATCTTAGTTGTGGTTTGTGTATTTGCACCACATGAAAAGGGGGCTTGGGGGTTTAAAAACCCGGGGGAGGGGGAAATGGAAAATTCAGAGGAAGGGGATATGAGGGGTGAATGGGGGCTTGATTAGCCCCCCCTTAGGAAGCTTCCACTTCCTTATCACGTGGTAGGAGGGGGGAAAGACAATCTAGGGGGAAAAACGAGGAGTCTGATGGTGGCGCTTTGCAGAGGGAAGCTGAAGGTTATGGGCGGCAGTGGACAACTGGTGGTGGCAGTAACAGGAGGCAGAATTCGGGCAGGTGACGAGTATGTCCTTCTCCTCCTCCTCCCTCCTTAACCATGCCGCCCTCCCTCTTTAAATAGGGGAGGGGAGGGAATCCTTCCCCCCTTACCTGTCGGTATGCATGGCGAGGGAGCCAAGATAGCTCCAGCGAGGAGCTTGCTGGCTCCTCCATCCCCCCTCACACACGCCAGCTCAATATGCCACCGTGGGGGGCAAAAATCCTCTTTTTTTATATACTCAATATATTACACATTATCCCTACACTTTCCCTCTTTCTATGATCTATCATATCCACATCTTCAATGTTCTAGCCTCATTTCTATTGCACCTCCTATGGAATATATCAATCTTCCACCTCACTATGTATTAGACACTCTTAGATCTGAGAATGACATCCTCTATTGACAATTCACGGTGCGTAGGGTTGAAGGTCACCACAATGGTTTGGCAAGAAAACTGGACAAGACAGATAGAGATGTGTCTTCAAGAGATAACTAGATTACAATGAATGTTTAACGACTCAAGAGGTACTTCATGGTCAATCACAGGGGTTTGAGAGAGAAGAATGTATGGGGGTTCAAGAGCTTAGACTCCGGAGATGGTAGAGATAAGAGAAGGGCTGAAGATTTCAAGCCAAGTTCTTGAAGATGTTAATAGAGCTTCCAACTGCATATTCTTAGCAAAGACCACAAGAGTATTATCTCATAACTTCTAACTCAAATCAAGCTTGTTTTCTTGGCTATAAGAGCAATCAAAAATTATAAAATCAAGTACAATATGTTGTCATGTATCATAAATAACTTTGCATCCCATCATTCATACATGATGCCACATAATAAATCAACTTTGCATGATTACATCTAATGTAGACAGTTAGGGACAAAAGCTTATGAGTCAATTACAAGGCTTGAAGGGAAAACATACTTTCTTAAAGAGAGCTTCAAATTGAGTTCCTAATAAGGATAAGTTACCACAGCCAAGAAATAAGAGAAAAAGCTCCTCTTAATTCAACTCAAAGAGTCTATGAATGATCTACAAACGTTGCCCTGCCATAGGGGCACATAATACTTGTATATTTTGACAAGATGTCTTCTATAGAGTAAGAAATGAATTAAAAGAACACTGATGTAGCTAATTCTCTGAATATCAATGAAGATATCAGCCTCGAATGAGCCCAAATATCTTCTCGAACTCACCTCTGATGATAGTGTACACTTCCCCTAACACGGTGTCGGTGCGTTTGGTGTCGAAAGTCTAGCGGGGGGTTAAGAGACAGCAGGGTGAAGGGAGATTTAGGGAGAGTAGTAGACAGAAGAGAAGGGGTTCGAAGGAATAGAATATGTAGAAGAATACTCACAAAAAGAAATAGAAAATTTAGAAGAATAATGATAAAGATGAAGCTGATCAGTTTATTTTTGCATTATGAGAAGATAAAACTTGTAGTATTTTCCCTTTATTTAACGGTTTTTCTTAAAGGAAAAAGAAGAATAAATGTGCCCCCACACTGCCAGCAGACGTACGTAGGCGTGGGGGAGTTCCAGGTGCTTCAAACACGCCAAGGGGGGGGAGGGAGGGGGTTGCCGTGTGTCAACGAAGGCAAGAGGGGGGCTACCATGGATGTCAAATGGGTGGAGGGCAAGACGACATGGGCAAGGGGGTAACAATTACTCCACTTCCCCTCCCCCATTCTTTGCATGATGGCAATGGCCATCTAGCTAGTTGCCCTATTGGGAATGAGCGGGGCTCCATACCTTACTAATTCCCCCCCTCCCAAGACCCTATAAAATGGCCTAACCATAGAGAAGGATGAGATGGTGGCCCCTACATGTTGTTTGACTGGAGAGAGTGAGGGAAGAGTATAAGAGAAGAGAGAGAGCGAGAGAGGGAAAGGCAGACTAAGAGAAAAGATGGAGAGTAAGATGAGAGAGAGAGAGAGAGGGAATTCCTCCCTCTTTTTGAAGGCTTCCAAGTTTTCCGTATTTCTTTTTCTCCCTCTTAGAGAGGGTTCTCACAATCAAATTCCCTCCACGAGGAGTCATCTCTCTCGTAACTTGGGTGTGTAGCCGCAAAAGAAAAACCAAAATTATTTGATGCCTTCCAAGCGAAGTAAGGTCCAATCGAATGAGAATCCCACTTCACTCAATGGAGTTGTGGGTCAAGGAATTGTGTCACTTGGTAATCAAGTGCATCCCATAAATCCTACCTTGATGGGAGCCCTTAAGAACATAATCTGACTTCATTGGGAAGGGAGAAGTATTTGGGTAAACTTTTATGATAACTAATCACCATTTAGGTTGCATTATTCAATCATGTTGAAATTTGTGTTTTAGTGCACTTTGGCATGTTTTGAACGAATAAATTGCACAAAATATTTTGCATTCATGCACACTAAAAATCAAGGAATTTATTGGTTGTGTTCATAGTGCTTTAATTTGTGCAATAGCATTGGCATGCTTGAAGGGTATTGAAAAGAAATGGGGGTTAGGACACTTAAGAAAATTTGTCATTAAGTAGAAATCATACTTTTTTAAAAATCCCGGACTTGTGAAATTGGAAAGGTAGGAGTAAAGGCCTGAATCAAGTACATGAGGTTCATGAATTGCTATGATAACAGTTAAGTATATCTAGGTCATTGCAATACTAAGATGGGTATTAGGCTTTATACCTTCAGAGGGAAGTGGTTCACTTTTACATTAGCCTTGATAACGTCATGTCCTCCACTCAAAAGAAAAATACAAGTCTCTATTTGTGTTTTGTATAAGCACGTCAAAATGAATTCCCGAAAGCAAAAGCCCTACATTGCATCATTTTCTTAGGAAATATACACATCTAGATTGTGTGGCATCATGGTCAATTTCAGTTGCGCTACTATGGATTCATCTTAAAGATAACTGTAAGGCCCGTATACAAGATGCTAAAAATTGCTCAGGCCCGTTTAATAAAATGAACTCAATATACGCAAGGATAGGGCTCAACTCAACTTATTTAGGGTTTAAAAGTAATTGAGCCAATCTATTGTTACTTCATAGGGGGACCATGAGACAAGTAAAACACTCACTTGTCTCTATTCTAAATCTGGTATCAATAAAGCTGAAACAACCTTGAAGATATCACCTTTAACCATGACACAATCTGGCATTAATACATGAGAGTTGGAGTGTCGTTCCGTCTAAGAGAAAAACTGTGGATTAAAGGCTAGTAAGCTAAGACAGCTACCATCTGCGAACTATCAGATATAGATCCAATCGCATAATTGCATGCTCCTTTCACACAGGAGGGGGGGTCGAAAAGAAGATATTCCGTATCCCTCAAAGGATATTGGAATTTTCCGCCAAGGCAAGAAGGAAAAATGCTAAGCGTCAAGAGAGGGACCACGCCTTAGCAAATATCCTGAGCACTCTCTTGCACCATTGTTTGTGCTTGTAAGTCTAGGAACACCACTTGTAAAAGACTGTATAATCCCGAACCCATAAAATAAATGGGATTAATGAATCAGGTTGAACTTTTGGAGGGCATGCCAAACCACCCTAGTTGGCCGCCATTCCTAGCCAAGGGGGTTCTAAATAACAGTGACGGGAACCTAGACGGAACCCAACACAAGAGGTCTCTCCATGGGTTGGTTTGAATGTAGGAGGATGCTTGGATGCCAGGGGGGCTCTAGCTATAAATTCCATGCCTCTGGGTCCTACTCAAACGATCTACGTGACTCGAGATAGATTCTTCAGGGCCCCTGTTATTAGTGCAAGGCGGAATCTTGGAGGATATAAAGTGTATCCTCACGGATTGCGGATATTATTCCTTTTGAGCAAGACTTGTATCTTCGATAAAATGCTAATGTTAAGTTTCCTTCCAAGGAGCTTGTTTGAATTTTTTTCGTGTCAATGCCATAAGATTACATGAACGAACCCTATTCCCTAAAAGGCCTAATTAAGAAAGTTGCTTTTACATGTCACACATAAATGTGATAGGGCTAACTAGATAACTAAAGTATGCTTATCAAGGGAAGTGGCTAGATAGAACCCTTGATTGGTCTATCCTACAGTAGGGTGGTCCCAAAGAACTGGGAGGCTTCTCACAAGATTTTACCGTTGTGCGACCTTTAGGCAGTGTGGGTTAATACCTAAGTTCATATTGATTTTGGAGACCATAATGGGGTTATGCCCTACAGGGCGGGGAGGTGGAGCGATGTATCCCTCTCGCTTCTACTTCTCCTTGAACTAAGTGGGATATCGACTTGCTTTGGATGGGGTATCTTTGCATATAATAGAGTTGTCTGAAAACCTTGACCACTAGGGATTCAAGATCTAGGTCGATCCTAGTCGGCTGTGAACATTCCGTTGTATGGCAGACTCAGGAAACCCTAGTTGACAAACCCCGTGACATTCCGTGGGAGTGTCGGGTCACAATGCTTAGATTTGTTTCCGATTGCCAAAAACATGCTTGGACAGCAGCCAATAGACGAGCACATGACAGTTGGTATCAAAGGCGACCCACGACTAATACAATTAGGGAAAAATTTTGGGAGGACCGAGGTGATGTTTTCATTAGAAAATGTTTTTCTTTTTACTCACTTGTGAATTGCTGCCGCTTCCAAACTTACAAGGCATGGAGCATGTTCCTCATATTTCATATCATGCTCAAGATAGCTGTGAACTCTTCAAGCTATCGCAAACAGTCCGACATGACAGGGATCCTAGATCGGCTCTACAACCCCTCACTGCTATATATGGAAAGGCATTCAACTTGGAGTGCGGGATACTACTATATAGACGCCAACTGACTCGCCTATCTCTAAAACAATCTAAAGAGGTTAAAGTGGTTGGAATACTTGAAGATTATCAAGTTATTCATCTTCGATGAGGCTCCTGTGAACTCGACCCTACACATCGGATGCCGGCAAGTAGATCAAAACCACTACATCTACGAAGAGGTGGCTAAAATTTTACCAACGGACAACATTAAAGTAACGGGACGAAATGAATGTCATGACTATCAAAAATAGGTATTTCTTGAACTTCCCATGATTTATCACTTCTTGAGAATCCATTTCCCCAATCCATACTACTATTCTGTTCTTGTAGCTAAATCCAATAGGAAATTATTAACCCAGTGTTAATGTAACTCTTGAAAAGAAAATCATCTCAGTCAAACCCTATCTATTCCTGAATAATTGTACCTGAGGCTTACGCTTCCCTATAGTTAAATAAAGATTTTACGTTCATTTGAATGGTTGCATAGTAGCAATGGAGAATATGTGCGCATTGATTTAAGTTGTATAGGGATGTGTAAAGGCAATCCTAACACAAAAAGTTTAAATTGGCAATTAGATACAACCCCAAGCGGAGACCGAGAATCATGTTTCCGCACTAAGCCTTGTAGAGGCACAAGAGAAGAAGTTTCTTGTCAAACAAATTAAACCACCAAAATTTGACGAAAAAGGGAAGACTGGTTAAATCGATGCCGAAATATGGATTCAGTCCATGGAGGTCTATTTTAGTGCAGCAGAAACAACACCTGTGAACCAAGCCATGATTGCCAAACTCAAGCTCACCAACGAAGCTAGGTTGTGGTGGAAGCAATGGTGTAAAGTCCAAGCACACACTAAAAGCACATAAACTTGGGAAAAACTAAAGGAAGCAGTGTGCAGGGAAGGTATGTGCCATGTGCATACAGAACTCAGAAAATGAATGAGTTCTTCAAGTTGAAATAGCTGGGCCTATCTCTGGAGGCATACTACTAGAAATTAGTTTCCTTATGGAAATACGCCCCGACAATGAGTATCCCTCGACAAGTCTCGAAGTTTTGCAATGGGCTGAATCCGCCAATAAAAACTTGATTGGAATCAATGCGTCTTTTGGACTTGCAAGATGCATTGATAAGAGCATGACCTATTGCCCAAGATGTCCAGTCAAAGTCCAAACCTTGGGCTTACAAAGACCAGAATCTAGGGATATCAAAAGCTCAAATTAAAAGGGTACAAGGATAGAGTCAAGACCAATGGAAGAATCCAAGAGCAAATGCAATCAAGGAATTTGTCCCCACTCAAAGAAGTGAACAAAGTATGCATTGTTTTCACTGCAATGAACCTGGGCACTTCAAAAGGGAATGTCCCAAACCTGGCGGAGACTGCTGTCAAGGAAAATTCAGAGGCCAAGCAAGGGCTACCGGCCATGGTCGTGGCCCTACAGCATTGGGAAGGGCCAAAAATTCCAATATTATCACTAAAGGATTAGACGAAGAAGAAGATCCATGCATGGTAGCTGAGATTGAGAGGGCAACTATTCATGCCACTCTTCATAAGAAGGGCTCGAGCTACCAATTCTTGGTGATTCAAACACCATCGACTACCAGGGTAAGAAATTCAAAACCATGATTGACTGTGGAAGCACTCATTCTTTCATTTCACCTACATGTGCAAGAACGTTAGGGATAACCACTATAGTTGCACCCACTTTGCTTGTTAAACTAGCAAATGGGCGAGAAATCACTTGCACTAGACAAACTGCTAAGGTGGAATTCCTAATCGGAAATGATCCCACAACTGTTAAGTGCAGGATGATGAATCTAGGAGTCCATGAATGCCTACTCGGGATGGATTGGCTAATCCCCAATGATGTCACATTCATTGTGGAAAGGGTCAAGTCTCCTTTCAGAATCCTAAGGGTGAGCTAATTACAACACAAGGTGAAGCAGGTAAACCAAAGATCTAGCTAGCTAAGACAACGGGAATATTTCAAGAACACAATATTAGTGAGTTTGGAAATCTCCCAATTCCCATTTTTTTAACACAAAAGGTGGTACTCGGGTAACATGCCCATAAGTTTCTCAAAACCATATTATGTAACCTATCATTGGTTGAAAAATGGAATCTATTGAGCTATAGAGTGCTCGATTTGGAGTTATAATGTTCAAGTTATGACAAATACAAAGATCTGACCATGTGTCCCAAACTTATGGGAAATTCCTATATTCCCCAATATGGTGTTCAAGGAATAAGGAAGGGATTACTCATATACCTGATCAAGCTAAACAAAATAGATCAAGTGGAGGACACTAATGAAGAACCATCAAGGTTAAAGGAATATGTGGATGTGTTCCCAAAAGAATTGACTAAATCACCACTACCTAGTGAAGTGGATCATGAGATTAATCGAATGCCAGGAGCTACCCCAATTGAAAAAAGGCCCTACAATATGTCCATTCCTGAATCCATTGAGTTAAAGGAACAACTCAAATGACTACTAGACTAAGGGTATATACACCCTAGCAGTTCTCCTTGGGGAGCTTCAGTCTTGTTCCAAAAGAAGAAGGATGGTACACTTCGCCTTTGCATCGATTATAGAGGCCTAAACCAAGTAACCATAGAAAATAAATACCCATTCCAAGGATAGACAAGTTACTCGATTGATTGCAGGGAGCAAAAATCATCTCCAAGATTGATTTGAGGCCAGGGTATAATCGAATCCGCATCAAGGATGAGGATATTCCAAAGATGGCATTCAATACCAGATATGGTAATTTTGAAATCACATGTATTGTCTTTTAGATTGACCAATGCCCCCGCCACCTTTAACATTCTAATGTAGGACATTTTTAGACCATGCCTCAATGATTTCGCACTCGTCTTCTTTGATGACACCTTGGTTTATTCCAAGGAGGACACAGATCATGAGTCCCAACTTTACATCATTCTTGAGACCATGAGGACTCATAAGCTCTATGCTAAGAAGAAAAAGTGTGCCTTCCTAAAAAAGGCAGATTGAATATCTTGGATTTATTGTGTCAAATGAAGGGATTTCTCTAGACCCTACCAAGGTTAAGGATGTCCAACAGTGGTCTCCACGGGCTACTATTAAAGAAGTGCGTAGCTTTCTTTGATTAAGAGGTTGGTACAAGAACTTCATTAAGGACTATTCTTTAATCGCAACACCCCTCACAAATTTGTTGAAAAAGTAAGTTGCCATAGTGTAGATGCCCTCTGAACAAGCAAGTTTTGATCAACTCAAGCATAGCTTGGTGACATCACCAATTATGAAGCTCCTTGACTTAAGCAAGGAATTTGAAGTTGTCACGGATGCTAGCGCACTTGCACTGGGCTGTGTACTAATGCAAGAAGGTCATCCAATAGCCTATTTCTCGCGGAAGCTAAAAACCCATGAGAGGAATTATGGCACCCATGAACTGCTAGTACTAATTCATGGCCTCAAACTTTGGCGACATTACTTACTTGGTAACTAGTTTTCTTTGGTCACGGACCATAAGAGCCTTAAATGGATCTTCACCCAGAACAGACCTCAACATGAGGCAACATGGTTTTGCAGGAGTATGATTTTGAGATTAGGTATCAACCCGACATAGAGAATGTGGTCGCTGACTCCCTAAGTCACAAGGTGTTCCTCAACTCTCTTATCATGGAGGAACCCTCATTGACTGAATCTTTGGAAACTATGGTGTCAATGCCTAGAAACCCTATCCTTGAACTAGCCAAGGAAGTAGCTAGCCATGATCTAGAATATCTAGAGATGATAAAGGAAATTTTGAAAAATGACCAAAACTCGAGACTTAAGGTCAAATATCAAGAATTCTTTGTCAATGAGGGACTTCTCTATTTTAGGACAAGATTATGCATACCCTCAGGCAAGAAACTCAAACAAAGAATACTTTGGGAAGCACATGACTCCCCCTTTTCAAGCCATCCCGGATATGTCAAGACCCTCAACACTGTCAGAAAGAGCTACCATTGGGGAAGGCTTAAGGGATACGTGCTCAAATATATCACGGAATGTTTGTCTTGCCAACGCATTAAGGCAGAACATGTCAAGATGGCTGGGAAGTTGCAACCTCTTGACATCCCCCAAATGAAGTGGGAATTTATTAGCATGGAATTTGTTGTAGGGTTACCCTGAATGCAAGGAGGCTACAACTCAATTATGGTTATAGTAGACATGCTCACCAAGGTTGCACACCTCATTCCAGTCAAGACATATTATAAAGCTTCACATATTGTCAAACTGTTCATCAAGGAGATATTCAGACTCCATGGGTTGCCTAGAGGGATCGTTAGTGATCGCGGATCCCTCTTCACATCTCCCTTCTAGAAATGGATATTTGGGGCCATTGGGACTCAACTCTGTTTCAGCACAACCTATCACCCTCAAAATGACGGCCAAACAAATAGGGTCAACCAAGTCATTGAAAATATCCTTAGAGCTTATTGTTGTCACGAACCTAGGAAATGGATCCAATATCTACCATTAGTTAAGTTCACCTACAATGCTTCCTACCAACAAAGCATTCAAATGACACCTTTTCAAGCATTGTATTGGCATGATTACTGAACTTTTCAGATCCTACTTTAAGGGTAGAAGATTCTAAGGAAATGCTCCAGGAAATGGATAAGCACGTTAATACCATCAGGCAAGATATTAGAGTTGCCAAGGATAGGTAGAAAGCCTATGCAGATCTAAATAGGAAAGAGTGACTCTTCAATGAGGGAGACATGGTTTCTCTTTCTATACGGCCCAAGAGGAGTTCCCTATCATTGGGGAAAGTTAAAAAATTTAGTCCAAGATATTGCGGACGCTGCAAGATCCTCAAATGCCTAGGGCCGAATGCCTACAAACTCCAACTCCCTGAGAACGTAAAGGTTCACAATGTATTTCATGTTAGCATACTAGAGAAATATATATCCAATCCTAGCCATGTACTCGATGATCAACAAGTTGTAATGCCAAGCCAAGGAGTCCTTGAGCTCTAGCCAACTAGAATCCTAGACATTCCGGAAAAGAGATTGAGGAGTAGAATCCTCAAGGGGTACCTCATCCAGTGGAAGGACTTTCTAGAAGAAGATGCCACATGGATGGACAAGAGTACTCTCAACCAACAATACCCCCAATTCCTTTCAAAATGAGGAGATCTTGATTCCTTAAGGAGGGAAGGATGTAATATTTCCCCTTTATTTAATGATTTTTTTAAAAGGAAAAAAAGAATAAATGTGCCCCCACATCATCAACAGATGTACATGGGCGTGGGGGAGTTCCAGGTGGCGCAGACGTAGGGGTTCCCATGTGTCGATGGAGGGAGGAGGAAGGGTGCCGTGGATGTCGAATGGCTATAGGATACGATGACATGGGCAAGGGGTAATGGTTACTTCACTTCCCCTCCCCCATTCTCTACATGGTAGCGGCCATCCAACTGGCTACCCTGTTGGGAATAAGGGGGGGGACTCCATACCTTACTAAATTCCCCCCTTGAAGACCCTATAAAATGGCCTAAGTGTGGAGAAGGATTAGATGGTGGCCCCTATACACTGTTTGACTAGAGAGAGAGTGAGGGAGAGAGTAAGATAGAAGAGAGAGAGAGAGAGGGAAAGAGAGAGTAAGAGAAAAGAGGGAGAGTAAGAGGAGAGAGAGAGAGAGAGAGAGAGAGAGGAAATTTATCCCTCTTTTTGAAGGCTTCCAAGCTTGGCGTATTTCTTTTTTCCCCTCTTAGAGAGGGTTCTCATGGAAAAATTTCCTCCATGCGGAGTCATCTCTCTCGTAACCTGGGTGTGTAACTGCGAAGAAAAAACCAAAATTATACTATGCCTCCCAAGTGAAGTAAGGTCCAATCGAACGTGAATCTTGCTTCAACTAATGGAGTTGTGGGTCAAGGAACTACGTCACTTGGTAATCAGGTGCATCCCATAAATCCTACCTTGATGGGAGCCCTTAAGAACATAGGTCGAATTCATTGGGAAGGGAGAAGTATTTGGGTAAAATTTTATGATAACTAGCCATCATTTAGATTGCATTATTCAATGATGTTGAAAAATGTGTTTTAGTGTACTTTGGCATGTTTTGAATGAATAAAATGCACAAGATATTTTACATTCATGCACACTAAAAATCAAGGACTTTATTGGTTGTGTTCGTAGTACTTTAGTTTATGCACTAGCATTGGCATGCTTGAAGGGTATTGAAAAGAAATGGGGGTAAGGATGCTTAAGCATATTCCTCATTAAGCAAATAACATTTTTTTTAAAAAATCGCAAGATTTGTGAAATTAGAAAGATAGGAGTAAAGGCCTGAATCAAGTACATGAGGTTTGTGAATTGCTATGATAATGGTTAAGTATATCTAGGTCATTGCAATACTAAGCCGATATTAGGCTCCTATAAACCTTCAGAGGGAAGTGGTTCACTTTTGCATTAGGCATGATAACTTCACGTCCTCCACTCAAAAGAAAAATACAAGTCTCTATTTTTGTTTTGCATAAGCATGTTGAAATGAATTCCCAAAAGCAAATTTAGCCCTGCATTGCATCATTTTCTTAGGAACGATACGCATCTAGATTGTGTGGCATCATTGTTAGTTTCAGTTGCACTGCTAGGGATTCATCTTGAAGATAATCGTAAGTCGCGCATACGAGATGTTAAAAGTTTCTCAGGACCATTCAATCAAATGAACCCTATATATGCAAGGATACGGCTCAACTCATCTTATTTAGTGTTAAAAAGTAATTGAGCCAATCTATTGTTACTTCATAGGAGGACCATGAGACAAGTAAACACTCACTAGTCTCTATTGTAAATCTATCCTTGATAAAGCTGAAACAACCTTGAAGATATCACCTTTAATAATGACACAATCTGGTGTTAATACAAGAGATTTCAAGTGCCATTTCTTCCAAGACAAGAATCCTGGATTAAAGGTTAGCAAGCTAAGACAGCTACTATCCATGAACTATTAGATATAGATCCAATTGTATAATTGTTGGTTCCTTTCATACACGAGGGAGGAGTCGAAAAGAAGATATTTCCTATGCCTCATAGGATATTGGAAATTTTTGCCAAGGCAAGAAGGACAAATGCTAAGCGTCAAGAGAGGGACCTCACCTTAGCAGATGTCCTGAGCACTCGCCTACACCATTGTTTGTGCTTGTAAGTTTAGGAACACCACTTGTAAAAGACTGTATAATCCCAAACTCATAAAAGAAATGGGAATGAATATGAATTAGGTTGAACTTTTGGAGGACACGCCAAACCACCCCCAATTGGCTTCCAACCCTGGCCAAGGGGGTTCTAAATAGCCGTGACGAGAACGTGGACCAAACCTAGCATGAGAGGTCTCTCCACAGGTTGTTTTGAATGTAGAAGGACGCTTGGGTGTCGGGGGGGGGGGGGGGGGGGGGGCGGGGGGGGGGGCTCTGGATGTAAATTCATTGCCTCCAGGTCCTACTCAAACAATCTGTGTGACTTGAGATAGACTCATGAGGGTGCGTGTTACTAGTGCAAGAAGGCAGAATCTTGGAGGAAATAAAGTGCATACTCACAGATTGCAGTTATTATTCCTTTTGGACAAAACTTGTATCTCTGATAAAATGCTAATGTTAAGTCTACTTCCAAGGAACCTATTTGAATTTGTTTTCGTGTGAGTGCTTGTGTGAACAAACCCTATTCTCTAAAAGGCTAAATTCAACAAGCTTCTTTTTAATGTCACACATAAATGTGATAGGGTTAATTAGATAACTAAAGTATGCCAAGTGAGCGAAGTGTATGGGAAGGACACCCGAGGGGTCCTACGGTAGGGTGGTCCCAGAGAACAGGGAGGCTTCTCCCAAGAATTTATCATCGTTCAACCTTTAGGCAGTGTGGGTTAATACATCATCTCATACCGATTTTGGGGACCACAATGGGGTTATGGCCTATAGGGGGGGGAGGTGGAGCGACGTATCCCTCTCACTTTTACTTCTCCTTGAACGAAGTTGGGTATGGACTTGCTTTGGATTGGGTATCTTTGCATATAGTAGAGTGACCGGGAAACCTTGACCACCAGGGATTCAAGATTTAGGTCGATCCTAGTGGGTTTGGCCGCGAACATTCAGGTGCATGGCAGACTCAAGAAACCCTAGGCGACAAACCCCATGATATTCCGTGGGAGTGCCAGGCGGCGACACTTAGATTCGTTTCTCGATGGACTGCTAAAAACATGCTTGAATAGCCAATAGATGGGCATGTGACAAAACTCTTGTAGAAAAAAATGTGTATAAAATCATACATTCCTCTACGCTTCTCAGATTGCCGATCTGATGCTTCCATAGATGTGTGCCTAGGGGCACGACATCCGCTCCCTCCTAACTTGCACATCCATTGGCACGTTCCAAAGTCTTATGGATCTACAATATCAGAAGAAGTATCTTTTTCCATGTCAATGTCTTCATCTTTTGCCTCTTCTTCTTCCTCTATGTCTTCATGCTCTTAATTTATATCCAAGTCTTCTAACTCATATGTTAAACTTTCTCTTCCTTTGAAAAGCTTGATTCTTTTTCTAGCTACAGGTATCTTCATGCTTGTCCCATCCAGTTCAACCAATGAATATATGGCATTGTCATGAACAACCTTTGCTATTTTTAACTTCTTAATAGCTACTTGAACATCTTTAGGCCTTCTTTCTAGATGCCATATGTGCAAAGTTAGCAACTCTTCTCTATTGATGCCTTCATCCCAAGGTAGAAGAATCCATGTGAGAATAGATTCTTTAATTGGCATAATCGGTTGTTGTCCATAAATAAGTTCAGCTGGCATATAGCCAGTCATTGTATTGTGAGTAGTCCGGTCAGCCCATAATGCAAAAAGTTGCATTTTAGGCCATTCTTTGATCTTTCCTCTACAAGACTTTGCTAGAGCTTTGAGAATAGGTTGATGTCCTCTCTCACTCTTTCCATTGCCTTGAGGATTCTAGGTTGATGATGGGACAAAAAATGGGCCGGCACTGGCTATGGCACTAGCTAGACCTCATGCATACAACAAACACCTCCACCACCACCCGGCCTTGCAGTCCAGGAGAGTTTGTAATAACTAAATGCACACTAGGTACTTCTAATATTGCATTTGTAGCTCGATAAAAGTCCAACGGCACCTTCCCCAAAACCCCTCAAAGGGGGTATCCCACACATATTGGCAATAAGTACCACATATCACACACGAAGGAGGCACCCCACCGACTGATTGCCGTGACTCCATTGCAGCTCTCTTACATCTTTGGGATTGACCCCTAGATGCATTGCTTTTACATATAAACATATTCACACAAGACTCCTCTCTTTGTCAGCAAGATCCAGGAGATACCATATTTCTCACCAATAAATTTTCCCAAGAAATGAACAGCTAACATACGATAAGGGGATTCTCACCCTCTCAAGTGTGGGTTGATTATAATTCAAACAATTGCTATGTATTTCCAAGAGTTGATACCACATGTATAATTAATGCAATAGTGGATATCTCATCGTGTACAAATAATTATGTTCTGAAATTAGCCTATGTGCTAGTATGCAAATAATCTTTCCATGAATTCCAACTAATATGCGTATGCTTTGTTGCAAGAATTCAGCACCAAGGCAAACCTTATGCTACTAGATCCCTAATTTCTAAATAAACCATTTTTTAAATGTTGTCCATAAAGAAAAAAACTAGAATTTTTATTATTTCAGCCCTCAAACTATTGCACAAAATCCTACTCCCCCTCACTGTTTAAGTTTTGCTTTGTTGCATAGGTGTATAGATGTTGTTTTGTCATGATTTAGTGTATAAAGAGCAATAAATCACACACTATAACAAAACGATAGGGAAAACAGAGGTCAAACCTCATGCTTTATCCCACCATACATCTACAACCACTTATTATATTTTTTCTGTATTTTTCTTAGGCATATTCCTATTTTTTCTCTTGTTTTCTCTATTTTTCTCTATTTTTTCAATTAAAATTTTAAATAATTTCAAATATATGGCTCTTAATTATTAGAATGACAAAAATATAGATTTATCAGCATTTTATCCTATGTGTATTGGTTTATCCCACCCGAAAACACCAAAAATCTCATTTTCCTCATAAAAACCGTGTTTTACGAGTTTCTAAAAATTATTTCTAGCATTTTAACTTTATGTTTTCTAAATTTTTCATCATGAAAACATAAAACAAACAATGAACAACATTCCTACCAATTTTCACTCCATAAGAACAACATTAACTCAATCAAATGTAAAAAACAAGAAAATTTTCTTTGTAAAATAGAATTATCGGTTCTTTCCTTCTTTGCGGTGAGGGCTGAAATGATGAATGGGTTGCCTCTTACCCATCCAACCTCCAATCCTCACTAAGATAACTAAAGAGTGGCACCACCTAGCCAAAGGGAGGATGGGCTAGGACATCTCTTTTCTCAAAGAGAATCAAAAGAACCAAGACACAACTTCACAATAGAGAATATATTTACTAGACACCATATTAGAATATGAGAGAGAGAGAGATGAGAGGAGAGGGAGACAAGAGGATAGAAGGTAGAGGAAGCTTGCCATTGTGTATTCATGTAATGAGAATATGATAAGAGAGGGAGATAAGAGGAGAAGAGATAGAGGAAGCTTGCCATTATTCTGCATAATAAAAGAACTCACTCATAGCTTACCTCAAAGAGATGGACTAGTATGAGGGTATTCTAGAGTTCTCTCGTGTGCTTCTCATTCTCATACCCCTCTTTAAATCTCCATTGACTCCTTATATAGCCTCCATGAGGGATTAGATTAAGCTACTCTTCTTGATTAACATAATCCTAGATGATGTATGGAGAATAGTGGATGGGACAAGTCCTCACCTTGGCCATCATGCAAAAAGCCAAGGGTGGTGGTACAAAAAATAGAAAAAGGGAGCTATATTACAAGAGGTGGGTTCCCAAAGCACATTATTATAATATATTTACAAGAAGGATAGAATGGAAAGTTGATGTGGTGAAAGAGAGAATAAAATTGCAAGTAGCCCAACAATCTGCGACTTTGTAACTTCAAATCGATGAAGAATCTGAAAAAAAGTTTCTTCTACAACTTTGTAAGCCAAGTCGAAACCGATTGGGCAATGTGAGAATTTTCTTGAAATTTGATTTTCCTTGGGAGTTATTGAGATTATAAAAAATGTCTTCCAAAAGCTGCTTTGACTTTAGTTCCTTATATATATATATAAATACATATAAGCATGTGACAGAAGGGGTCCATGCTTGTAAGATTTTGTATAAGATACAAATGACACCATGATGTGGATATTGACTTTTGTACTAGGGGGAGGTGTCCTGTAATGATTGTGATAGATTCCAAATGTTAGTGATGCAGGCGAAACCCACGTGTAGTTGGAGGCTAGTCCTTTGAAAAATCTATGCACTCACTCAACTCTTAGGTGTAATCCATTTCCATCTTCACTAAGATAACCATCCTTTTTACCCTTTACATTGACATCCCTCCTAAGAACTTTTCCCCCCCATTTGCTAGAGTTTTCATAATCGAGAAGCAATGTAGTATACCTAGTGCTTAAAGAGTAAACCCAAAGTGATATTGTAAGGCTCTTGATAGGGATTTTGGCCAAATTTTGTGGTAAAAATTTGGTTTGTAAAAAACCCGGATCAGCGGGTTTTAAAATCTAATACGAGACTATGAATCAGCCTCATTCAATGCTTAGCCCACCTCCGGTACCATGCCGGATAAGCGGTCTTCAATTGACCTTCAATCCTCTTCATGGGCATGAACTGCCTCTTAAGGAAAGAGAGAGGGAGGAGAGAGAAATATTGTTGTTTTTTTCTCAGCAATCGGACAGTCATCTCTGAAGCCAAGGCGGCGATGGAGAGCGAAGACAAGATGTATCAGGCCGATGTAGTCAGTTGGGGGGGGGGGGATGTATTAAACTGCCATAGCTCCCTCTTCATCAAATTGTCATGTAGGAGGAGGCACCTTGAACCTGTTTTTTTCGGCCACCAAAAATAGCCCCCTTGCCTACGAAATCCTTTTTTGGTGGGGGCTGCAAGGGAAGCCCCCAAAGTTCACACCTTTTGGGACTTTTAAAGTCCTTTTCCACTTGATTTTTGGTCCTTGGCCTCCCGTCCGGCCTACCTCCCGTGTTCGGTATCTGATTTGCTCTCTAAAAAATCTTAGGTATTCGTCTTGAAGTCCCCCACTATGAGGCATCTCCTAGGGTCTCCTGTGTCATGCCAAAAAATTATGAAAACTCACCGACTGTCGTCTAGTGGCTCTTTTAAGCACTTTTTGAGCATTGCCGCTTAAAATTGTACTAATTGCAGCTACCATCTTCAACGAAGTCTACTTTTTTCCAAAAATTTAGAAATTTTGGCTATTTTCAAGCACTTCTCGACATAAAAAATCATTTTTCTATTGATATCAAAGCAAACTTGATACCCAATTGAGCAAAGAATTTGGGTGCCTCATCGGCATCGAATTCTCCTCTATCTGTGGTTACCTTGCCAATAGAGCCATATCTGTAAAATACTTCTTCAAGAAAAAAGTGACAAATAGCTTGAGTGGTCTTGGTTGTTAAAGCTTTACCTTCAACTTGATTGGTTAGATCTTCTCTTGCAAGCACTAAATACTGCATATTCCATATCCCTGTAGGCATGGTTACAAGATCAATAACCCATTTATAATGTATAGACAAATGTACAGACAAGGGATAAGTCAGTTATAACCCATCTTGATGCTTGACTATAGAGTACATCTGACACACATAACAAGTTTCAACAAAATGCTCTATATCTCAATGCGTGTTCTACCACCAGTATTTTTCTTTAACTTTAATAAAGATTCCCCATATACCTCTATGGCTAGCCCATAAGCTTTCGTGAAATTCCTTCATTACATGTAGTTGCAACCTTTTAGTACCTAAAACTCGGACATGCGCTCCTTTCTTCTTCTTTGCGTGCTTCCATAGATGCCCATTTTTAAGAAAGAAGCCATAAGCTTTCCTTTTAATATGCTTGAACTCTTCATCAGTCCAAGTCTCTTTCTTCTTCATTGTGCTCAAATATTGGCTGATCTTCAGCCAATCTTCTTTATAATCTTCTTTAAGGAAAGGAACGCGAGAAGGAACTACAACTTGAGCAATGCAATGAGCATGATGGCTTCTAGTTGACCATCCTTTTTCCATTGATAAATCCTTGATCTTTGTTGCTGTATGCCGATTTACAACAGTACATTCTCTGTTCTTATTGTACTTAATGCTATACCATTAAAAATATTAGTTGCACCTCTGAAAGATTCAGTCTTGGGTTTGTATATGCATGAAAATGTACTTTCAATAGCCATGGAATGAAATTCAATAAGTATAAATTCTTCAGCTTCATCTTCTTCCATCAGCTCTTCTTCATTGTCATATCTTGCACGTGACAGCATGTGAGCAACAACTGGATTCACCTTTCCTACAATATGCTTTAATTCAGGGTTGAGAGATTTAATATATGCAATCCATCTTAGCATAGCAATGTCGGGTGTAGAGCACGCGGAAATCATGCCCAAGAGTGGAAGACAATCAGTTTCTACCACTACAGAAGCACCTATAAAGTATTCATGATCACACTTTAATATTGTTACAACTCCCCACAATTCCTTTTTTTACTTATGCATACCTTCTTTGATGTTGATTGAGAACCTTTGCTCCAAAGTGAATTGCATACTTGTTCCCTTCAAGGTCTTCTTGGCCAACAGCCCATCCTATCCCAATGGGACTTGTATCCATAGTAAGGATGATGGATTGACCATTTGAATAATTTGCCCTTTTGAGAGTGGGGGATGAAATTAACAACTTCTTTAGTTTGTGTACAATGAGAGTATGCTCTTTCCCTTACCAAGAGAATCTTTGGCCTTTTCTTAATAATTGATAGAGATTTTCGGCTACATGAGAAAAATGTGGTATCCATATGAGATAGAATACACATGCGGCAAGAAATCTTCTCACCTTTGAAATATTTGTGCATTTTTCTTGCATTCTTCTTATGGCATCTATCTTGATTGGTAAAGGTTTACGTTTATAGGGGCCACACAGATGTCCGACCACTAGGACTTCTTCAACTCTAAAATTCGACTTAGCTCTAGAAAGGGTAAGATGTACCTCTTCTAGCCTTATCAAAATCCTGTCACAATCATGAATATGGTTAATTACAAATGTCCTAGAACCATCTTTGTCAAGCTCCTCATTTTTTTCATTGAATTCACATCCCTTGATAGGTACATCATCAAGAAATGAAATAGTAAGTTGTTGAATAAAGTCCCTTAAGACTTTGTGTATGGCAATCATCATATAGACTATGGAGTTTGTTGCACCTTGTGGTAGAGTGCACATGCGGACCAATCCAAGAGGTGTCTTCATTGTGGTAATGTCTTGGCCTTCTAATGAAAGCTAAAATTGGTCATATCCTCAATATAGGTCACCCATAGAATAAATTGCTCTACCTGCAAAAGCTTCAATAAACTCATCAACAATTGGACCCAAACCAACATTTTGGATTGTGACATGATTAACAGGCTGTAGATCTTGAATGAATCATAAGAATCCATTTTTCTTAGGCACAGTAAACCATCAATTTGAGTAAGGTGCTAAAGAAGGTTCTAAAATCTTCATTCTGATCTTCTCATTTAGAAGTTCGAATAAGTTGGGCAAATGCGCCCTTGGAACAGAAATGGGCTTGAGGCTCCAAGGCATATGTGGAACTGTAAAAATGACCATAGGAGCCATAATATTTGGATCCACACAACCTATTTGACTTGGCTGAAATGCAAAAGCTTTTCCATGTTTCATTTTCATTTGCATAAAAGAGTGTTTCTGAGCCGACAAAAGGAAGGATTTTTCACCTATTTTAAGCTCTTTTACACTTTTAGATGTAAACTTGTGACCAATGTTGAAAGGATCACAAAAACTTGACAAATTTGCTACCCTATCGGCCAGCCCTTCACTTTGAGGAGGCAGTGGGACCACATGCTTGACTTTCTTATCCACCATCTTGTATTTTATCTCCACTTGTGCTTCAGCCTTGTTGAGTAAACCAATGTCTTATTGCTCAACAAATTCTTGAATTGTTTGATAAAAAGCCAATGTACATACTTCTATGGACTGATTTTTAGCCTGATTTTCTGTATGAGCAACTACATATATTTCAGCCAATGTGTCAGTAGTAACCAATTTTTAAAAAAAACCCAAAATTTCTTCATTTTCAGCCATCATGTCATAAGTTTTCAACACCCTTTTTACATGACATAAATATTTTCTTTTAGCTTTAGTCATGGCTAGAAGAGTCTTATAACAGCCCATACTATTGGCTGTACAGATATACAAATTTGCTAGAGACAGTTTCTGTAGCATAAGGAGGTTCAATATTTTTACATTATGCATTTCCATAGCCTTCTTTTACAACAATGCAACCAAAAAAACCCTTGAATTCTCAGGCATTAGGAGGCACACGATAATCACGTAGTCGATCTCTATTTTGATGATGGTTAACACACATAGTAAGAAATTGGATAGCTCATTCATTATCCTTGCTTCGAATTCGAGCATAGGAAGAACCATCCCAGGGGGGCCAACGGCCCGATGGTAAAGGGAATATTCCCTGTCCGACTAGTGGAGGCTTATATGGTAGGTCGGCCAGTCAGGCCAACCTCACGACCTTCGCATGCTATAAAAGCTAAACCCCTTCACAACCATTGATCATTCATCTTTCACCCAGTCAGAGTTGTTGTTACAGCTAGCCTTAAGCTCTTTACCTATCTTCTATCTAGATCGCCATCTAAGCTTCACACAGTAGAAGCGCACGGGTGGACAGAGCCATCTTTGTATCAGTTGTTTGGAGCTAAAGAATTTACTGATTCTCCTCTTATTTTTTGTGTACTCTCTATCTCTATCTTAGATTCTGTTCGCTCCGCCGTGTAATTTTTACAATCACGGCATACATAAGACTTCCCACTGCGGATGCATAGGGAATTTGGCCATCTCAGCCCTCTACTCATCTATTTGCCGACAATCAGCTAGTGATGCCTTAACATAAGAAGGCAATGGGCAACCAATAGGCTTTATGTCTTGCATGCGGAAGCACTCAAGGACTTTATGAATGTACTCCCTCTGTGACAAGTAGAGGAGTCCCTGATGCTTGTCGCGTCTAATGCGCAAACCAAGTATGTGAGAGGCCTGCCCCAGATCTTTCATCTCAAAGTTCTTCTTGAGCTAAGCCTTAAGAGCATCTATCTTATCATGAGCTTTCCCTGCTATCAGCATATCATCCACATAGAGTACCAAAATCAATAAAGAACCATCACGGGCTTTCTTTGTGTAAAGACACAGATCCATAGCACTCCTGTTTTAGCTTGGGACTGCATAAAGGCATTAAACTTATGATACCACTCTCTAGGTTCCTGCTTCAAGTCATAAAGACTTTTCTTCAATTTTCACACTAGGTGCTCTCTGCTAGGTTCTGCAAAGCTCTCTCAGGCTGTCCAATGGGCTATATGGGAGCTCTTGGCTCCTCCTAAAATATGATAGTGCGGATCTCAACAACTCTCTCAGGCTGCCTATGCATCTTGTCTTCATGGAAGACTACAACATGACTGTGGATGACGTTTCGCCCTTGCAGATCCCAAAGACGGTAACCAATCTCACCTGCATCCCCATAACCAAGGAAAATGCATTTGATACTCTTAGGATCCAACTTACTTCTCTTGTCCCTGGGCACATGGGAAAATGCCTCACATCCAAAGGACGTGCATAAGAGGGAGGTTTTCCAGTCCATACCTCCTCTGCAACCTGGAAATCCAAACCAATAGAAGGTGATATGTTTATGATATGCGCAGTTGTACTGACTGCCTTAGCCCAAAAGCTCTGTGGTAGGCTTGCATGGCTAAGCATTGCATATACGCTCTTGGATGGTTCTATTCATCCACTCAGCCAAACCATTCTGGGGGGGTGTAGGGGGCAGTCAACTGACACTTAATACCCCGCTCATCACATAACTGCTCAAAAGTACGTGACACATACACCCCCATTATCTGTCCTTAGGAATTTTAGCCTATACCTAGACTGGTTCTCAACCAATGCGAGCCATCTCTGAAACACAGCCAAGACATCAGATTTTAGCTTAATGAGATAAGCCCAAACTTTTCATGAAAAATCATCTATGAAAGTAACAAAATACTTTGCACCACCCATAGACTGACAAGGCATGGGCCCATAGACATCCGAATGTACCAATGCCAAGGGCTTGCTCATGTGTGGCCTACTAGACTTCTTATGCAAGGACCTAGTCTGCCTCCCATAAAGACAATGCTCACATGAATCAAAACATGCATAATCAAGGGGCGATAAGTACTCCAAACTAGAAAGCATTTCCATTCCCTTCAAAGACATATGGCCCAAACGGGCATGCCAAAGAGATACATGTGGGATAGAACCCACAGACGAAACATGATCAAGGGAAGAACCATACAATCAAGGGATAGAGGCTGCCAGCCTTGGCACCTCTCGCAATCACAAGTCTGTCACAAGTAATCTTCCATGTAGAGTCTTCAAAAGATACATGATAACCTGCATCATCAAGCTGTCCAGCTGACATGAGACTGCGTGTCAAAGTAGGTATATGATATACATCCTGTATAATAAAATTGCTGCCAGAAGGAAACTGCAGCTTAACATCACCAATGCCCACAATATCAAGAGAGCTATCATCACCCAAGTGCACAGAACCTGAAACACTATGGTATGAATGAAACCACTCCAAGGTGTCACATAAAGGATGCATCTGACTCCAGGAGCCAACACTGTGCATAAATAGAGTGTATCTCTATCATCTGCAGAGCACTAAAAGAAGCTGCAAGGATATAATCATCATCAACATCCTCAGGCTGCATAACATTGATCTCTTCAATTTTAACACTAGACTTTGCAGGCACTATGCTGCGATCAGAATACTTATCATACACTTTGTCTTTCCCCTTATCTTTGCGCCTTTCATTGCACAGATCATGGCATTGTGGCCTACTATGGCCATTTTTTCCACAATGGTAATCAAATAACATCTGCATTCCTGCCACAGGATTTGCTACGTGACTTCCCACGAGACTTGGACCAAGATTTCTGAGAATCCCGTCCACAACCACTACCACTACCATGCTTTCCATATCCATCATTTCTGCCTCTAACTATCATAGCATGCGACACATGAGAGATATCCAAATTCTTATGGTTAACCTCTTCTTGCAGAAGAGCACTCTCAACATCAGATAATTTTAAGGTAGTAGTAGAGGCACATAATGTAGTGCGAAATATATCCCATGACTCATTAAGAGTACCAAGAAAGAAAAGAGGAGTGACATCCTCTACACAAGTGATGTCCTGCGAAGTGAAGTTCTTGAGTATAGCATGGAACTAGCTCAAGTGAGAAGACATAGTCACATTTTCCTTCATGCATAGATCCATCATAAGCTGCTTCAGCCAATACATCTGACTCCCTAGACTTTTCTTGTCATTGAGATTCTTTATTTTATCCCGCAATTAACATGCACTCTGTTCTTCCTCAAATACATTGTAATGAACCTGTTCTATGAGAGATAATACAATAGTGGACTTGCATAACTCATCAAGCTCAAGCCATTCCTCATCTAGCATAGTTGGAGGCGGATACCCGCTCAACCTCAATGGTTTGATCTGTGATTTTTGCACCAACACCTGTGAAATCTGGCTCTTCCAATAAGAGTAATTCGTACCATCAAGCTTAGTGATGTTGAAAATAGCATGATCAGTTGACAAAATTGTCATAATGCAGGCTAGAAGACTGTAGACAGTTCAAAATTGCTTGCTATTTATTATAGAAAATGACAAAAAAATCACCAAAATCGAGAGAAAATGGCAAGAAAAGTGTAACCAAAGCTGCTGCCCACCAAGTACTAGTGAAAGTATATCACTTTAGAATATTTCAACATGAAAAATCCATGACAGTTAGGAGTTATATGCTTGGTGTAATAAATGACAGCAGGGTACTGTGAGAGTCAATTGCTGACCAAATCACTCCACAAGCCAATAAATGATAGCCAGGACATGAACAGCCATAAATGGGCATAAATGAGCACCAAACAGTCATCAAGACCCTAAGAAAACACCCAAACATGTCACCAAAGCATCCGTCAGTGAGTAGGCATACCCCCTAGACAGTAGGGCAAAGCATACATAACACTCACAAGATCTAATACCAGTAGGTGTATTCTCACAAGAGTGCAAAGCCCAAGCTAAGGTTAAAAGTAACTCCAAGATATCAGTGCATGAACCATGAAACATTTAAGTGTAAGAGATTCCAAAGTCTCAAGGATCTGCAAAATGCTCAAATAGCATAAACCTCCTACTCAATGCCGGTTAAGCATAAAAGATGCTCCCACTAGCACAAAAGGCGGATAACCAAAGACAGGTAACCAAGACAATGTCTCAATAGCATCCCAAGAGCATGACGGCTACAAAGCAACTGTAGGTAGCATCCATGAGCAAGACATACATCCCAATAAAGATCTCTAAAAACCAAAATGACATGCAATACAAAATTCTGGAATAGAAAATGAGAATCCAAGTCAAGTCTTTAGAGAGCGCTAAAGCTCAATAAGTACTACATGATACACTGTGCCAAGACAAATGCATCAAGCTGTAGGCGTCGAGTAAGCATGTACCCAAAGAGCATATAACTATCAAAGCACTGACCACTGTCAAGCATAGACCGATGTCAATAAGTGTGGGCTGAAATAAGCTCAAGCTTCCAAAAGCATTCGGATCCAATGACAAGCTCGAAGTCGTCCCTCGATGATCAATACATCATAGCATAACCTAAGACATACACCCAGAGCCAATAGGCATATGTTAAAGCATGAAAGATAGCTTCAGCCCAAGAGTATTCAGTATGCATTTACTATTATAAACTATGTATTTCCAGCCCCACAATCAGGCAAAAATCATAGCATGACATGTAGCTTCAATCCCCCAATCAATCGGGATGCAATAGGCATCAAACCGGTTATGTAGTCATGCCCAAACAAGCATAGGTATAAACTGTGAATGTAGCACAAGCATCAAATGTTTCTAGATTGTTTATAACAGTCTTCAAACACTGTTTTCAGCCACCAAACCAATGCCTAATCTCAAAGGATCAATGCCAAGTATCAATACATGTGCAAAAAGCCTGAAATGGAGCCCAAACAAGTGCTTAATGTCAAGCTGGAGCTGGAGCTGAAGTGGCTGAATGAAATCTGTCTAAAATCAGGCACAGATTTTCTTGATGATGCTACTACTCCTGCTAGTCTACGTGGCAGGTTTGGAGGGATTGGAGGGTTCAAACATGAGCCAAAGAGGCCTTGGAACAAGCCTCTAGCAGTCCACAACCAGTGGCAAAGTGATATGAAGATTGGAAGCTTCAACGGTGGCTGCCTTGTTTACCTAGACATGTGGACTGAAATAAATCTCTGAAATAATGAAGCAATAACTCAAGGTCAATGCCTTGATGGTGCCTCAATAGGCCAGGAAGAAGCTCGGGGAAGCTCGGGAGTGACGGGAGCTCAAGAGAATGAGCTATGGCTACCGGGAAGGAGACTCAACGCGAGTGGGGAGTCGATGGGAAGCTCAGAATGCCATGAGCAAAGCTCAAGAGTCAGGAAGCCAAGCTCTGATACCAATTGAAAGGTGAGGAGGATCGAAGCTTGCACGCGAGAGATATGGTGGGAGAGCAAGAGCAAGAAAGAGAGAGATAAGAAACGGGAACTCCAACAGTCACAATGTGTGACTGGGCCTTCCTTTATTCAAACTATCACTAAAAGAATAAAGAATAAAGTGATGGTGACGAACGCCTACCATCTGTAGTGTGCAGTGGCAGTGACTCTCAGTGTAGTAATACACGGGCGGCTAGGCAAAGGCGCCTTTACCCCCAACAACATGTTCTTAGCAATCTCATAAGTTCTAACTCAAATCAAGCTTGTTTTCTTGGCTGTAAGAGAAATCACAAATTATAAAATCAAGTACAATATGATGTCATGTATCATAAATAAGTATGCATTCCATAATTCATACATGATGCCATAGCATAAATCAACTTTTCATGATTACATTCAATGTAGATTGTTAGGGATAAAAGCTTATGAGTCAACTACAAGGCTTGTAGGGCAAAGAGACTTGCTTCAAGAGAGCTTCAAATTGAGATCTTGATAAGGATAAGTTATCAGATCCAAGAAATAAGAGAAAAAGCTCCTCTTAATTCAACTCAAAGCATCTATGAATGATCTACAAACATTTCCCTGCCATAGGGGCACATAATGCTTGTATATTTTTACAAGATGTCTTTTGTAGAGTAAGAAATGAATTAAAAGAACACTGGTATAGCTAATTCCTTGAATATGGCTGAAGATATCAGTCCTCAATCAGCCCAAATATCTTCCAGAATTCACCTTTGATGATAGCATAAACTTCCCCTAACACGGTGTCGGTACATTTGGTGTTGAAAGTCTACCACAGGGGGTAATAGACATAAAGGTGAAGGGAGATTCAAGGAGAGGAGTAGAGGAAAGAGAAGGGGTTCAAAGAAATAAAAGACATAATAGAAATACTCACAGAAAGAAATAGAAAATGTAGAAAAATAGTGACATGGATGAAGCCTATCAGTTTATTTCTACATTATGAGAAGATAAAACTCTTGTAGACAAAAGCACATATAAAATAATACATTCCTCTATGCTACTCAAATTCCCAATCTGATGCTTCCATTAGCTTTGAAAGGGGGATAAAATTCCAGGATACTTGATTAGAATTTTGCCAAATCACTCCTTTATCTCCCACTTCAGAGTGCTATTCACTACCTGAAAATAGCAATCATGAGTCGCGTGATTTCATCAATCTCTCTTTTTACATAAAATCCTATTAAATTGGCTAAAATCTACATGCTTTCTTTTACATGTCATTCTAATCTGGAAGTTGTCTATAGTTTTATAGATTTTTACAAGAGATAATATCTAAAATATCAAAAATTAGCTAAAACTTGTCCAAAAATCTAATATTTTTAAACCATGGACACTAACGCTAATGCCTAAAGTGGCATTGGCTCTCTAGATCTATAAGGAAGATGCACTCTAGAGTTTTTTACACAATGTGCGCATAGTGGCAGAACATCGACGAGAGTGGACTTTACGCAATTCTCATCTATATTTAATTGGCCCCTCATTTTTGGGTGTTGGGAGACTTCTTCAGCATGTTCAAACTCCTATCTTCATTTTGCTTGTGTGCATGCTCAATCTGAAGAACTTCTATATGTGTTACTACATATTTTTGTTGGTATATGTGACCTTCATGCATCAACAATCCAATCTGAACACTTAGAAGACCATTCCAAATCTGACAATAAGTCATAATGAGGATGTGATTGTCGCTCAAATGGATGTGTTGTACTACTTTGCATAGGCTTTTCCTACTATATTTATTATCTTGTTGGAAAGAATGTATTGCTTGCAATTCCTTCAGAACATACCTCTCCATTTTTTGGATGAAAGAAAAACTTTAGAATGTCTCGAGCTTAGCATGAAGTTTAAGAAGAAATATATTCATCCTACATAGCAGTGATGTAGTCTTTAGATGTATTATCTTTTTAATGAAAACTCTCATTCTCTCTAAATCTCCATTTTTGGAGATTGGTGCCATTCAAACTATATTTGGTTGCGTATTTGTGGGTGTTGTGTTCTATGTTTTGTGATGTGTGTGGTGAGTGTATTATCCTTGTCATATGGAGACGATGGAGTTGAAGTTGAAAAAGATCAAAGTGAAATCTTATCAAAGTTGGTTGAAGGTTAAAGTTAAAGATTGTCTAGATGACTATGTGCTACAATGCAAAAAACTCTTATATCTGTTACTAAACTTTTTGGTTCTAGTTTGACTTAGTAGGGATAGATCTATACTTTAAGTTGTTTTCCTTTTGCCATTTGTTTGCTAGATCCATGTTATTTTAATGAATAGATGGAGTTGTGATTGGTTGCTGCCTATTCGATGATTGATGATAAAGATAAATTGATGAGCTAGTATTTTGATTTTTTATTCTTCTTTTCTAAGGATTTGGATGGTTTTTTGTTAATATAAGGGTATGATGATTGCATTTTGATGACCTTGGAAGTGTTTTGGGATAGTTTTATTATATTTGGAAGATTGATGATGGTTTTTGGTTGAGATCTAATGATTATGATAGGTTCTGTGATGTGTCTATTTGGTTCTAATAGGTCTGTTTTACCTCTATTTTGATTTTTTTTCTTTCTGTTTGTGAGGTTGGGATTGTAAATAATTCTTTTCAGGATTAATTAAGAATGTGTTGGATAGTTTTGGATAGTTTGAAATGATTTTGGTTAAAGTTTCATGGTTTTTATGCCTTCTATTGACTGTCAATGTAGTGTTCTGTTAAGCTTTTGTAGAGCCTCTGCTTTTATTCTATTTGCCTCTATGAATGTTCTGTGGGATGGATATTTAGCTTGGGAATGTTTTATAATCTTGGAAGAGGAAGAATGCAAGCTCAAAATAGCTTGAAGAATTAGTTGAAAAAGACTTGAAGTGAAGACTTGAGTGATAGTAGCAATAGTAAGCTCTCAAGGGACACTGTACTGGCTTTGGTGACTCTTCATAGCACACATACCTCTTAGGAGGGGTATCCATGACTAAGAGAGGACTACTAATTGTAATTCCAATGTAATATTGAGAGAGAGTATGTGTGAGAGAGATAGAGTATGAGACATAGTCACTTCTATGCTAAAAAAAATTATATCTAGATGAGAGCTTGAGAGAAGACTATAAAGACATTGAAGATGAATACTACGTGATGGAATTCCATTCAAAGTGGAGGATTATTTTCTCCTTTTGTGTTTCTTTGATGGTTTTTAAAAACAATATGAAGAATGTGATCAATTTTGTTAAAGATAAAGGTGTGAGAGATTCTTTCTATGATGCTGCATGAAGATTTATTGTGCTTGGTGTTCTTGTTCTTGTTACAGTCATATAGAGGATGAAAACAAGCTTGTCGAAGAATGTAAGATAGATTTTCTTGTAGTAAGATCAGTTTTTCCTTGGTGGTCTCTCTCGAGCTCCAATGTTTAGCTTGGGGAATGTTTTGTAATCTTGAAAGAGGAAGAATACAAGTTCGAAATAGCTCGAAGAAGCAAAAGTAGTCGAAGAAGACTTGAAGTGCAAACTAGAGTGACAATGACACTAGTGAGCTCTCAAGGGACACTATAGTGGCTCAAGTGACTCTTCATATAAGATATACCTCTTGGGAGGAGTATCCAAAACCAAGATAGTATTATTGAAGATTTTTCCTTGTAATTTTCAATGTAATATTGAAAGAGACCGGTCATATGTGAGAGAGATGGAGTATGAGAGAGAGCCAATTTTCTATGAGAAATATTGTATCTACATGATGAAGACTATAAAGATGATGAAGGATGAATTCTATTCAAAGTTGATCTTGTTTTTGTGTCATTATGGTTTTTTTAAATGGTTTCTATGAAGAATATGTTAAAGATTGGTTGGGATAAATCTATGGGAGAATTGCTATATGATGCTATGTGAAGATTTGTGAAGATTGGTGTTGTTTTCTTTCTTGTGGTTGACTAAAAAATGAAGAACATGCTTTTTGGTTTGACAAGATAGATTTTCTTACATTAGATTCCATGTTTTCTTGGTGTTCCTCTTCGGGCTCCAATCTAGTACTCTCATTTATAGGGGCATGATGTATTTTTCTAGCTAGAAGGGAGATGAAATTGTCTCTAACAAGCTTATTTTATTTTATATATCTTCTAAATTTATTTTTTTCAGAAGGTAAGATAGCTATTTCAAACTCGCTACTGGGCATTATACCTAATTCAAACTCCCTACCTGGCATTATGGGTTCATCTACTTCACTAGTTAACTCATCCTTGAACTCCTCGGAATCAGCACTAGTACTTGGCTTAAGTTCCATATGTTTCTTAGATGTCTTTTGTGTCCTTTTCTTTAATGGAGGTATTGGCCTTGGTGGAATTCTCTTCTTTTGTATGGGGCTACTACCTTCTCTCCCAGTAGTCTTGATTTCTATAGGATGAGAAGTCTCATTTGTTTGAATAGATTTTTGAGATGGAGGTACAACGGTGATGATACATTGCCTTGCATAAAAGAAGACAATGCCACTAAGGTTTTCTCGTTATTGAATTGCATCTCTCAAATGCCCTACATTAGACTAAGTTTCAACTAATTTTGTCTCACCCAAGCCAAAATGTTGGATTATTGAACCATTAGAAATCGTCAAGTAAACCATGGAGCTATAGACTAGATCTACATGACATAATGTTCAAATATTACTTTGGCTTGTCAATTGATAGCATCTTCAACCTAGTATGTCTTGCAAGGCACAAAATGAGATTTCCTTGGGAAGGATACAATAAACACCATTCATGATTAGGGTACTCTCATGTGACATCCTTTGTTGAAGGCCCTTTAGCTACAAGAAGAGGGTACTTGAGCTTATTGTGGCTTCTCAATAAATGGAATAGTTTGCTTTGTCCAAGGCAACATTGGCTCCTCCTCACTACTAGAACTATAATCTAATGTCAAAGAGTCAAATCCAAACTCCACAATTTTATATATTTTTGGCTCCTATTTAGGTTTTCGTCTTATATATGAGGACTTTGATGGTAGAAGAGATTGCTTTTGACAATCTGAGGGTCGATCCTCATGTCCTTCATTATTCTTCCACCTTGATGCTTATGTAGTCTTACTTTGCTCATTAGAAGCACCTCTTAGAAATAGTACTATCTTGCTCCTAGGGATTTGATACTTTAGTGGCTTACCTAATTTGCTACCACCATTTGTCTCGCTATCTTTCTCAACTTGAACTTTGCTACCCTTCTTCATCATAATAGTGGGGGGAGGAGAATCAAATGGAGTTGAGGTATCTTTTCAAGAGTATACTTCTATCTCTTCTTAGACTCCTTGCTACTCTTTTCCTAAGTCCAATCCATGACAATAATGACAAAAAGAGCAAGAAGGTGATAGACAACATGAAGTTAGTGAAACATTGTGCTTAAAGTTTGAGCTAATTGCTAAAAATCAACAACAAGATGTAAGAATTATTATACGAGATACATTAAGCATGATGCATTGAATAAAAACTTGAAGAAACATCTAACAAACTTGATGCATTTGCATCAAGTACCTGACTAACACAAAGTAAAATATAAACTCATAGGAAAGAGGATAAATTCTAGATGGAAATAGGAGCATAGAACTGAGCTATTTGATTCAATGCATAAATTATTAGTGGAAAAGTACATAGTATCTAATGTCCATTTATTCATGCTATAAGTTCAAGCTAAGTACTTTCATTTAAGCTAGCAAATTGATGCACCATATAAAGTTGAAAAAGAAATATACAGAAGACACAATATCAAATTTTGCAAAGTCACAAGTTACATATTGAGAAAAGCAAGCTAATTAGAAACAAGTCTTACATTATGTTGGTGAGAAAGTTTACTAAGAATACATACAAACTTGAAGCAATGCTTCAAGTCAATAATAAAAATGTCAAAGATTTCTATAAATATTGATGCACTCTATGTAGTCAACACAACATTTGTAACAACTCGATGCATTATATCGAATGAAGAATAAAATGATTAAAAAAAAGAATGAAACTTAATGCAATACATCAAGTTAATACAATATTTACTCAAAATTCAGACCAATTGATAAAGTGTATCAATTAAAGAATAAAACTATCACTAAATACAAAATAATCGATACATCATGCCAAGTAGGTACCAAATATATACTAAAATGCTAGCAAATTAATGCACTACATTAGTTAAAAAAGAAATTTAGTGAAAAGTAAAAGATATAATTATTTTTAAAAATATAAACTTGATATAATGTTTGAGTAAGTTACTCATGAACATATTTGTACATCATGTGGATTCAAAATAATGTATTTTTAAAATACCATATTTATACATTTTTTACATACAGAAGGGCGTGATATAAAGGGGTTATTTACAGATTGAATAGAAAAAAGTTATGTTTTATTTAGGAAAAATTCACAGATAAGGATATTTATCAATAGGCCTTAAATGCACATGATGTAGAGTATATATACATAGTAACTTCCTTGAGATGTAATGCTTCAAATAGAAGTAAACAATTATTTTTAAAAAAAGTCACTTAATGCACTACATCAAGTTGGTATCAAATCTTTACAGCTATTATATCAAGTCGATACATTGTGTTAGTGGAAAAGAAATATGTAAGAAAATATAAAAGACCTTGATGCTTTGCATTAGGTTAGTATATATTTAAAATAAAAAATCATACCAACTTGATACAATGCAATAAGTTAGTATAAAGAAATTGTCTACTATTTCGGTCCACCTAAGGAACTGGTGTCTATGAGACTATGGGGCACATTTTTTGAATAAGATAATTGAAGCCTTGATTGAAGCTATGAAAATTAAACATAATAAAACCACCCCATATAATCCACAACACCACAACGGAAACGAGGCATAGACGTGCATGTTAGACGCACAAAGTCGGGCGCGTCTATCATTGTGTCTATATGCGTGTGTAAAAGAGCGTGTAAATAGACGCGAATTTTGCGTCTATATATCCGCGCAAATAGACGCGTAACTATTTAACCACCTCAAATTGGACTTGATATAATTAAAAAACCAGAGTTAATAATTATTTTTGCATTGCTCTCTAATGAATGGAAGTTCCTCCAATTGACAAGCCTGATATAAGTAATTAGCGGCAAGCGACAGAAAACTTATTATACAACTAGTAGCAAGCATAGCATATATCTCGTAATTTCTCTACTTGAAGATGATAAAAAATACTTCCTTTTTTATTATGAAAAATTCAATTTAGCTTTAAACGTGACTATTGATTCTTGAGTATGCACGTGTGCGCATGATAAAACCATAGAATTAAGAATACACATTGAATCATTAAGCAAATTAATTATGTTACAGTGAATGATCCATCTCATCTTTAATGAGATCAGCCCTTGCTAAACTATATACTTCTAGGTTTATGTTACCAAGAGGTAACGAAATAAATAAGTCTATCCCACTATCAGATGTGTTGCTATATTGCTCAATAACTTTATCAATATCATCAATCACATTATTGTCCTCTTCTGCGTTTCCTTGAATATCCTCGCGAGGTTCATCTTGTACTATATCATGTATATCATCCATTATGGTGTCATCATATATATCATCATTAATTGTTGGATTGTCATCTACTATCTCTATGTCAATAATATTACCATATATTGGTTTTGAACGATTAGATATAGGGATGTCATACCACCATCGGTTATTGTTTACCATTAAATGATACACAACATGTATTTGAAAAACAAAAGCAAGAAACTTAAATACTTATTATATTGTGTATATGTATCACATGTATACATATAAAAAATTTGGCTTTTGCATATATACCTGCTCGCATTGTTGAGGTAGTATGAATGTGTCATTCTTGTTTTGGTGAAATTTTGTAGAGTCAATGATTACAAAACCACTTGGATGAAGTCTGATTGTGCAATGCTCACCATTTGTTACCACTTTTTTAAACCACTTCACATCCAATACATATATAAAGAATCGTCTAAAGTCAAGCTTCAGAATATCTTGGATCAAGCCACAATAACCTTCCATGGTACCATTGGCATCCTTGAAGTGAGCAAGGACACCACAATCTTGGTTATTTCTCTTTTCATCTATACGTTGAGTTCGAAGATGTTTACCCTCATACCAAATAGCATTGAATAATGCATACTAGTAGTAAAAGATTAAGATCAAACATGTCAATTTTTTATATAAAATATAACTTATAGAAATAAATTAGTTGATAGTATATCTCACCTTTGATAGGCAACCTCGTGTGTATTCCCACTCTTCTTGAGATATATTAATTTCCTCCTCTTTTTCCATTCTCTCCATTTCCTCATGTAACCAATCTATATCAATATGATGTGGGAGCACATTTAGATGATCTGGAAATGAGACATTACGTCCATATCTGGTGTGAAATGCTTGTCTTTCACTTTTTCTTCTTGCCCTTGCTTCATTATATAGTGTCACCCATTTTCTCATTACATCACTATTGAGCACACAAAAACTATTTAACCTACGAAGTTCTTCTTTTATTAGCACTTTACTCATTCCTTTTCCTTGAGGTATTATAGAGGTCATCCTCAAGTCTTCATCATCTTTCCACAGTCGTGGTTGAGAGGGGTCCACTTCAACAAGATATTTAGAGATATAAACAAGGGATGATTGCACTAACCAACCCTCAACCATACTTCTCTCAGGCCATACTTTGTGCCTCACAAAATGTTTCAAGATTTTCATGAAGCGCTCAAGAAAAAACATCCACCTTGCATGAATTGCCCCACAAAGTGCGATCTCATCAATCAAATGTACGAGTAAACGTAATTGAGTAGTCAAAATGGATTGAGGAAAAATTTTCTCCATCAAACAAACCACCTCAACAGATAATACTCGAGCATCTTGCAATGTGTTTGGATCAATTTCCTTCAAGCTCACGTATCTGTTAGGATGTATTTGACAATTATTTATTTTTGTGTAGAAATTCAAAGATATATAATGAAAAAATACAATGTATACACACCTCACAAGCTCTCCCATCTTGTAAATGATATCACATACATCTTTGGATACACAATGGGATATACTAGTAGGAAGTACGAACTGAATGTAAACAATATTCATAGATCAAATGATTAGTTAAGGAAAAAGTCATCATATCCCAAAGTTTACACATAGTTACTCCACTAATTACTATATTCATGGTTAGATATACCCTTACTTGAATCATTTTGTGCCAATCATGGGACTTCAAACCAGATAGTTGCTCCACACCTCTTTTCTTTTTCTTTAGGAAGGCTCCCTTAAGACATCTCATACATCCTGTGGGTGTTCGAAAGCTATATATTTGTTCATTCACTATTTTTTCCTCGTTCTTTGACAACATCCAAGGTGCATGGGGTAGCTCAATCTGTCCTTTGGGTCCAATGCGTGGCGAGGCTTGTCTCATGCGACCAATGTTACATAAATCCTCTCTTACATTGACTGAATCAGGAGCCCCTATCAAGTGATCCCATAATGTAGATACAACATTTTTGAATATGTGCATGGGGTCCAACAGGTGATTGATCTTGAGTTCAATCCACTATGAAAGATGAAAAAAATATAGAGAACCTAACAAACAAACAATATATTAGGTAAACAATTCATCATGCTAAATACTTTAAAGTCAATCGAGAGAAATGCACTTCTTATCGACTCATGCCGAGTGGAGGGTGGTTGTCAGCATTAATCCATCTCTCCTTCCAATCTCGAATGGTTAGAGATTGTGGAGTCATTCCATTAGTAGGGAGAACATATTTTGGATGGTCAATAGGAAGAAATCGATGATGATTGTTGTAGATAACCTTCTTTAAATGTGCCGGCCTAGAGGAAACTAGAGAGGGACCGCAAATAGGACATACATGATATCCTCATGTGGTAACGTGAACAAACAAGTGAATTAATAAAATGCAATTGATTCAAGTCTTGAATTTCAAATATAGAATTATATACATGTACCTGAACACTCTCCGTATCTTGGAAAGTCATGCATGGTCCACAACAACATGGCCTTTAACGTGAAATCTCTAGAGGATGCATATGTGCTTGTATCTTGCACCTCAATACCTTTCCATAAAATTTCTAACTCTTCAATCAAAGTCTCTAAGTAAATGTCCATTTTTTTTTACCTTGTGCTTTCCAGGAATCAGAAGGGACAACATTACATGTCCCTTTTTACTTGCCGTGGATGAAGGAATATTATAGTTCACCAATACCACTGGCCATACACTGTATGATGTTATTTGATGCCAAATGGATTGATTCCATCCATCCCTAAACCAAATCTCAAATTTCTTGGCTCTTCTTTGAAAACAGGCCACAAATTACCTATATGTTGCCATGCCGGTGTGTCTGCAGGGATCCTCCATTTTCCATCACTTGAACGATAACTAGCATGCCATGACATGAGCTTTCCAATAGACTTACACTTGAACATAAGTTGAATACGTGGAACAATCGAAAAATGTCGCAAAACCTTACGAGGCACATCCGTTGACTTCATCTCCACTTCGTATCTTGATTCGCCACAAACAGGACATTCTGCTGCGAACTCATGAATCCCACAAAATAAGACACAATCATTGACACATGCATGGATCTTGACATAATCAAGGCCTCCCAGAGATGTCAAGTAATGTCTTGCTTTCTCTCTCTTAGTTGGCAATTTGTTTCCTTTTGGAAGCATTTGCGATAATAACCTACATATATTTTTAAAAGTGAGTTAAAAAACCACCAACATATATTTATGTCTGATTTCAAAATAGAGTAATTAATATTATGATTCATAAGCCAAATTGAATTGATACCTACTTCAATAACGCATTCAAACTGACATTACTCCATCCATAAATTGTTCGCAAGTTAAGTATCTTGAGGGACGCACGAAGAACGGAGTACGTACAACCTTCATACAACGGAGTAGATGACACAACGTATAGTGGATCATCCGGCTTTGTAGAGTGACCTTCTCCCTAAACTCGTTGCGAAAATAGATGGTGCACCATGTTGTCCAAAATCTCATCCTCTACAACTTGATGAGGCATTTCATGAGGGCTACTATCATGGTCGTCAGTCTCCACTCTTCTTGAAGACTCTACCTCCTCGCGTCGATGTTTTGCAGCCTCTCGACGCCCGGGAGGGAGCATCTGAGGATGTGGCACCGCATCCTGATCAACCACAAAAGAGAGTTTCATGTAAGTTGATATATATTGAGTAACATAGACTAGCAATCCTAGTGTTTAAAAAAAACAATGAATACCAGTTATTTTTCTCGGTCCCATTCTCCATGCATGTTGAGGTGTGACATTGCAACTCGACGTGCTTGAAAAATACACCCTCGATAACGATCGCACATGCATTTAATTTTTCGTCATAGCCATGCATCCCAATTATGAAGACGTAATGTTTCATCCTCACTTGAGGATGTGGTCATTAACTCATCAGCATGCACCGCACTAGGTGATGACGATGACATAATTAATAAACCTAATTCATGACAATATCAAAATATTTATCATTCATATGTTTACATAAAAACTTCAAGATGGCATATTAATTATTCTAAGATCTCAATTTTAAATACACAAAACTTATCATAAATACATAAAAATTTATGATAAGAACTTACTATCAAAGCTTATCTTTAAAAAAAAATTCATAACAAAAGCTAAATGCGCGTCTATATATGCGTTTACCTACGCGTCTAAATATGCGTCTATTTGTGCGTCTAACTTCGCATCTATATGCACGTTTACATAAACATAGACATGCATACACACGAAAAATAGACGCAAACGTCAAAATTCAAAAGATAATTGAATCATTTCTTTTCAAACTGCGCCTTTTCTTTCCTGCATTTTTTGCACGTTCTAAAGCTCGAGTCTCTTCATGCCTCACCTCCTCATGACTCACATTTTCTTTCACTTCAAAGAGACAAGATGAAAAAAAGAAAAGCCAAGGAGAGGAAGAAAGAGAGAACAAGAGGAAGAAGAAGCCAAGGGAGGAGACAACAAGCAGCAAGCAAGCATCAAGGGAGAGTAACTCACTAAGGAGAGGAAGAAGGAGAAGGAAGAAGCGCCACCACCCACCACACCAAACACCCAAGGTGAGTCCTCTCTTTGTCTCTCTCTCTCTCTCTCTCTCTACGTATTAGAATTTATGATTGCATTTTGTATAGCACAAATAAGTTATGAATGGCGGTCTTCGGACTGAAATCAGCCGACTCAGTGTGTTTGCCAACACGTCTACATTTTAGTACAGTTGCAGGGATAGATGCGAAGCTATGTTTGCTGTCATTGTGTCTGCATTTTGTATAGCACAAATAAGTTATGAATGGCGGTCTTCGGACTAAAATCAGCCGACTCATCGCGTTTGCCAACGCGTTTACATTTCAGTACAGTCGCAGGGATAGATGCGAGGCTATGTTTGCTGTCATTGCGTCTGCGGCAGCTGCGTCTCATAGCGCGTGTATTCTGCATCTGAGATGCGAGAATATACGCACTCTACACAAAAGAAGCTTTGACTTTAGAGTTGCGTCTCCTAGCGCATGTATCCTGTATGTGAGACGCGGGAATACACAAGCCCTGCCCAAAAGCTTTCACTTCAGAGTCGTGTCTCTAGGAGCGTGTATTCTGCATTCCACATGCGAGGATCCACGCGCGCCTTAAAGCGTTAACTCTAGAATCGCATCTAATAGCGCTTGTATGCTGCATCTCAAATGCGGATATACACGCGCTCTGACTAGAGGATTGACTTCAGGGATGCGTCTGAGAGTGCGTCTATCTTGTATTTTAGATGCGATTATACATGCGCCAGCCAGCTCTGATAAAAAATAAATTTTTATTTCTAGAACTATACAAATTTTTCTTTTTCCTGTGTTTTTTTGCAGATGTCGCATCCTGGTTCATCTAGCAATGACCCAGATTTGGATCGTATGAATGATACATTGGGCTTGTTCGACAGAGGGATCAATGCATTTTTTGGAGGTTTTCCTAGTAGGAAAGACTTCATGGGAGAGATGACCAGACACCTTGGCCGCTCTCTCACAACAGACGAGGTGTTCAGCGTCATGTTTGAAACGCCTTTGACGTCTTTGCCTCGCATTGCTTCCAAAACACCAAATGTCCAAACTCCAATTGTACAAGCGTCAGCCGACGCACGTGCATTTGCAGAAGCACGTGCATCCAGCGAGGCAGAGGGTAGTCAACAAAGAGGGAGGAGGAAGAGTCGAGGGGGAGGACGAGGCTTGTGTGGGGGTTGCCTAGGAGGTGGTGAGTGATCACCCTCACCAAAAGATCATGTAGAGGAGCCAGTACGCCAGTACTATAGAGTTACAGATACTATTGGCATCTTCCATGATGATGAAGGAAGGGATGTAATGGCGTACATGAGGAGCATTGTGCATGCGATGTATAAAGATTGTTTCGTTTACTTCAAGAATCAGAAAAGCGGCTTGTGGTAGGAGGTGTTGAGGGCAGTCCATAGGAGATACCCAAATCCTGAGGGTCAGCAATTCTCGGATGATTGGGGATGCACAAAAGTGAGGGATTTGCTTCACAACAAAAGTTCCCACCTCATGGCATGCGCCACGGACTCACTGCGGAGACAGGAGGAGGGACGTGGAGCCTATAGCCAACCACCTATGTGCCACCGTATAGAGTGGAAGAAAGCCAAGAAGAAAGCAGTAGAGAAAGTGAAGAGTCGCTAGTACGCAGAGGCGTGACGCATCCAAATGGAAACCATGGGATCGTCGCATTATGGATAGGGTGGCAGAGAGTCATGGGAGGCAAAGTTTATAAGCATATTTTGATTTCTAGTTTTTTAAAATTTATATTTCTTTCAATTCTTTATATTGTTTGTTCTAATACATTGTGTCTCATAATTGTTTGTATTTATCATAATTGTTTTGCAGACTATTATCGTTGGTAGGATACCTACTTCTAGAGAGGTAGGTTACCATTGAGGCCATAACTGTGCAGCCACATGGCTTCGCTTCTATGAGGACGGTCTCATTACTGAGGAGCAATACAACCGAGCTATGAGGATTCGACAGCCAGAGGAGGTACGTTTTTCTTACTTTCCTATTAAAAGTATAGCTAATTATAACTTTCTCTTTGCAATTGTACGTAAGCAACCTTGATCTTTTGTGTGTGTAGGTGAACCCCGATGTGGAGCATAGCGAGGAGGGGGATAGCGACACTAGTAGCCATGATGGTGCTAGCAAAGATGTTTATTCTTCTGATTCATAAAGGAGCACCATACATCCTCTATGGCCTTGTTTTCTTGTATATCTATTATCCATCTTTGAACCTACTGCTTGCGGCCACGCTTTAGGTCGCAAGCACTTAAACTCCCCATGTAAATGCATTTTATCTATAATGAATACATGGATTTTTGTTTTCAAATCTCGTGCTTTAAGATCCATTGTGTTTTTCCCAAATGTATAATTTGATATATGGGAGGGGGGAAAAAAAACCAGAGAGCATGTGGTTGTGGTTGCAAAGCAACCACATGCTCTCTGGTTTTTTTTTTCCAGTTCTATATTGCAGAAAATGCGCATTTATAAGCATGTCTAAAATGCAGAGTACACGTGCTACATAATTCAAATTTAAAAAAATCAATTAAATATCTTTTTTTTTTAAATGAGATTTTTTGTTTTGCGTTCGCGTCTATGGGCGCTTGTAAAAGTGCGTCTATGGGCGTGTCTATATGCCCATCTAATTTGCCATGTAGACGCGCTGGTAGATGCACAAAAGAAATTAAATAAATAACAATTTTTTTTATGCGCTTGTATTCACGCGTGTATATGCGCATCTATTGCGCGTCTATTTCTGCGTGTAAATTTCTTCATACATGCGACTATAGACGCGAGTTTGTAGACGCGCAAATAGACGGCGGGTAGACGCACCAGTAAGATTTTCTCTCAATTCAAAAGTCGCATCTAAAAGTGCGTCTAAGAGGCCTTTTGTTGTAGTGCAAGGGAATGGAAAAGTAGAGAGTACCAACAAGTAACTTGTAGGGATTTTATCCAAGACTATATCCAAGGGTAAGCATGACTAGGACAAAAAACTTCATGTGGCTCTTTGGGCTTATAATATGGCATTGAATAGAGTAATAGGTCACATGCCATTTAAGTTTGTATATGGAAAAGAGTGTGTCTTTCCCTTGGAAATTGAGTTACCTATTGTGAGGTTTGCATTAAACCATTCTTTAGGTGAAGAGGATTCATTGGAGGAAAGGTTGACCTTTGTGGCATATCTTGATGAGATCCAATTGCATGCTTTGTTACTTCAAGAGATAGAGAAGAAGAGGATGAAAGCACTTCATGACCTTGTGCTAAAGGATATAAATTTATGAAGGGTCATTTGGTCCTATGTTATGATGCATGTCACAAGTTATTTCTTGGCAAGTTGAAACCTAAATGGGATGAACCTTATAAAATTGTTCATATAGGAAAGAATGGCTCTATAGCCCTTATAGCACATTTGCAAGGGAAAGAGTTTAAAAATAAAGTAAATTTTAATAAGTTGAAGCCCTATTATGTGTAGGGGCTGACATCGGACTTGGTACCTTTGCAAGTCTTCCAGGATCTAGCTTAAACTTGCAATAGGTGCCAATGCAATCAAATGGGCAGAATCATTCCTTAACTTGAACATATGTATTTAGAATAGCCTGACCACCAACATTGAGTGATCTGGTGGAGTAAGGATTATTAGATTATTGTGGCAAGACAAAGATATTTTACATGGGATATTAAGGTCTACTACCACCATTTTCATAGGGTTCATATTAGAATCCCTATTGACTTTAGTGAGGAAGGAGGGATTGTATCTACTGTATATCCTCTCTATTAGCTCGACTTTGACTATCATAGGTATGAGTAGACTAATCCGTATGACATGGCCTATCAATGAAGCATGGGTTTATACTTTGTGTTTTGATGGGGCTTCACGAGGCCTGCTAAGCATGAGAGTCAGTATGATTATTAAAGACCCCTTATGTAGAGTTGTTATGAAAATGAGAGTCTATCTAAGCACTGCTTTTACTAATAACATGGCACAATACAAGACCTTAATCATGGGGCTAAATATAGCCTAACATGGTGGAATCCATGATGTATTAGTAAAATGGGACTCTGGTTAGTTATCAATCAATTGAATGGGACTTATAGTGTGAGAGATTCCATTCTACGGATGTATCATTGTGCAACCGGTGATATAATGCAAATGAGACACTGACTTGTTAGTTGGTTCCTTGTTAGTGGAACCACTTTGTAGACTCATTGGCAAATTATCTCACAAATCATGCATTTTTTGAGGGCGTATTTCTCAATTGTAGTCATGAGGGGTTATTAAAATTGCATGATCTTATTAGACGAGGGCTATTATGGGGACTGCTCATTACTTGCTAGACACCCTAAACCCTAAACCCTAAACCCTAATGCAAATGAGACAGTGACTTGTTAGTTGGTTCGTTGTTAGTGGAACCACTTTGTAGACTCATTGGCAAATTATCTCACAAATCATGCATTTTTTGAGGGCATATTTCTCAATTGTAGTTATGAGGGGTTATTAAAATTGCATGATCTTATTAGACGAGGGCTATTATGGGGACTGCTCATTACTTGCCAGACACCCTAAACCCTAAACCCTAAACCCTAAACCCTAAACCTTTCATAGATGCATATGATTGTTAAACGACATACTCGCCAGACACCCCTTTCTATTTATGTAGGGGGCCTAGGGAATAATATGATGCATTTAGTGCAGGACCTAAGCACTGTCGCACAGAATAAGTGCGGGAGTTCATGAAAGTCACTCGCCGCAGGGATGCTTTGCGAGATGAAAGCCTCCTTCATCACGAAAATTGCTTGTCACAGGGACGCTATACAAAAAGCCCTCCACTCTTATCTTAAGATACAATAAACTTTTTAAGAAGTAGAGTAAAGCAAGAGTCTCTTATTAAGATTTAAGAGGCCTCTTATGATGTGAAAAGCCTCTTATCAAGTTTCAAGATACAAGAAGTTTTTGTAAGAGTAGGATACCATAAGACCTCTTACACCTTCCTTATATAGGTTTTTCGCATATCCATACGTAGAGTTAGCTTTTGGCTTTTCATAAAAATCTTAAGGCATTCAATGCCTTGGCTTTTCCATCGTTTAAGCTTTCCAAAAAGCTTTTATCCTTAAACGGTTTTTGAAAAAGAGTCAAAAGCCTTTTAGGCTTTATCAAATCAAATATTTGTCGCCCTGCTTTTCCTTAATATCGTCACATTGCATTATCGACTAGCCTGATCATCAACGGCAGCCGTAGACTCAACAAAGCCACCTGCCCAGGCTTTAAATTTGACGCCCAATGTTGGGCTTCAATCAAATTTTACTGACACCTTTGGCCTTTTTAATGGGCATCAAATTGACACTTTCACATTAATTTCGGGTGTCAAAGCTTCCAACAAGTGTTATTCATTGATTAGTGATTGCTAGTAATTGTCAAAAAGTGAGGTTAGGTAGGAGCTTTAACTCAAAGAGCTTTTGATGCCCAACACGTGTTATTCATTGATTAGTGATTGCTAGTAATTGTCAAAAAGTGAGGTTAGGTAGGAGCTTTAACTCAAAGAGCTCCTGAAGGTTGAATGTGTGATGCTAAAGGCAACTAGATACTTTGCCATTACACTTGTAGGAGCTTTAACTCAAAGAGCTTTTGACGCCCAACACATGTTATTCATTGATTTAGTGAGGTTAGGTAGGAGCTTTAACTCAAAGAGCTTTTGACGCCCAACACGTGTTATTCATTGATTAGTGAGGTTAGGTAGGAGCTTTAACTCAAAGAGCTTTTGACGCCCAACACGTGTTATTCATTGATTAGTGATTGCTAGTAATTGTCAAAAAGTGAGGTTAGGTAGGAGCTTTAACTCAAAGAGCTCCTGAAGGTTGAATGTGTGATGCTAAAGGCAACTAGATACTTTGCCATTACACTTGTACAAACCTATGTAGCCTATCAACATTCAGCCTTTGATTACTCAACCCTCAATGCTTGCACCTTCATAAGTTATGAGTGTAAGTTCAAACACATCAGGTAGAGCATGCACAAATAAGTTGGGCCGAGCTAATGAGGACAAATCGAGCAAAAGGGGTAGAGTCACAATGCAAATGCGATTTATAATAGATATTCACAAGTCACACAAGTGTAGGTTTCTCCTCAAAACATGTGGCTCCATATGTTAATATAGCCTTATAGATTTGAAAGTGGTCTTGCCACTCATTGCGAATTCAAAGGCTTAATTGAGTCATGACCAAGCTTTTAAATCAATTCTAAAAAAAGCTATTGAGCATGGGAATTATGCTTGTGTGTCTTCTCACTTCATTCTACATGTATGTACAGATGTATATGGTGACACCTTACCTAACGTTATTAGATTTCAATTGCAACCTTGACCTTTATTCTTAGACTTCATCTTGACACCTTGCCCCAAGTTTTTAGGTGTCGTTTGATGCCCCAAATGGCCATGATGCCCATTTTGGGCTTCAAATTTAAACATTGCTGACCTGCCCTCGTTATTATTGGGAGCTAATCGGGGCACCATTCCCCTGAGTACCGTCTCTTGCCTTGTCATAATCACCAATCATTGCTTGTAATGCAGTCGTATTTCCTGCGAAGCCTGCGTCATCATTGCCTGTTATCCTGGTTCCTCGTTACTGTGAATTGTATCTTCAAATATATCGCCGTTAGTGCACAAATCTCTCTCTGCCCGCGATTTAGGTCCTAGGATCTGTTTCCGCCTTGCGTTGACCAATCAGCTGTCTGCCACCCTCGGTCAATGGAGTACCTGTACATACATCATCACCTGCCTTCCTGCGATTCCGAACATCGAGCTGGCCAGCTTCCTCGCCATCAGTGGTCAACCACCATTACATTATATGCATAATGCCGCCATGTCTGTCTGCTTTTTAATGATATTCACCATCTTGCCCGTAGTAATGCTGTCTCCTTGCCTTCGACTTCAAAACAGCCGCCGATTCTCTGCTTTATTCAATAACTCAGAACGCTGTCCAAAATGTCTCCAAGGAATATGTCGCCATGTTGTTGTGTTTTCAAAATACCAAATTCCAATCACTCATCATCTTAATCGGACGAATTGTAGGGCGCCATATCAACCTTCACAACGATTTTGTGAGAAAACAAAGGGGGTGATGTACGGATCAAGAGCTACTTTGTCTCTGCGTATTACACGCTGAAGTGTATTCCACGTTGACTGTGATCCGCTCTTTCTTCTCTTTATCCGTTGCTTACGATATATCAACCTTCTCCATGATCATTTCGCCTAATTGACTGATGCTTTTGACCAGCTCTCACCAAGACCTTTGAGCTTCCTTGTTGGCCGAAATGCTCTTCTCCATTTTCCATATCGTCTCAAGATATCAAACTGTAGCTATGCGTCCTTCCCTCCATTGTCCTTTTCGCTCAAGATAATCAGCATAACCTTTTATTTTCTACCTTAAATTTTAGCTTCTTATAAGCCCAGAATTGTTCATCAATTATATAGTAGAGCTGAACCCTGCATGCGATAATGACTGCTTATCAGTTCACTGTCACCTCCTCCTGATTTTTTATTGCAAGATGTTGAGTTTCGCTCTCTGAGGAACTGCATGTCTGTCATCCAAACTATTATAGCACACTTCCAATATCAAAAAACTCACTCATACCACCTCCCAAGCTTTTGGCTGCAGCATAATCATGACCCAGTAGGAAAAAACTCTCACGTCATTGCGTACAGTCAACAATGCAATCTCTGCAAATTATGCTTCTCTTTGTAACTTCTCTTCCACTCGTCGTCAATGTCATCCTCGATCAGAATATGCCACCCTTTAGCCCATGATCAACGGCAGCCGACGATTCTGCATATGTCACCGTCTTTTCCTGTGTTTGATAACCGTCATATTTTGCATTCATTTCAATATTTGGAAGGCCATTTTTTCCTGCAATTCAGAAACAGCCGCTTCTTCGGCCACACATGTTTTGCACGGTATCCAGCCCAAATTTCACCAACTAGAATTCATCGGCTTGATGGAACAACAGAATCCGACTTTAGAAGGGCGTGCGTTTTTACGAGTGCAACCTTGTCTAATAAGCACTTTGATATGCATGCGGTCAGCAAAATATTTGCATTTTCTCCATTTAAATCCTTCGTGCCACTTTGTTTTTTCCTGCATACTTCCTAACCAGATCGAGGTTCTGCATTATTTTTAGAAGATGTCATGTCACCTTATCCGAGTCAATATGAGAACTATCTTGAACAGGCAACTTAGTCGAGCAACTCGTCCATTTTTGGTTCTTTGTTACCCACAACCTTTGGTGCACCTTTGCCACCAAAGAAGCCTGCCTAAGTACAAAAGCCGTATCAAAATAATCCTCATATCACGTGAACTTACATTCACAATCAATGTTATGTTCCCTTTGTCTTACAGATATGTTTTGAGATATCTTGTAAGCATGGAATATTGGAAATGCTTTTACAGTGCTTTCTTCGGACTCCTTTGATGTTCTAATAAGGCTCTAACGCATTGGCCGAAGGCCATCAAAGTATTGTTGAAGAAGTTGCTCTCATTCAAATGATTTCCCTAATTCCAAATTGTAATGCTGCGCCAACTTCATGTAAAACTATAATCTTCTTCCATCTCAAAAGATAGCCCACCTTCATCCTTGAAACCTCCAAGAAATGCCTTTTATCTTGCTTTCAAAAAGAAGCATTAAGGTACTTAGCAGGATCACAAGTTGACTAGAACAAGCACTCATACGAGCTACCACAAACACAGACATACACACGGTTTATTTGCGCTCGAGTACTACTTAGTGAAAACAAAAAAAATAGGATGAAACTAAGCAATCAAATTTCAAGCTTACAGTCCAAACTGAATGGCAAAAAAAAAAAACACATACACACACACACATACACAACAGAAAACAAATTTCTAATGACACCAACTAATGAGTTCAAATTCGTGGCGAAAAACTCCACCCTCAAGTTCACAATGGTGGATGCGCAGCATCATGACAATGGTCCATCCCATGATTTTGTGCTATATTTTTGTATGATTTATGACAGGGACAGGGTTTATTTTCAGTCATAATATGATGCATGGTGTGTTTTTATTTTGTTTTATCTTCATTCGGCCAAGAGGGACCTTTCTTTTGCAGTGTATTGGTTGATTTCATAAGTATATGTGGAAATTTTAATTCTTTTGGAGACTATAAAAATGAAGGCATGAAGTTCTAAAGTTTAGGTTACATCTGTTTGGGAAGGTCTAAGCCATTGTCCGCCTTTTGTAAAGGCATTATTGGACACTCTAAGAAATGTTTTTGATGAAGTCCTTAGTAACCTTGTCTTGCTAGTCTATTAGGCAATTATTTTTAGGAGTTCTTGTTAGTTCCGAAACAAATACTGAAGCTTGCAAAATAAAAGAAACAGAAAAAATAATGAATATATATGGAAAAACCTAGTATATAGAGGTGTGTAAAAAGGAGTTCTAACCCTTGGGGAACAAAAGGAAATAAAAAGAAAAAAGAGAGAAAAATGCCAAGAGCAGATGATCATTGCCTTGCAAAGGCTTGGTAGGTTTTTGGGGAACGAGATAAGACCTAGGGCCAATGCCTTATCTTCGTGGGGGTGACATCTAGCGCCGAAAAAATAAATAAGGATAGTTAGAGTGAAAATAAAAGTGAGGGAAAGAAGAAAGGATTCAGTGTCGCCTTGTGAGAGCTTGGTAGGTTCTTGGGTACCGAGACAAAATGACCTGAGACCGATACCCAATTCTTCTTGAGTCACAATACGCTCAACTCCCTCCTTTTAATATGATCGAGTATCAAGTCCTAAAGTACAAAAGAAATTGGTAATTGAAGTATCTGAAAATACAAAACTAGGCTATAGGAGTCCTCGCCTAGTAGGAGTTCTTGGTCCAGTTGTTTTAGGTCTAGAAGGCAGGTTGGACCACCACTTAGGATGACTTCTTTGATAGTTCTTTATAGCCAGTGTATATTATTAAAGTTGGTTAATGAATAGATCTAGATCTTTGTCAGGTTATACTTGACCTATCCCTTATGGATCTTTATGCCTTGATTTGGTCAAGGGATATAGTGAGAGTTGTGTTTGTGTTTTGTTGTATATTCTTCTTTGAGGTAGCTTGATGCTCTTTATGGTTTCTTGCTGTGCGGATTAGTTTGTGGATCCGATGGGCTTGATTGCCCTATCTTATGGTTAGTGTGAGAGTGGATTGTTGGAGTCTATTTAGAACAAAGTGGCCTAGGAGGCATAAAAGAGAAAATTTTCATCGAGAGTATATCAAGGAGATGGAGTTTTCCTATATACATTTATGTGCTAGGAATCTAATGCAAGTCTCTATTTTTTTATGGGAGGTCAATTGACCCACCATTTAATGATCGCAAGATATTGCACTATAAAGCAGCTATTGGATTTGAGAGCTAAAAAGTGCATGATAGAGGCCAAATTGATAGATTTCGATACTACAAAGCTAGCTATATAGTTGGATTGGAAATCAAAGTTCGTTTACCTTGCCAATGAGACTGAAACCACTTACCAAAAAGTGTGAACATGCAAAAATGGAACTATTAATTTGAAGGTTAGTGGTTAAGCCTTATAAAGCTTAATTAACATGAAAAATCAGTGTAAAGGAGGGAGGGGGGGGACTCTTTTTTGCACCCCTTCGATTCATCATTATGGCTCTCTCCTTTGGGCAAGATGATCAAGGAAGGAAGGCATGGTTCCGATCTATAGGGGGGGCTCTCTATTTTGGCTATAGTCATGCAAGAAATGATGCAAGAAATGGAATTCTCAGTTTTCAGTCTTTCTCTCTCCTCTCTATATCTTATTCCCATGGCTATTCTATATGAGAGGGGGTGGGCTAAGATAAAAGATTTTGGTTGTGTGATGATGTTGAAGTATTATAGAGTGTAAATCAAAGTTTATAGATGCATCAATGGCTAAAGAAGAGTATCAATGGCTTCTCAACTTTGATATGTATGTGGATTTGTATAAAATTAATCATATCAGTGCTTGATTATGATGTTTTATGATGATTCTTTCGAGTACATTATGAAAAATAATTTAGAATAATTCAATATGATTTTTAATACTTGAAAAATCTTAATTATAAATTTGTTATTGCTTGTTCCTATTTAAAATAAAAAGTAAGAAAATCCGCAATATGGGATTTGTGGAATTTTTGAAAAATTGAGACTTAAATGAATTTTCATGATTCTTATGGTATTCATAAGGGCTTACATGGAATGTAATGTTGGTTCTTGATTCATATAAGCTCTATATGTTTGAACATTTAAAAAACAATTAAAAAAAGATAAATCAAGAAAATGAAAAAAATATGCGCATGGAAAAATTACAAAAATTTATGAATATGTTCCTAAATGTATGGTGGGGCTGGGACGACATGAGGTTTAGACTCGACTTATCCCCATTCTTTAGGGTATAGAGTATGCATAAAAACACTCTTTACACCCACCACCATAAGGAAAACATTAAACGGTAGTGGAGGAAAGGCTGTGAAAAGTTAAGTATCATGCACGGGTGATGATCCACACACATGGCATGAAAAAAAGACCAACGAAGAGCCATCATATGAGTTTCTGCATCCAAAATAGCTCCACCACCCATGCGTTTAGGGGTACATATATGTGACTGTGAAATCCACGAAATACCTGCCTACAGTGAATCCTTCTTCCATAGCATGAAACGAATGGGATGAGTGAGAGTCTTCAAAGTAGTAGGCGTCCACGGCAGAAATGGCAGGAAATACGTTAGCATTGGTAGCATAATTGTCTGAGCCACTTTGAGGCAGACATGGAATGGCCACGCTTGCGACTTCCAATACATAAACTTCGCCGCCAATTTTTGTGAAATCCACTCCAATAGTTCCTTTGGCCGTACATCCACCCCCAATGGGTATCCAAGATACCTGACAATGGAGCCACGGGAAACCACCTGGCCCTGCCAGCCTAATGACTGTAAATCAAGCTCCGTGCAACTGAGTATGGCTGATTTAAAGGCATTGATGCAGAGCCCAGAGGCCTGACCAAAGAGCGTCCAAACATCTAATGCCTTTCGAATGTTGTCCCTGTCCGCCCGCAAAATCATAAAGGTGTCATCAGCCAAAGATTGGCTAATGAAGTGCTGCCCCAAAGGAAGAGACAATCCAGCCAGCTGAGTAGATACAATGATTCTAAGTTAAGAAAAAGGATATTAGCACTGATTATTTTGATACTGCCTCAGCAACAATGCATTGCATCTAGAGTGAAGTCATGAAAATAATTATTTGTGCACATCCACATTGTTTGATCGATAAGTTTACTTATTTGTGTAGTTAAAGGTATTCATTTTGCATTTGCATTTACATACATGGTATAGGAGAATGATCTCTTAGATGCATAGCACTTGTTTTTGAACGATTAGCCCAGCTTTAGTGTGAGGTTTCCTAAGTTGTAGGTCTAATATTATCGTTTCCTTTAGGGACTGATGTGGTGAGGTTTAAATGATCTCCTAGAGTGTTTCACTAAAAGAGAAGACGATGTTGCATATATGCTTTATGTTGAAATGGGGGATCCTAGGGCTAATCCCTAGGGTATAGGAGAGTCATAGTGGGGCCATTAACAAGAAGCTGGGGGAGCTCCCTCTATTTGTGCTATGAAGTGCTAGTCACCATTATGTTTGGATACACCAATTGCTTTGAGTTGAGAAGGGTAACACATTGAACTATAATTTACAAATAGTATCTATAAATGCACTATTTGGATAAAACAATTCATAGTGTTTATATGCTCTTGGCTACGTGAGGTCATAGGGTTGTTTAGGTAAGGGGAAGCCCCTTACTAGAGCCCTATAGCTAGTGTTGGAACCATTTTTGGCGCGACAAACATGTACCTTTTGCTCCTCACTTTCCATCTCTCTCTTTCTCCTACTATCCCTCTTTGATATTTTCCCTCTCTCATCTCTCTCTCTCTCTCTCTCTCTCTCTCTCTCTCTCTCTCTCACCCTCTCTCTTCCTCTCTCTCTCTTTTCCCTCTCTATCTAAACTCTTCTCTATCTCACCCCTCTCTATCTCTAAACCTCTTTCTCCCTCATCTTGCTATTTCCATCTCTCTCTCTTACTCCCCCTTTTAATCTCTCTCTCTTCCCATGAGATAGAGGGAGTGAGCTATAGAGATGAAAAGATAGAAAGAGAGAGAGAAAGGGAGAGAGAAGAAAAGAGAGATGGAGGGAGAGTGTAAGAGAGCAGAAGGTTCCCTCCCTTTCTCTTACCCTCTCTCTCCATCCCTCTCTTTTTACATGAGAGAGATGGAAAGAGAGGGAGAGAGAGAGAAGGAAACAATAACTCTCTCTTCAAGTATCTCTTTCTCTCTTATCCCCTCTCTCCAAGTGTCTGTTTCTCTCCTATCCTCTATATCTTTCAATCCCCCTCTCTCGCTCTTCTCTCTCTCTCTCCTTTCTTGTCTCTGCTAATACCTCTCTCTTAATATCCCTCTCTCTCCTCCTCTCTCTCTTTCAATCTCTATCTCTCTCTCCCTCTCCCTATTCCTCTCCCTCTCCCTCTCCCTCTCCATATCCCTCTCCCTCTTTTAATCTCCCTCCCTCTCTCTCTTTCATCTCTCTCTCTCTCTCTCTCTCTCTCTCTCTCTCAATCTTCCCACCTCGCCCTCTTCATTTATCCCTCTCTCGCTCCCTCCATTTCTCTTCCTTCCTCCCTCTCTCCTTCTATCTATCATTAAGTATCCCTCCTCTTTCCATATCTCTCTTCATCTCCCTCTTTTTCCCCTCTCTATCTCCCTCTCTGTAACAGCACTATGAGTTGTTTTGTCAACCCACAAGGCATAAGGGAGCAATCGTGGCTACTCTTTTACTTTCTTTTCACATGCTTTTTCCAAATCCTTCCCAATAGGTGGATGAACTCTTTCACTTTTTCCATTTCCTTCACGGTTATAGGCTGAAGTTAACGCAAGATTTATCCTCAACCGTGCAAAGAAATCACAGACTTCATCTACATCCAACTCACCACAATTTGTTGTAATTTTACCCACACAGCCATACCCACAAAATATCTCTTCTAAGAGAAAAATACACACATCATTTATTGTCTTAGTATGTAGAGCTCTCCCTTCCACTTGATTAGTCAAGTCTTCATGAGCAAGCACAAGATACCTCATTCACCAAAGACCTCTAGGCATCGTGACTAAATCCACCACCCACTTAAAATGAAGAGACATTGGATATGTGGACTACAATCCATCGGAATGTTTCATAGATGAATACATTTGATATGTCGTACATGCTTCCACAAAGTGAGCAACATCCTTATACATACCTTGCCACCAATATCTTTCTTTGATCTTTGACATGTCGTACATGTTTCCACAAAGTGAGCAACATCCTTATACATACCTTGCCACCAATATCTTTCTTTGATCTTTGCAAAAGTATCCCAAACACCTCTATGGCCAGTCCACAAGCTTTCATGAAAATCTTGCATAACATTTACTTGTGAAGCTTTGTCACCCAAAACTCGCAATGGCATATCCTGTTTCTTTTTAACATGTTTCCATAAGTATCCATATTTTAAGAAAAACCCATAGGCTTTCCTCTTGATCTTATTAAACTTCTCATTTGACCATTCATCTCTCTTTGTTAATGTACTGAGGTATTGACCAATTCTCAGCCACTCTCTTGCATATTTGTATTCCAAAAACACTTCTACACAAGATGCAAAACATCTAAAGTGTCTTCTCTTTGTTGTCCAAGCTTCTGTGAATGCTATAGCAACACCTTGCTTTACTAAATTCACTCTTGCAACATCATTTTCAACCGCAAGAAAGTCATCTTCTTCCTCCTCATCCATCATCTCATCTTCATTTTCATAGCATGCCCGAGATAACATGTTTGCCACTATGTTAACTCTTTCTACAATATGCTGAAATTCAGGGTCCAAAGATTTGATGTATACAATCCACCCGAGCATAGCAATGTCCAAGGTAGCAAAACTAGTAATCATATCCAATACTGACAAACAATCAGTCTCGATGACTACATGAGCACCCATAAAATACTCCTTACACATTTAAGGGCTATCACAATTCCCCATAATTCTCTTTTTATCTATGGATATCTTCTTTGTCATTTAATCAATACTTTAGCACCAAAGTGTATTGCATATCTTTGGCCTTCCTCATCATCTTGCCCAATTGCCCATCCAATCCCGATTGGGCTTGTATGAATAGTAATAATAATAGGCTTTCCATGTGAATAGTAAGTCTTTCTCAATGTAGGAGCTGATTTTAAGAGTTGCTTCAATTTCTTCATTGCTTTCTGATGCTTCCTTTTTCCATGAAATCTCTGACCTTTCCTTAGAAGCTGATATAAAACATCACTTACATGTGCAAAGTGAGGAATCCATATCAAATAGAAAACACATGCACCCAAGAATCTATGCACCTATGATACATTCGTGCATACATCTTGCATTCTATCAATCCCATCTATTTTTCCAGGTGATTTTTTAACGCCCATATGACCAACAATCAAAACCTCTTCAACTCTAAAGACATACTTTTTTCCAAAAAGAGTTAAATGCACCTCTTCTAGACGTGTCAAAATCCTCTCACAATCCACAATATGGTTTGCAACAAACTGTCTGCATCCATGAGCATCTATCTCTTCATTCTTTTCATCCACTGTAAACCCTTTGATTGGAACATCATCCAAGAAGGGCATTGTCAATTGTGGTATAAAATCCCTAAGATGAGTTCACTCCTCCTTCTTATTCCAGTTCAAAGTGCAGTTTTCAACCTGACAACAGTGATCATGACACGCACAATTTTGCCAATCTGTCTTTTTTATGAGAAATCCAATAACAAGCTCAAAAAGTAACTTGCTTTTTGCACTACAAGGATTTGGGCCATTAGCGATGCCGATTAGTGACGGCGGATAGCGGCGTCGCTAGCGACGCCAAAAGCGACGGGCTGCAGGGAAAAAACGCGGCCGAAACCCGAGCGCGGTTTTCATTTCTTTTGCTTCGAGTTTTGAGAGCAAGAGCGAGGGAGAGAGCGACCATCGTGAGAGAAGAAGAGGAAGAAAACTTGCCGCCGCCGCCGCTGCCGTTGTTCGCGAAGGAGAGGAGGAGCCTTCATCGCAAAGAGAAGCCGCCCCACGCTCGCCATATCTCATTGGTGAGTCTCCCTCTCTCTTTCTTTTGCTTGTTCAAGGTTTAAATCACTCTCTTTTGCTTGTTTAGGAGAGGAAATGAAAGAGAAAGAGAGGGAGAGGGAGAGAGAGGGAGAGAAAGAGAGAGAGAGGGAGAGAAAGAGAGGGAGAGGGAGAGGGAGAGAAAGAGAAAGAGAGGGAGAGTGCATTCTCTCTCTCCCTCTCTCTTTTGCTTGTTTAATGTTTAAATCACTTTCTTTTTTTCTTGTTTAGGAGAGGAAATGAGAGAGTAAGAGAGAAAGAGAGGGAGAGGGAGAGGGAGATGGAGATGGAGAGGGAGAGGGAGGGGGAGGAAATAAGAGAGGGAGAGAAAGAGAAAGAGAGGGAGAGGGAGGGAGAGGGCATTCTCTCTCTCCCTCTCCCTTTTACTTGTTTAATGTTTAAATCACTTTCTTTTTTGCTTGTTTAGGAGAGGAAATGAGAGAGAAAGAGAGGGAGAGAAAGAGAGGGAGAGGGAAAGGGAGGGGAAGGAAATGAGAGAGGGAGAGAAAGAAAAAGAGAGGGAGAGTGCATTGTCTCTCTCCCTCTCCCTTTTGTTTGTTTAATGTTTAAATCACTTTATTTTTTGCTTGTTTAGAAAATGAGAGAGAAAGAGAGATAGAGAGGGAGAGAAAGAGAAAGAGAGGGAGAGGGAGAGGGAGGGGAAGGAAATGAGAGAGGGAGAGAAAGAGAAAGAGAGGGAGAGAAAGAGAAAGAGAAAGAGAGGGAGAGCGAGAGTGAGAGAAAGAGAAAGAGAGGGAGAGTGCATTCTCTCTCTCCCTCTCCCTTTTGCTTGTTTAATGTTTAAATCACTTTCTTTTTTGCTTGTTTAGGAGAGGAAACGAGAGAGTAAGAGAGAAAGAGAGGGAGAGGGAGAGGGACGAAATGAGAGAGAAAGAGAGATAGAGAGGGAGAGAAAGGGAAAGAGAGGGAGAGGGAGAGGGAGGGGAAGGAAATGAGAGAGGGAGAGAAAGAGAAAGAGAGGGAGAGGGAGAGTGCATTCTCTCTCTCCCTCTCCCTTTTGCTTGTTTAATGTTTAAATCACTTTCTTTTTTGCTTGTTTAGGAGAGAAAACGAGAGAGTAAGAGAGAAAGAGAGGGAGAGGGAGAGGGAGGGGGAGGAAATGAGAGAGGGAGAGAACGAGAAAGAGAGGGAGAGTGCATTGTCTCTCTCCCTCTCCCTTTTGCTTGGAGGATGTTTAAATCACTTTATTTTTTGCTTTCTTTAGGAAATGAGAGAGAAAGAGAGATAGAGAGGGAGAGGGAGAGAAAGAGAAAGAGAGGGAGAGAGAGAGGGAGGGGAAGGAAATGAGAGAGGGAGAGAAAGAGAACGAGAGGGAGAGGGAGAGGCTGAGAGAGAGTGTGCATTCTCTCTCACGACGGGTTTGGTTGTTTGTTGTTTGAATCACTTTGTTTTTTGCTTGTTTAGGAGAGGAAATGAGAGAGAAAGAGAGAAAGAGAGGGAGAGGGAGAGAGAGGGAGAGAAAGAGAGGGAGAGGGACGGGAAGGAAATTTAAGATAATAGACTTATCGATAATGGTATGCAATGTGCTTTGCCATGGGCCATGTACATTGGTGACTCTTTAAGATGGCTTAAAAATGGTCAATTCCTTCATAATGTCCAAGTAGGGGATCTAATTGTGATATGCATAATTCATTGTTTTTGTATTAACTTTATAGGCATAAGAAATTAGAAATCATGCCAACTAGTCAACGGAAGGACTAAAAGAAAATGATACCCTAGCTAATGGTCATTACGGTACTTCATAAAAATGAACCCAAAAGTATTGTTATAGAAGAAGAAACCCTTAAATTGAGTATATGATATTTTCTCTTAGGTCTTATGACTATGAGTAGAATTGATTGAAATAAATTTTATTACTAAAGTTATTAAATTTCATAGATGGCGCGCATTAATTTTAATATACGATCCTAGGACAAAAAAACCACATTTCTAAGATGCTTTTTGTTGAGACTGATTTATTATTAGACTAAGAGATCCTCAATGATGCTCAAAATGGATTACTTATACTCAAAGCCGAGATATAACAAATAATTATCTACTGGGACAAACAAATCCTTGAGCATGATACAAGGCCGAGATATAACATCGGAAAATCTCTCAACTACTATATACAATGCAAGATTTATGGTCAACTTGCAACTTGACGTACATCTCCATAAAGCTATCCATTTAAGCCTCGTTTGTTGTAATGTAGATAAGATGGAAAACGAAGAAGGTCTTATTGTTCAAGACCGCGAGACGTATCTTAATCAGCGTGTCCCATGTCCTTGCTCTCAATGCAAGTTGGCAATTAGATGAAAACGTCGATTGTCTATAGAACACGTACGACGATTTGGCGAGTTTTAATCTGAGATCATTGATCAGGCGATTGTGAATTTTCAGCAAACGGTAATTTGAAGTTAATATTAATCATGCATTGTACTCTCTAGCTTATTGAAAACCATACACAATAAGATGGGTCTTGTTGGCAAATTTTCTATCCACGGGGGTGATGTCTCGACCCAAGGGGGAGTGCACCCTTTGCGGCCAATTAGAAGAGTTCGTGGACGTACGATGGATGGATTGCAGGAGCCAATTGACCACTCGCAAGGCCCATCTATACCGTCAATGCCAGAGAAGACAGACAACCTTTTCGACCTACCTACAATCTTGGAGCCTGAGATGGAGGCAATGATCGATGCATTGATTCCCATGGATGTTGAGACATCTGACCCGCTTAGAGAGGAAGCATCCATACTATTATATGATGGGTGCTGAGTATCTCGATTGAAGACATTGCTTGCACTCTTAAGTGTGCAAGCAAAATATGGTTGGAGCGATACGAGTGTGACTGAGTTATTCAGGTACCTTGCACATAGGCTTCATTGATTTTTTTTAAAACAGTATTATTACAAACATTTGTGTTTTTTCAAGGTGTTTTATGATTTTTTTCAGGTTATTGAAATATCATATATTACCACCTGCAAATACCATGCCTGAGTCTCGTGATGATGCACGATATGTTTTACGAAAGCTTGGCATGGACTACAATAACATCCATGCATGTATCAACGGCTGCATATTGTTTCGAGATGAATACGAGACTATGGAGACATGTCCAAAGTGTGGTGCTCACTGGTATCAACAGGACTTGCAAGGGAAAACCATCCCTCAAAAATTTCTCAGACACTTTCTACTCATCCCCCGCATAAACCACATGTTTCGCACGTCTGCCATGGCAAGCTTGACAACATGGCATGTGCAGAATAGGTCCACGGATGGAGTTCAACGAATATCAGTGGATCCGCGCGCATGGAGCCACATTGACTCTACCTTCCCAGGCTTTGCGCGAGAGCCAAGGAATCTTCGGCTCGGTCTCGCCATGGACGGTGTGAACCCATTCCGTCTGCACTCGACTTCTTACAGTGTGTGGCCTATAGTGCTTGTCAACTACAACATCCCTCCATGGCTTTCTACAAAGAAAGGACATCTCATCCTTAGCTTGCTCCTCCCGAGCCCCTACAAAGTAAAAAATATGGACATGTATCTTCTTCCATTAGTCGATGAGCTTAAGATTTTGTGGGAGGACGGGGTCACTGTGCAAGATATGAGCAGGTGCGATGGTTGGCGGTCAGTCAACATTCGAGCCATTCTCATGTGGACGATGCATGACTTTCCAGGATTGGGAGAGTGCTCAGGTGAGCAAACCTTTGTTCTCGCTCGTAATATCTATATTTTATTTCATTCAATCAATTATTCACCAAGTCGTGGCTCACTTTACAGGTCTAGTTACCTCAGGTTATCATGCATGTCCATTGTGTGGGCCACAGTTAGACTCCCGAAGGTCACGAACCATGAAGAAGATGGTATATCAAGGACACGCCACTTTCTTGCCGGAGGATCATGAACTCAGGAAGGTTTTCTTGGACGACCTCCAGCATGTATGAACGTTGCAAGTTGGTATGAGCTGAAAATGGTAAACTCGGAATCACATCCAAATGGAATGCGACGGTTCTCAGTTTTCTACGAGTTGCCATATTGGACCCACTTACAGGTCAACCACTTGTTGGATCCCATGCATATTTTCAAGAATGTGGGCAGCTTGCTATGGGACCACATCACAGAAAAGAGAGACACTATAGGGTCACGAATGGATTTAAAGGAGGTAGGTAAGATGGAGGCACTTTGGCCGCAGTCGAGTGCTGAAGGGGGAGTGCAGCTTCCTCGCACTCCCTGGGTTTTGTCTACCAAAGAAGAGCGCATTATGAAGCAAGTAATCAAGTCTATCCGCACTCCGACGGGTATGATGCGTTCTCTCAGGTCCGCATTTTCTAAAGATGACCAAATGTCTAGGCTAAAATCCCATGATTGGCATAAGATATGTCAGGTTTGTGAACAATATGGATTTTAATTAGCGTGGACATTTTGCAATTTGAAAAGTGGCCATTATTCATAATGCTTTCTCATTTGTGGCAGTTTGTCCTACCGATCGCGATCGCAGGATGCCTTACTCCAGAAATTCGCAGGGCCATTTACAAGTTGTCGACTTTGGTGCAATGGATCTCACAGAAAGAGGTTAAGACGTCCTCTATTGAATCTTCAAGGCGGGGAGTAGTTGAGACGGTCTGTCTCTTTGAGAAATACCTGTCCACTAGCATGCTCATGATACAAGTTCACCTTCTTGTGCATCTGGTGGACGATGTGGAGATTGCTGAACCTGTCCATACGCGATGGATGTTCTTCCTGGAGTGCTTCATGAAAACCCTGAAAGGCTTTGTGCGACAACGAGCTCGTCCAGAAGATAGCATGGCGGAAGGTTGGTTGGTGTCAGAGGCATTAGTGCATATCACACAATGGCTACCAACGGTGGAACCAGACAATGAAATGCTATGGATGCTGAAGGACGATGATAGGCTGACTGGAGATGTGGTGGTTGGAAATGGGGTAGAAAAAAGAATGGATGCCTCAATGGAAGAGAAGGTGAATCGCTTTTGTATGTTGCACCATGCCTCCATGGAGACGTGGCTCGCCAAGTACCAGATTGCAAGGCAAGATCGTGAGGAAGCGCGAGCTGAATTCCGACGCAGTACGCATCACCGACCGATTCGATATCCCGAAGGCATGGAGGAGATGCCGCGGTTTATGTCAACACGATGGTTGCATGGAGCCTTGACCGCAGCATCCAGCGAAGGGACAGAGGTCTCAATGGAGGAGTGGGAGTTCTCAAGAGGATGTAGTCCAAAGGTAATGAGGGGTTTAGAATGTGTCGTATCTAAATTTGCTTGCTACATCTAATTTGAGTGTTTCAATGTACAGTACAAAATATATAGTGCAGCGCGGACGACATTTTCGGGTGGAGCGTATTGACAAAATGCGCTCCACAATGGACTGTGGTGTCATGGCAAGGTTTGAGCAAGAGAGCCGGCGACGAGCAACGGATCCAAACACGGTTGTGGATGAGATGGAGTATTTTGGGAACTTGCAAAGTATTATTACGGTGGATTACCGTAGCTTCTCCATGATACTATTCGATGTGTAGTGGTTCAAAGTGGTATTTGGAGGAGCTCGAGCAATAGTTCGACGAGGTCCATCTGGATTTCTCGAAATAGATTGCGAAAAAAAATGGACGGATTTGCGTGACACCTTTGTGTTGCCGGCCCATTGTGCACAGGTGCAAATAGTCATTTGCTTGCTAATTGTAATACGACATGGTTTATGTCACAATGGTTTGAACTTGCTTTGTAAGTGTTTGTGAACAGGTAATCTTCTATCCAAACCCCCAAAAACCTCGATGGCAGTATATTATACCTTCAACTCCTCGAGGTGCGAGAGTATATGATCAAAGAGATGTTCCAAGCATAGATGAAGAAAATATGCAAATAGAGGGGTCGATATTACAAGGGGTGGAGGCCACCGCAAGCTTAGAGCCTGCATCGGTTAACAATGATGGAAATACAGAAGTCCTAGAATTTTTTGAGAATGAGGTAGACTCGTTCTTTTGTGGTGACATGTCTATCGACCTTCCTGTGTATGCAGAGTTGTGTCAGGAGATTAACATGGGACCATAGAATACTTCATTCTTGGAGAATTGTATTACTCAATTCGTTGTTTAGATCTTCCATAACAGTATATAAGATATGCATTTTAAGAGGGATTTTTTAAAAATGATTTATATTACTATGCTTTGTATAGTTTGAATTGATTATTCTAACATCATTTTTTATCTGTGCAGGTGACATTTTCAGGATGAGTCGAGTGATGAGCGATGAGGAGTTTCAGGACATGATGGCACACATGTCTCCATATCAGCTCGCGAGATTCAGAGAGATGGCAGACCAGGAGCTGTCTCGTTCTTCGTCAGGGCGCTCTGCTAGATCTGCTTCAACGCGATCAGATGCTTCAGCTTCGAGCAGACGATCTCGACGCTTTGGGCTAGAGGGAGGGATTGCAGGAGGATCAGGGGGGTGCTGCTGTGGAGACACGGACGTGGTATCTCCGTCTCGTCGTTCAGCTAGAGCTGCGTCACCTCCAGGATTTGTCACACTTGTGGGGACGTCTACTCCAGGGTCCATCTTAGGCAGACTCCTAGGGGTTATGGATACCTAGTGGATAGTAGGTCAGGAGCCATCATCATGAGTGATGAGGGGAGGAGGGTGATGGCTCGCATGAGGGAGTTGTGCCAACAAGTTTTTCGGCACAACGTCTTGGATCATTGGAGAAACATTCCGGAGGGGAGCAAGGACTACATAGTAGCATCCTTACACGAGGAGTTTCCGGTGCCAGCCGCAGTAGATAGATTCTCTACAGGCTGGATGATGGATTGCATGCGTACATACATGTCACATAGAAGATCCGATGCATGCAAGGCAATCAAGAGTGGGGCTCCAAAGCCCGAGTGGTTAGATGCAGACGATTGGCGCCGACTGAGGGAGGAGGCTACAGATTCGCCAGGACGTTGGAGTCAGCAGCGGGAGGCGGCGAGGGCACGAATCAAGGCCGGAGCGGTGGATCATCTTGGGAGTGGTGGCCACAGGACATATTTGGAGGACTTTGTAATTTTCTCTTTTGTTTTGCTTATTTGTTTTTTTGAAATATTCTTTGTACTGACAATCGTGTTTCTAACAGTTAGCATTTTGTTTTCTTTGCAGCACTCCATTACAAATCGCGATCTGCAAGGCCTTGAGACTCAATATGCAGAGAGGCACGGTCTCAGGGCATTGATCGACCGATTGTATAGATGCGGCAGCCCTGTAAGTCACTCATCTTTCTTGTCCGTAGTTACCATGAGATATTTGAATGCATTATTGTATGGTGGATTGATATGTTGTTTCTTTTCTACAAAATCCGTTTGATGCTCCTTTGCGGCGGGACGAGCTTTTGGGGGACGAGGATTTCTAACTTGCCCTTGGATCCTTAGAGCTCACACACCTTTAGTTTTTAGTCACCTGATCTATGTAGAAATTTTCTATGTATTAGTGATATCCTTTCATGATTATACCAATCGCATTTTATGCAATCATGTATTTATTTCATGTATCAATTTTATGATTTTAGTATACATTCTTTTTCTTTGCAAGCGCTTTGTATGCAGCAGTGCAGAAACTATTTTGTATGGCTCTCATACAGTACACATAGCAAGCTGCCCTGCCACAATTTTGTTTTTCCATGTTACTGTCGCTATTTGCGTCGCAAATTTACTGCTCGCGTCGCTATTAGCATCGCTATGAGCATCGCAACTTTACTGGTTGCGTCGCTATATGCGTCGCTATTTGTGTCGCTATCTGCGTCGCTATTTGCGTCGCTATCTGCGTCGATTTAAACGTCGGTATAAGGTCTAATCTAGAAGCTTTTCTAACTTTTTCGGATTTTTACAATAAATAATCTAAAAAATCAACTAAAACTATTAAAAAATCTATTATTTTTGGATAATCCATGCCATAAACACTAGCACCAATGACTCACATGTCATTGACTTTCTTGATCAATAAGGAAGTTGAATGATGAGGCACTCCAGAGTTTTTCACACCGTATCTACGTAGTGGCACGACAACAAACAAAAAAGAAAGTGTATATAAAGAAAGAGAGGCTTTTCCAAACTGTTGATAATATCATCTGGGACACAACTAATAACTTCCAAGGCATAGTCTTCAAATCCTTGTAAAGAAAAATTCACCATATCTTCATCATCCACAATATGAAACATGTGCATATGGTGCTCCACATAATCAACTCAAGCATAAACATCTTCATCCAATCTCCCACAAAAAGTTGTCATTCCTCTGATCAATCACACTACCAAAAACTAACACCAAACCATTGTCAACGCTCCTCAGTGGGGCCACCAAAAAAGATGCATTGCAAGTGGTGATCAAACAAAAATTTCTCACACAACCCAAGACACAAAAGCAAAGGAGCACCAGGAAAGATTTGTGGCTTGATATTCACCTTTAGTAACTCCACATGTAGCAAGTAAAATTAGAATGGCTACTTCTAAGATGCAAAAGGATATTCTATTTCATTGTTCTTTCCCTAGTAACACTAGGAAAATTCCATAAGTACTATACCATTCTCCAAAATAGAATTGGGATTCAAATAGTTCCATATAAAGATGGTAAATTTATGTAGAACATGATCTTCATCTCATCACCTCAATATTCTCTCTTCCAAAATGCATCCAACAAAAACACACAATCTATGTTATAGTAGCAAGGCTCATAACCTCAATAAAGTCTTTACTTAAAATTCCGATTCTTCTTGCTATTGATGATGTCCTCTTTATTTTTTAGCATTGCCAACATACCTCTATCCAGCTCTCCTAGGCTCTAGAAAATCACATGTAGATCAGCACCACAATTTTAAGCTTAACATCTTAAAAGAAATTTTTGTAATATGATCACCCACGCTTGACATCATTCGACTAACACAAGAAAAAATAAAGAAGCTCTTCAAAATGACAATTGACCCTTAAGACAAGTCTTCCAATCCTTTGAAAGGTACACTGCCCCCTCTAATCTTGCAGATGACTAGTCATCACGGTTGAGCTTCAAGCTTCTCATTCATCATAATGCATTCATGATATGTCAACATAACAGGCTTGAGTAGATCCACTCCAAAAGCACCAACCAACTCCATCAAATAACACTCTTGACAAGACACTGTTTGGAGTGTCACTCAATGTCACTTGAGGCCAACTTCACCACAAAAACACACTGTTGACTCCATTTGGTTCAACTCAAGTAGGCTGCTCATGTACAAGCCACTACACTCCTTGAGTTTTTACCATAGGTCATCCTAGTCTCCCCTACTCTAGTACGAATGATAGCAGGCATTTCATTTGTCCAGTTATAGCCTCCCTATCTGTATAGTAATTTTGTGTTATCTATTCGGACCACATTTGATCTTCTGCCATTGCCACATGTCTTCCTCCTCCTTCAAGATTCTAGTTTCCTACTGCAATAATTGGTGTCATCCATCAACCCTTGATAAGATAATCCTCGAATGTGTAATGTATCATATTTGGTAGTCACATAGGACAATGCCTCCCTAAATTCTGTGTTGTTACCTTCCACAATAAAACCTTTCACCAAATTTGTCCAATAAGCTCTCCCCTTAATTTGCAGCCTTACGAATATATAGCCTCTCCTAAACACAATCGGTCTTTCTCTTTTTACCATCCTTCCTCTTGTGGTTTTCAAGGCTTCATAGAAAATGTTTTTCCTAAATCTAAAAGCATTATCTTTTGAATCAATGCTTTTAACATAGATAACATCCTTTATGTTTCTCCTCTAGGCTTAGTGATCTCACAACAACTTTTAATTGCAACTAAGTTTTTTAAAACTCAAAAAGAGAAACCTCAAACATATGTATACACTCATACACAACCATCTCAAATATATTCAAACATGTCTTTGTTGGAATTACCTAGTCAGATTCCACATGAAGATTAACATCCATTGTCCATCGAGAAATGTCTTCCATATCTTTAATCCATCTCTTGACTACTAAAGCTCTCAAGCCATGCCAATGCCAATTAGTTCCATTCACTAGAGGCAGTTTCCACACTCTACTAGAACAATTAAAATTTGTCAAAATTTTCTTGGTAGCTTCCACCTGGATTTAATTTCCAACTGTAGTTGCTTCACCTTCCTCACGTGCAAGAAGGTGGCCAAAAGTGGCCACCAAAATCAAGCAAACAAGGAGATCAATTTTCTTCATTCTCTCTATGACAAGGTTTTTTGTTCTCTATCATGACATTATCACAAAGCATGTAGGAATCAACAAAGCAAGCAACATCCTTTTCTCAATTCTTCCTATCTATCATCATTTTCAACAACATAACATGATTTCTCTGTAATATTGGCATTCCATTCCCACATGAATGGGGACATGTGGGGGCAAGATAAAGCAAAGGAATGATTAATCTTAAGATCTTAATTAATATACATGTACTTTCCCTTTTCCTCATCCACTTAGCCATCGCTCCATCCTAATGAATATCGACATCATCAACTAATTGATCATCCTCAATCCCATCCTCAAATGCACCTCCTTCACATGAAATTTAAAATTTAAGTGGGGAAGAGATGTGTAGGCATTGATTATGAGAAGGAATTAATTGATCCATTTAAATTTCATTTCATTTGGAGAGAACATTTGTAAATTATACACATGCTGATGGGTAACTTTTCTATTAGGTTATCATATGTCTTCACGGAGGAAAAACATCAGTAACATACTTGTAGTGGAGGTCTTCAATAGGAAAGATAGTGACAGTAACTGGATTTGTGATAAGTACTATAAGTTGGATTGGATTTTGATACACCCAAGTACTCGAGGGAGTTTCAAGGTCAGACATAAGGATGTTTCAAACCCTAGCAAACATTGGAAATATAGAATTTTAGAGTTAAGAAAATTGTTCAATGGAACAAATAGAGTAACAGAAGTGTTGATCCAACATGTTTATACGTACAAACAAATCTCTATACACAACAAGAACTATATTGCAAATTATAAAAAAATAGTAAGTTTTTAAATTTTATCATTGTTTATTCTTTTGCATTCGAGTTGTTTTTAAAAATCTTTGCAATGTCCTATTTCAATTTTGTTTTATTGTTAGCTCTATATCCATCAACTTTGCATGAATGGCAGAATGTGGAATGTTTGAGTGGCAAGATACATGTTTAGCATGAAGACATAGGTTCTTTGATCTATTATAATAACTCTGCAAGTCAATTTGCAACTCAAAATATCCTTTTTTATAATTCATTGTATGCAGTAGAAAGCTAGAGATTATAGCATGTCCCATTGCTGCCATTATCTAGTGGTGAATGGTTGATTGATAACTTGGAGTTGTCAGGAGCATGTAAGTCCAAGATAAAATCTGAAATCAATAGTGCTATGAAACCCATCATAGGGTCCAAAGATATACATCTTAGTTGGTTAATTCTATTCTCATTGTTTGCACATTTGTTTGGTTCATGTTCTGAAGAAAATAAAGATTACTTATCAATGCAAGTGTCCATCCGAGGAATGGATAAGTCAGCTATTGAGTGAGTCTTGCCAAGTCAAAAGAACACATTTTGATGAGATGATTAAATGCAAGGTCAACCAATATAATCTCACATTTAGGTAAATCTTTTTTATTGCTTTGAATGCCTTGATTTAATTAACATAGGTTTTGCTTAGATGAATTCTTGTATCGTTCACATTTACTTACCATTATTTTTGTTTTTATTACAGGTATTTCATCTCTAGAAAAACTCTCTGCATTCACTTTTGATATAGAAGATGGCAACTTTTGCAAGGGGAGTGGATCAGCTTGGATCAAGATACCTGAGATGAGACACATACAGCTCTTATAGATGTGGTTATCTTGTGGAATGGTCATAATCCTTTTGTGGTTTTAGCGCAGAGAGACATTGGCCCATTTATTTTCTGAGACAAGAAATCCAATTAATGTTCAATGAGCCCCTCTGTAAATTTTGTTTCAAGTTAGATAATAGAAAGTCACGATTTTTAGTGAGCAATCCATGACATGTAAACAATGTGCTTCTCCACATATCCTTGAGATAGTTGAGTCCTTGTAAATTTTTTAAATAAAGAACGAATATAATTTTTTAAAAAAGTTCTGAGTACTTTCAATTTAGATAAGCTTAGTTTACTATGATCCAAGCATGTGATAAACTATATTGTAATTAGTCAATCATGTTGGTTAAAATCATAATTAAATTACAGGCTAGAGTTTTATAATCTATGCAATATTGTCTTTGCATAATGATATATTGTAGCTCGTCTTTTCTACTTATTTCTTAAAATTAAATATTAAACTGGATCCAAGGGATTTTGAATGTCTTTCAAATTTCTTTTCTAAAAAATTTCTATATTTTTTGTAGTTGGACTTAAATATACTCAGTGATCCAAGTATATTTGAGGATATAATAATGAAGAACAAAGCATTTGTATGTATGAGTAATTTTAATGGTTACTTTAAAGTACTAAATAAAGAAACGAAGGTAAGAGTTTTAATTTAAAACTTTAGTGTTAAAAAAGAACCTTTATTTAAAACCCTAGATACATAAAAGCTGTAACTCCAAACTCATTTTCACTTTCATTCTTTACTTCCCTACACTTGTGCTCTCCTCCCTTTTCTCTTTGTGTGATGCCACGGCTACCATTCCTGCCTTCGCCACATGGATTAGCTCCACACACTATGCACACATAGAAGACAAGATATACCCTAGGTTTTGTGTGACCTTGAGTCTAGAGAGCTCGCTTTCTGCCATAGACCCTAGCTCTAGTATACTAGCATTGTTTTATGACATGGCAAACCCTCTCACCTGCTCTATTCCGGACTCTGCTCTTAGATGGGTCCCCATAGATTTCCTATATAGTTTATGATGCCAGGAGGCATATTTCACGGTGGATTCTGTGAGGTTTTACGGTGGATTCCGTAGACTTTGATGACCGGGGCTCATACACAAAGTGGATTCTTTGTGCGAGAAGTTGATGGGGACACCTATCCTTTTCGGGCGTTTCATTAATTTAGTGTGTGCATGGGTGATTCCATAGCGGGTGATTCCTCAAAATGCATATTAAATTAATAAACATTTATGAGTTTAGAGTGCGTACTTGTAATAAATTAAGGTTAGGATTGATTTCTAACCAGTTGATTTATTTATGTAGCTGAAGACTGCTAGGTATTCACTTTTGTCGATTTAATTGTATTATTTTACTAATGATTGTGAATGCTTCAGTTGATGTGTAGAGATAGCAGCAACGGCGGAGGAAAGCATTGGAGGATAGCGAGTATTTGAGTTATCACTTATATTTTGATGGGCGCATACCTTAGGCATGGCGCCTATATTTTGTCACGCCTATTTATTGAGGCATTGGATATTTGTTTATTATTTTGTATGCGCATGGGCGCACGATTATGTTATTGTACTTGGACATTGTATTGGGTATGGCTGACTCTTTGGGCACCGTCCATTAGCTTTATTTCTATTTTGTACTAAAGCAAACTCAAAAGCTAAAAGCTTGCTATTTTGTAATTTGGGCTATTATTTGAGCTTGAAGATGATTAATACATAAAATACATGCTTTGTGGAGTGCTCACACAAGGCATGGGGGGAGATTGCACCCAATTGGTCTCTTGTTCATGTCGTGCATGCTTTTTACCTTGAGTTTTGTGAAAAAAGTAGAGTTCTTTTGTTCTTGGGGACCTTCTGGCATTCACTATGTGAGTGTACAGCATCCGATCTGCGCGCCAATGGTATCAGAGCGAAGCTGAGATCAAAAGCTTCCAATCGCTACCCATCTTGTAAGAAGGTGGAGCTCTTGGAACGATCGAGCTCTACAATCAATCTCATCGTGAACGGTCAATACGGGTGGATTCCTGGCAGTCAAGAATCTCTGTTTCCATCCTCAGATCGCAAAGGACCGGCCTGCAATGACGGAGGACCACTCCTACATCCTCTCATACAAGTCGTCAAGAAACAAAGAGATAAGTCTTCAAAATCCACAAGTTTAAAAGCTTAAGTAAGCTTGATAAGCTTAATAAGCTTAGTTTAAGCTTAAAAAAGCTTATAATCTTCAATTCGTCAAATCGGCGCACCTGAGGAGGTCTGTGTGAATTTTGCGGGCTGAAAAACGGCCCTCCCTCCCCCCCCTAAAATTCGTCGTTTTAATCCATATAAGCTATAAGCTAGGTCTCTTAAGCCTCCAATCACACAAGCCACAAAAGTTCTGCAAGTCTACAAAGTTCAAATTTTGCAAGTCTATTAAGTCACTCAAGTTCTGTAAGTCCTGGTACTCTGCAAGTCACATAAGTCTGCAAGTCACACAAGTCACTTGAAGTCAAAACTAACTTCTGTTCAAAACTCATAGAAGGACTGTTCCTGCGCAGAAACTCCGAACTGCAAAGTTGTTCTTTGGAAGGTATTGTTCACATACGCAGGCTTGTTGAACCAGTTTCAGCACGCGCAAAAGATTAAAACGCAGATTTTGCAAAGATTACAAATCCCACAATAGCCAAAGATGAAGATTGTGAAAGCCACACACAAAAATATATAAGCCTTGTACACCCGATCTTGAGCTACGCTCATCCCGCTAATTGGATTTTGAGAGTGTGAGGTTTTTTTTTAAGTTTTGCAGGATGACCGAATCACATATGGATGATTTAATGGCTGAAGGCAATCTTCCTGAACCTACGATGGAGCAAAAGCTGGATTTAATTATGATGCAGTTGGATGAAGAACGACAAGCTAGGCAAGCATTGCAAGCTCAATTGGCTAATTTACAAAGATCGACTACCGACAAAGAGGAACCACAATCTGAAGATCTTATTCGATGTACCATCAATGCGATTCTCGAAGCTCAATCCATCCGCACAGAAACAAAGATAAGTAAAAGAAATTTCAAATTCCGTACTTTCAATGGCACTCGAGATGGAAAATTTGTTCTTGCATTCATCAGTCTGTTTGATGATTACTTTCATGAGGAAACATACGCAGAAAAAGATAAAATCAAGTGTGTCACTAATCATTTAGTGGATAGAGCATCTCTTTGGTGGACTATGGTTTGTAAGAGTATAGATTGTCCCACTACCTGGGAGAATTTCAAGAAGAAGTTTATGCAGAATTTTCTCCCTCCACAATTTCATGAAAAAGCCATAAAGCAATGGGACCTTCTTGAGCAACGAGATCGTGAGCCTATTCCTCCGTACATTGAACGCTTTTGGAATGCATTACTCTAATTACGCATGCTTGAAGACGTACCTGAAACAACACACAAGCACAAGTATATGTCTCGATTACTTGGGCATTACTACGCTGAAGTTAATATGTTCAAGCCTGCAACTCTTGAAGATGCAATTTCCTTAGCTCATGACACTGAATACAAACTTCGAGGAAGAGACAAGCGTCCACAGCAATTTCAAGCCAATAGTAACTATGGATCTAAGCAATTCAACTCAAATTTTAGAAGATTTAATCAAGGTCGTTTTCATTCATCATCTTTCCGTAAAACTTGGGCAAAACCACCTTCTTTACCATCCAATACCAATCACAACCCTAAGCCAATTCCACAGCCAAATCCTAATATTCATAGACTTCCTGCCATTGCAAACAATGTATCTAAAGCCAAATCTATAGTGTGTTACAAATGCCACCAACCTGGACATCTAGCAGCCAATTGTCAATCGAAGAAGCCACATGTCTATATCAACTATCTTAGAGCAATGGAAGATGATGAACATGAAGAAATGTTTGATTTCACGGAAGATGCCACCAACTTGGACATCTAGCAGCCAATTGTATATCGAAGAAGCCACATGTCCATATCAACTATCTTAGAGCAATGGAAGATGATGAACATGAAGAAATGTTTGATTTCACGGAAGATGAAGATGACATTACTACTCCTTCGGATACTTTACCAGGTATGCCAACTCCACATTCTTTATTGATAATGAAATGTTTAGTGCATGGAAAAGAAAAGATTATTTTGCATGATGATGGTAGTACTCATGATTTTATTTCTGCAAAGTTAGTGAAAGAATTGAAATTACAAACTGTACCTACGCATTATCGCATTAAAGCAGCATTCTTAGGCACAAGGTATAATGGAACACAAGAGGTGCATGATTTAGAAATTCAAATTGGTGAATACACTAAAAGAAGGAATTTTCTAGTTGTACCATTACAGTCCAGTGATATTATTTTAGGTATGCCTTGGCGTCATCAGAATAACCCTGATATAGATTATTCCACAAATTCAATTAATATTCAATTTCAAGGAAAACATATTACATTGTATGGTATGCATGCATCTAATGCTTTTCCACTGCTTTCTCATACTTAAGCTAAACGTGCATTACACAAAAGTAGTAAATCTTATCTCATTTGGGTAAATGAACTGCAAGTTAAAGAAAATCATATGCACCCTAGGCATAAATAATTTCTTGCACACTTTAAAGACTATTTTGCGGAAGATCTACCACTTGGTTTACCTCCTTCACGTCCAGAAGACCATAAAATAGATTTGATTCCTGGTACACAACCACCTTGTAAAGCACCATATAGGCATAACCAGATAGAGCAAAAAGAAATTCAAAATCAAGTTGAGAAATTACTAAATAGAGGATTGATTAGACCTAGTAGTTCTCCATTTGGTGCACCTGTTTTGTTAGTAAATAAGAAAAATAATACCTATCGTATGCGCATTGACTATCGTGATTTAAATAAGATCACAATAAAGAATAGGTATCCAATTCCTAGAGTCGATGACCTTATGGATAAACTGCAAGGTTCTGCCATATTTAGTAAAATAGACCTTAAATCTGGTTATCATCAGGTAAGATTAGATAAGTCTGACATATTCAAGACTGCATTTAGAACAAAATTTGGCCATTCTGAATTTTGTGTGATGCCTTTTGGATTGACTAATGCACCTGCTACATTTAGTAGAATGATGAATCATATATTTTTAAAATATCAACATTGTGTTATTGTATTCTTTGATGATATTTTGGTGTTTAGTCAAAATGAGAAAGAACATTATGAACATTCGTCCTTGGTTTTTAAGTTATTGAAAGATAATCAACTATATGCTAATCCGAAAAAAGTGAGTTCTTTAAAATAAAAATTGAATATTTCGGTCATATTGTATCATCAGATGGTATTAAGATTGACCCTAAGAAAATAGAAGCAATATTGAACTAGCCTATACCTAAAAATGTGCATGAGTTACGATCTTTCCTAGGTCTTGCTAGTTTTTACAGGAAATTTGTGCGTAATTTTTCATTACTTGCTTTGCCTTTGACTAAACTTTTGAAGAAAGGTATTGTTTATCATTGGTCTGATAATCAACAGAAATATTTTGACTTATTGAAACATGCATTAACCCATGCTCCTATTTTACAACTACCTAATTTTAATAGACCATTCTTTTTAGTAGTTACTAATGCTAGCGGATCTGGAATAGGAGCCGTACTTATACAAGACAATCATTCTATAGCCTATTCTAGTTGTAAGCTAAAACCCTCCGAACTTAAATATTCCATATATGACAAAGAATTATTAGCTGTAGTACAAGCTTTAAGACAATGGAAACATTATTTAATGGGTTCTGAGTTTATGATTAAGACCGATCAACAAAGTATTAGACATTTACTTAGCCAACCCCAAATATCTGACCGACATATCAAATGGGCAACCATCATTCAGAGTTTTCATCCGATTATTCAATATCAACCCAGTAAAGAAAATGTAGTGGCTGATGCATTAAGTAGAAGACCCACCATTCATAATATTTCTATTATATCATTTGATTCTTTAACTCCTATGAAAGATACTTATCATCAAGACATTACTTTTCATGCTAATTGGAATAAATTAGTTAGAAATAATTGGATTCCTATTGATTCACTGTCTTATAATGATGGATTCATGTTTTATGAAAAGAGATTGTGTTACAATTCCACTTAGATCTTTTGTTTTCAATGAGATTCATTGTCCTCCATATCAAGGTCATAGAGGTATCATATCTACTTTACGTACATTAACTGAAGATTTTTATTGGCCACATATGGACACTGATGTATCTAACTTTGTTTCTGAATGTTTGATTTGTCAAAGAGTTAAGAGACATCATGGTAAACAATATGGATTACTTATGCCTTTATCTATTCCATCAAGACCATGGGAACAAATTTCTATGGATTTTATTACTGGTTTACCTAATACTAAAGCTAACCATGATTTGATTTGGACTGTAGTAGACAGGTTTAGTAAACAAGCATATTTCATTCCATGTAAGAAAACTTTAACAGCATCTCAGGCAGCATAATTGTTTTTGAAAACTGTTTTCACTAACCATGGATTACCAAAAGTTATTATTTCTGATCATGATTCCAGATTTTGTAACAACTTTTGGATTACTTTGTTTGCTAACCTAGGAATAAAAATTGATTTCTCATCTACATTTCATCCTGAAACTAATGGACAAACAGAAGCCACTAATAGTACTATTTTAGATCTTTTACGTGCTTACACTATTCACAGACATGGGACACACATTTGCATTTATTACAGTTTGCATATAACAATACACCACACACATCTACAAAGAAAGCACCGTTTGAAGTGATTTATGGTTATAGATTGTCTACAGTTGTTGCATCTTTATCAAATAGAATTCAGAGTGCTAATGATATTGCTACTATGCACGCTACTATTTTTTATGAGGTTAAAGACATGATTGCCAAAGCCCACCAATCATATACCAAACATGTCAATAAGAAAAGACAAGCAATGAATTTCAAAGTTGATAACTATGTTTGGTTGAGAATAGAAAAATGTAGATTACAAAGTATAGATAAACATCCAGTTGTGAAATTAGCACCTAGATTCTATGGACCATTTAAGATTATTAACAAAATCAATGACAATGCATTCAAGTTAGAATTACCACCTCACTGGAAAATTCACAACACATTTCACATTAGTTTATTACGACCCTTTAGAGGCCAATTACCTGTACACCCTGTTTACGAAAACCCACCTTTGTTAGAGGAAGAGACTAAAATACTTGAACCTGAAGCTAACATAGATACTGACTTTATGACCACTAGAACTGGTCGAAAATATTCTAGATATTTAGTCAAGTTTAAGAACCATCCTGTAGAGGAAGCCCAATGGATGCACGCTAGAGACTTAAATGCTTTCCCCACTCTGCTAGCTCCACATTGAGCTAATAGCAATTGAGGTCAATTGCTATCCCACCCCAGGGCTATGATGCCAGGAGGAATATTTCATGGTGGATTCCGTGCCACGGTGGATTCCGTGAGGTTTTACGGTGGATTCCGTAAACTTTGATGACCAAGGCTCATACACAAAGTGGATTCTTTGTGCGAGAAGTTGATGGGGACGCCTATTTTTTTCAGGCGTTTCATTAATTTAGTGTGTACATGGGTGATTCCATAGCAGGTGATTTCACAAAATGCATATTAAATTAATAAACGTTTATGAGTTTAGAGTGCGCACTCATAATAAATTAAGGTTAGGATTGATTCCTAACCAGTTGATTTATTTATGTAGCTGAAGACTGCTAGGTATTCACTTTTATCGATTTAATTGTATTATTTTACTAACGATTGTGAATGCTTCAGTTGATGTGTAGAGATAGCAGCAACGGCGGAGGAAAGCATTGGAGGATAGCGAGTATTTGAGTTATCACTTATATTTTGATGGGCGCATACCTTAGGCATGGCGCCTATATTTTGTCGCGCCTATTTATTGAGGCATTGGATATTTGTTTATTATTTTGTATGTGCATGGGTGCACGATTATGTTATTGTACTTGGACATTGTATTGGGTATGGCTGACTCTTTGGGCACCGTCCATTAGCTTTATTTCTATTTTTTGCTAAAGCAAACTCAAAAGCTAAAAGCTTGCTATTTTGTAATTTGGGCTATTATTTGAGCTTGAAGATGATTAATACGTAAAATACATGCTTTGTGGAGCGCTCACACAAGGCATGGGGGGAGATTGCACCCAATTGGTCTCTTGTTCATGTTGTGCATGCTTTTTACTTTGAGTTTTGTGCAAAAAGTAGAGTTCTTTTGTTCTTGGGGACCTTCTGGCATTCACTACGTGAGCGTACAGCATCCGATCTACGCGCCAATTTACGTGCTGGATCAAGCCATGCATAGGTAATAAATTGAACACTCATGCATATGGGGCACCATCTTTGTGCCAGAGCGGTGCCCACCTCATCCCAGGACCACACCATGATGGATCTCATTGAGCGCGATGCAACATTTGCCATATATGTTTTGTGCATTATGGTGCAAGAGGATAGTGAGAAAGAAATCAACACATCCTCTTGGCCACGGCTAGAGTATTTCAAGAGGGAGCCTAAAGAGATCACACTCGATCTAAGAGTAGAGGTAGCACAAAGCCTAGCCATTGTGCACCCACCTCCTTGTCCTTTTGAGATGCCGACAAGCGATGAGCCACCCCTCTCTTCTCTCCATGATATCATCATCGAGGGAGTGGAATATTTACTTATGCAGGATATAATAGAAATTTTGAATCTAAGGAAAGAAGAGCTATATTGTATCATGGTGCGTGATGCACCTGATGATTTTATACATTTTGATATACAAGATGTGATAGCACATGTTGATGAGGTGGCTCGATATGATGGCACGAGTGTCAATGACATATCTACCATTGTGACCATCCAAGAGTAGATTGCGAATGGGGCGCCACAGTATGAGATCTCAAATGAGGAGTTTTAGTTGTTGCAAGAAAGCATTTTTGGACCTCGACTGGACTATGGAGTACCTTCCCAAGAGAGAGATGAGGGTGGCCGAGTTGTAGGAGAAAACCTGGATGTTCCATTACAGCAATAGATATATGATGCAAATAAGGTAATGTTATTAGATTAATGTTATTGGATCCACATCAAAATTTACCAGTAGGGCTTCTAGGGCATCGAAAGTATGCACATCAATTTTTGTTGGGATCGGGCCCCTATAGCTGCCCTAGCTGAAGGCTCACATGTGGGGGCCTAAATATGCATCCATCTTGAAATAAAAACCAAGGAGTCTAACATATACGCGAGCCGGTGGGTGGCAAACCCAGGGAGGCACAAGGAACCTAACATGTGGGATTCCCTTCACGGTTATGCACCATCAATCAACCATGATCTTCTGTGAAAGGTTTGACTAGGAGCGTACCTATTGGGACCCGAAAGATGGTGAACTATGCCTGAGCACGGCAAAGCCAAAGGAAACTCTGGTGGAGGTGCAGATTAAGGTCCCCTAAACGCAAGTCTCTGGCAGGGCAGGTTTGGGTGCCCGATCTTGGCAAAAATTGATGTGCATACTCCCAATGCCCTAGAGGCTCTACTAAAAAAATTTGATGCAAATCCAATGTATATATCTTTACCACACTCCATGCATAGTGAATTTGACACTGTGAGTTTGACATTAAACTTGTGTGATACAGAACATTGTTTATATAGATGAATTTTCATCTAGACAAGGTGGCTGATCTAGCTCGAGGGGGTCACCTTATAGAACATGTAATATACCACATCATTTCAAAAGAAAGGGTATTTTTATTATGTTGACTTATATTTTTCCAAAAATAGAAGGGGTTTATAAATGTAGCTCATGTAAAATTTACATTAGGGGTCTTTTTATTCAAAAAAATTTCAAAAACGCACTTTTTAAGGGAGCTGGGGGGGATGGGTGGGGGAAAGATGGGGGGAGGGGAATCAATACTTAAAGGCATATATGTTCTCATGAGACAAATATTTACAACTAGCATGGGGGAGGGGGGGTGGATTCTATCATAGCTTTTCATCAATATAAATTTACCTTGTGTTCACACTAAAATCTAGACAACTTCCAAGTTTGAGGTTTATAGGAAACACACCAAGTGCTTTTGTCGGGTGAGTCAAAGCATCCATAGTTGTTCCACCTCCTTGAAATTTTATTAGCAGTGCCCTTTAGGGCATATGCTAGTAAAATGGTGCATGGCAAGGTGGTGCATGGCTCCAAAAATTTAGCCACACTTTACTCAAGTTAAGTGTCTCACTATCTTAAGTAAACTGGCACACTTTATGAGTTAAGAGTTGAGGATCTTGGAAAAAAAGGAGTCCTTAAAATTAGGTAGTGGTTACATCAAGGCAAATTAGGAGTGTTGGAGGAGGGCAATCAAGAGGTTGCTTAACTCACACAACCTTGTAAACTATCATGGATAGTGGTCAAAATAGAAGTGGTACAATGGTGTAGTAGTAAATCATATCTTAGTATAGATGGCATCCCCCCTCTCTGCATAGAAGGTAAGAAGATAAGCCAATCATTGTCTTCCACTCATGTTAGGAAGCTATTCTTAAGGTGCAGACCTAACTTTATCCACCTTCATAACAAAAGCTCCTTATGGATCGAGATTTATTGGCAAGCAATCCGCTTACTCGTGTATTTCTAATTTCATGAGAACCCATATATTGGAAGGTCAAGCGCATCAAATAAGATATTTGACAAATCAAGGGTTGAAGGTGGGAGCAACATCTAGCTCAAAAGATGTAGAAGAAAGCAATGAAGATAATATGGTTGCCGTTTTAGTTGTAGTAGAGGAGATGTATATTTTTAATAGCACTCATGATGGTAAGTGACATCTTTTTAACCATTGAAACCTCCAGTAAAATGTTATTTTCATATAGGAAAATTACTGATTTATGAAAGAGTTGAGCTTTAATAAGGTTTGGGTTTGTTTTAAAATCACTTTTGTATATGTATCTTAGGGCTAATTTCTAATCATTTTGGAGATTAATTTGTGAGATTCTTGACTTGAAATCATACAAGGATTTGATTTTGAGCTTATTGAGGAAACATTGAATGACTACAAAGATACGGGAGAGTAAGATTTGTATGCAAGTATGATAAAAAATGATTGCTTTTGTGCCCTTCAAGATCAAGCTTGCACATTATTTTCACAGAGCATATCAAGTCAAAGTCTCACATCATGATTGTATCTAGAAAAACATCTACTAACCATGTAGTTAGGTTTTCTTAGAATGCAACAATTGAAATATAAATGAATCATGAAGATCAGCTTACTAAAAAGTAAATTGGTTTAAGTACATTGTGCAGCTCTTTGAAATTGTAAAAATATACTTAAATATGAAATCTAATTTAGTAAGTTGCAAGATTATTTAGACACCCTTTTGAGTGGCATAATATTTTTTTCTACAAATTTATGAACATGGTCACTACCATTCTTATTGTGTCTGCTATTCTATGGATGTATGTAGAGCTTAGTTTCTGATTTATGAAACATGCATGAAACCACACATTGGTATAAAAGACATGCTGAATAGTAGTCAACCAGTTTGTTGCAAAATGAATAAGTTCTAATGGTATTAATTAATGCGCTAGACTCACAAGTCTTAGTCTTAACAATGTAGGATAGGGTACACTAGCTTGTTATTACAATATTTGGGTTTCATTCTAGGTTCTTCATGTGTAGGTGTTTTTATTGAAAGGTAGATGCATTATCAAGCCACCTAACTAAGAATTAAACTTGCCACCGTGTGCTACTTATGCATGTATTATATTAGTTAGGCCATTCTTCTATGGAAATTTTAGTTAGCAACTCGAATATCCTTCGATTTTCTTAACATTATTGGTTAGGGCATATGCTATTACAATGGCACAATGATAACATGATTCTTCTTTGATAAATTACAAATTGTTAGCTTGAGTTAAATCATCTACACTTGAGAAATAATGCTAATAACAAAAAGCAATGCTCTTGTGCCTTGTTTTTTAAAATGTAAAGTGAGATTATATTGATTTTTACAATATCTCTAGAGAGACGATGTTAGCTTTACAAGAAATTTTAAAACCACCTTGAAGGTTGGTTCTTTTTTTCCCTAAACAGTCAAAAGCAACTAGGACTTAAAAATAACAAGTGAGACAAAACAAAGTCTTGGACTTCTTAACACTAGTTCTCATCTCAAAATAGGTTAGGTAACTTGTTAGAGCCATCATTTATGAGGATGTTGTGGTTATGCAAAGATGCCCTTCTTTGAAATACCAAAACACCCCTCACATGTCAGAAATCACTTGAACATACCCAAATCCATTCTTCTTTTTCTATGAAGTGAGGATCTACACCTTAAGAGCCGACCTACATGAGTCAATAGGAGTTTTTTATTTAAAGCTCACATGGTTGAAGATCCTGACTATACTTAACCTTATCATCAGCAAAAACAAAACTTATGGTAAACTAAGTACCATCAAAGATGGTGGATATTGCAATGTAGCCATTCTCTCCCCACAAAGAGATTTTCTCTCTCTATCTCCAATGCATTCATTTGTTAAACATAGTCAGGTATTTTGTATAGATTTCTCGCAGGTGGCCTCTTAGCTTGCTTGTTGATGGTCTTGCCATTGCAAGTATATGTACTTGGGTATGGCAGGGCTTGTAAAAGCTTTGCCTACCAAAGATCACTACTAATTAGGCATTGGTCACTGTCTACAGTACATGTGCTATTTTGTCTTACCAAATACCTCTTGGGAATGATGTAAAATTGTCAAGGTTTTAGCGATGGTTTATGATATTCTGCCATAAGTAGAGAGACTAGGGCTCTATTGCAGCAATAAACCTCGTGCTCCTTCCCTGCATGCTGCCCTACTATCTTATGTTCTAGTTTATCACCTACGAATGCATCCAGTATTCGATCCGAGATCAATTGCAACTTGGCAAGATCCCCAAGGGTTTGTTTGTTTACCCTTTTATCCTTGGGTTAGGGTTTATACCCTATTAACCGAAATTAACCAACACCTTAGGTTCCTTAAATTAAGATAGCAAATCATGGGCAACCTTGTCACCCTTACTTGATTTTTCAATTTCTTACTAGGCAATACGTAACTTCCCTAACTTGGCAAATCAATAGCAGGATGACTACTCATCCTCTTGCAAGTTAGACTTGCACTAGAACCTGCCAACCTTGTTCTAAGGAGTGTCAATTTTACTTTGTGATTTAATACAAAACCATGCAACGTTGCAACTTGTTGCATAGGAGTCGCATCTCACTTACGGGATCATCTCTCCCATCAAACAACGTTCCTTTGTCAAGAAATACGTTTGGTCAAGATGTAAGGTTTGGGATGTCTTTTGGCCCTAACCTTACTAGGTCAACAACATTTGGCCCTTGGGTTTCTAAACTCAATCGGAAGTCTAGTATTAGGCCAATTTTCCCTAGGGTAAAAACACTAGATCATTGTTGCATGGGTGTTTAGCTACCCCTAACGTTCCATGAACGTGGGTAGGACCTTTGGGATTGAAAGTCTTGACTTGGCGTCCCAAGTGCGATACTAGGCATAATTTTTAACGTGACTAAACCCTAGCTAGCACTTTGAGGTGTTTGTTGTACTAATTGTTTATGCTTTTAAGAATCCCTTGAGGGTTATGTCATTACAAGTGATCTACCTAAAACGATCTTATTGTCTTGCGACAAGAATGATCTTTGCTTAGAAGGATGCAAATACTTTTCCTAAAAGGTGAAAATAAATAAATTCAAGATACAACATTCCATGCAAGTATGTGAATCATAGACTTTCACTTCTATGCACTATAAGGTTTGCAAACACCATTTCTTTTCCTTGCAAAAATCATGATGATTGACAATTTGGGGGATAACTTGCATAAACCTACATAGATTTACATCATGAGCTTTGCCTACAAACCTTTCATTTAATGCAATTGAATTTCAGGCTTTAATATGACATGCAACCTTTTCTAGATACAACTTCGATAAATGAACTTCATGCATGACGAATGTCATAGGACTAATGTTGACTTAATCCGTTCTATGGCAATTAATCTGATTTAAAATGCACGCATCCTCGCATGTACATGCAAGTTCATGGTTTCGTTTTCATGCCATGCAATTCTTGGACAACATTTCTCTGGACGTCAACGATTATTTTCTACGAATCACATCTAGGAAATCATTTCCCTCGAGGACATAGACCCTTTACTCCACAAACTCGTCCTTTCCCTTTTGCGATCTCCGAACTTCCTCCAGCCTTTGGTAAATCAGTCTCAAAATCTACCTACTCCCTCTCGTGCAGGAGTTCCCTTTACAGGATGTGGGTTTTAAGAAACCGGGAAAAAGGCCGTGTGCACAAGGCTTATAGAAGCTTTGTCATTAAAGAAGCTTCCAAGAAGCTTCTATGTCAGAATGTGACATGGAGGGGAAATGATTGGAAGGGAGGGGTGAAGGCGACGTTTGAAGGAGTTGAAGATGATGATGGTGATCGTGGCGTTGAAGGCCATAGCCTGGCGGACTGCATGGCGCAGCAGGGCGGCGATGACGAGCTGCACCATGATGTCAATTCTTCCCTCTCTTCCCTCCGATCGGTGCTTCGTGCCTATTATGCGTAAGTGCACAGGCCATGAGCAAGGCATTACTACTCTCCAATGCATTGGGACATGCATTGTCTTCTCCATACTCACAATGGCACTTGCTAGATTCCTGGAATTGAAGCATATCCGAACTACCAAGGTATATGGCTGCTCAATCTTCCTAACAAAACCATTCCGGTGAGCATTTTCTGATTGGTACCTCAGCACTTCCTGCATGAGAGCACAGAGATAGTCACGTAATTCAGGCAGCTTCAAATCTTCTACAATGAAGCTTTCGATGGTATGTGAAGTTTGGAAATAGCCTTGTATCTCAGGACGATAGCAGTAGGCCATTTTCTAGGCACTATTTTGGAAAACGTCATTACCTTCATCATCAAACTTCTTAGCATGATTCACCATCAACCTCTCTATAAAACCTTCAAAACATGTGGAGGTGGACTATCTACGTCAACGTTCATCGAGACAATTGTTTCTTATGGCATGAGCTTGAAGCATGCCAACTAAAACTGAATTCTGTCTGAAAGGAAAATTTGCAGAACAGGGAACATTAGCCTGCCTTTCCTTCTGGTGCTGAATATACTTCAGACAAATACAAGTGTTGCAAGCTCCCTTGGATAGCCTTTCCTTACACAAATATCACTTATCTACCTGGATATGCTGAATGTATACAGGATGAACAGTGAATTCAGATTAAGTAACATAGTGACAGAGAGTTTAGACCAGACCCTGACTGGTTCTATACACTTATGGTATTGACAATTGCGCTTTTCAATAAGCCAGCCTTCAAAAACCTTGTATACAAAGATCTAATTCTTGCTGAGAATGGGAAGGTGTCCATTTACAACTTGTAAGCTCAGGCTTTCCTGAGTGTGGCCGTGAATTGCAAAATCCTTGGCAAATTATTTGTGAATACATCTCTGCTCTGCTGTGATTTTCAGATTCAGTTTCTCCTTGAACTTGGATTTCATATTGTTGGGAAGAATTTATTTTTGAAACCTTGTACTTCTCAACTGTGCACGGCTTTGAATAGAAAAGATCTAACACAAGATGAACCATTGATCCATCTTTTATCACCGATATCTCTAATTTTAGAACTGATCTTCTATCTTGAAATTTATCAAGGACTTCTGAAGTCGCGACATTGCTTTCGAAACCCTTCGACATCTTTGGTGAACCTGACATGAAAGCGTCGCAGAAATTTCAGGATGGGAGATACTTCAGCATCTATTTCAGCCTCTTCTACAATTCCAGCTACATCCTCTACTTCAGCTCCATCAATGACTACTACGTCAAGTACTTCAACAGATGATCTAAAGCAGAATTTGCAGAATATGTCCATGTATATGCAGCTTCAAAATCAGCAAACACAATTGTATATGCAGCAACAGCAACAATTGCATCAACAACAGTTGTCTCAGCAAAGGCAACTATATTCGGAGCAGGAGAATGCAAACAGCACAACTACGGCTATTGAAGCAGTTGAGAATGAGAAGAAGCTATTTGATGGCTGTAATGTTTCAGCATATTTGAAGACATATGAGATCAAGATGGGGTTTTTTGGAGTTCCAACTGGACTTATGAGTAAGTACTTCCTTCGTCTTGTCACACTCACCTTGAGGGTAAAAGTGACTGATCTTTTTATTCAAAATACACATTGGCAAGATTTCAAGAAGGCCCTAAAAGAAGAGTATTTCCTTGAGGACTTTGGGATGGCTACACGGCGGTCATTGTTGAGTGTTGAAATGACTTGTTTTTTGGCTGATTTTTGTTGTTTTTGAGAGCTGAATGGTTGATTTTATGAGATGATTGATTGGTTTGGAAGTGGTTTGAGAGTGTTTTGGATGGTAATGATGGTGTTTTGGAAGATCATGATGTTTATTGATGGTTCTGTGATGTTCTGATAGGTTCTGATAGGTTCTATTTTGTTCTGTTTTGTTATGTTTTGCTCTGTTTTGTTCTGATTGTCTTCTGTAAAGAGGGATGGAGTATTGATTGATGAAGATTGAGATATTGTGAAAGTTTATTGAATAGTTTGTGAGAGTTTGGAATGATTTGAGAATGAGTTATGAGGTTTTGATAACCTTCTGTAGGTCTTCTGTAGAGCTTCTATTTCTGTTCTGTTATGTTCTGTACTATAGCTATTCTGGTACTGTTCTATGACTGTTCTGTATGCTTCTGTATGTGTTCTGATGCATGAGAGTGTAGCTTGGGAAAGTTTTCTAGCCTTGGAAAGAGGTGAATACAAGTGCAAAAGAGCTTAAAGAAGTGAAAGAAGTAGCTGCTGAAGACTCAAGTAAAGACTAGAGTAAAGTGACAGTAGTGAGCTATGAAAAGACACTGTAGTGGCTCTGGTGACCCTTCATATCAGACATACCTCTTGGGAGGGGTATCCACGACCTAAGAGGGATTATTGAGAGTAATTTTGAGAGATTGTAGTGAGGACATAATGTATTATTGATGGAGAGAGAGAGAGAGAGTCAGAGATAGCCAATTCTATTGAAACAGAGTGATTGTATATGAGAGATTGAGAGAGAAGACTATGAAGATATTGAAGATGAATACTATGTGATGTATTTCCATTCAAAGATGGTGTATTCCTTTGCTTTCTTTGTTCCATTGATGGATTTTGTGAAGATATTGAAGAATATGGTTAATTCTATCAAATCCGTGGGAGATTTACATGATGTTGCATGAAGATTTGTTGTGCCTGGTGTTCTTTTCTTCATTGTGATCATATGAAACATGATAAACAAGCTTGTTGATGTTACAAGATATATTTTCTTGCAAGAGAATTCTCTTTTCCTTGGTGTTCCTCTTGGGGCTCCATGTTTTTGGTGTGCAGCCGGGGAAATTTGCCATCAACAAGCACCAACAGAGGCTGAAAATGAAGGAAATGGCATTGCCAAGAAGAGAAGAATTCAATGGATGTTTGTAAAGTTCCTTCTTCCACTGAAGAGTTGGAATTCCTCATAATCAAAGCCACTTTCCACAAGAAGTTCATCCCACAATGGCGGAAACACATCACCATCATGATGCATGCTTTATGTGGTGGACAATTTCCTCTTCCTATTGAAGCCGCAGAAACTTGCATCTTGGTGGCAAACTGTTTGGGAACAAACTGAAGAGTAGAAATAGAGAGAATGACCATCCATGGAAGATTTGGCATTCATTGAAAAGTTTCCAGACAACATCAAGTGGGAGATTGTGAAGAGGCTGCAGGAGTCTTGGTCTGTAGAGGTTCACAGGGACAAGAAGGAAAAGAGTTGGAATTTGTTCGTGGACGCTCAACAGCAAGATACATGGGATGCTTGGTGTACTGATAATCTTCTATTTGTTCAATTAGCAACCCACTGGCAGCTGGTAGACAGAGTGTTTTTCACAACATACACTGTTGAAACCATCAGAAGCTGGCATTACTATGATGATGGCACCACCACAATGCTCAGACGTATGCATTTTGACACCTTCCGAACCGAATACCTTCCTCTGTGCAGTGGCATGAAAGCAGAATTCAGGGACTTTGAAAGGAAAGAAGTAGAAGAAATGTTGGCAAGAGAGTCCTCCAGAGACTGAAGTCTTCTGTTAACCCTCTGTGGAGCACTAACAACATAGTGGAGCCATACCCCTGATGAATGACGCAATAAAAAGGCAAGCGTTAGAACGAGTCCAGAGGTATGTGAGAAGAGAAAAAGTAAAAATCAGAGCCGAGAGCGAGCTCGCAGCAGAAGCCGCCTTTGACGCCCTTGCGGAACTCTTTACAGAAGTCCCAATGGCACATCAAGCCCTTCCTCCTCCTGCTGGAGGTCCACTTCCAAGCCAGATCCGTCCTAGAAATATTGATGACAGGCCAGCGAATGTAGTCCCATTGCCAGTTTTTAAGGGAGAGTACAATGAAGACCCCGATCTTTATGTAGCAGAGTTTATGATAGCATGTGTGGCTAACAATGCCAGAACCCCTGAGCATTGGTTAGCAATTTTCCCCGCCACTTTCAAGGGCGCAGCGTTTCAGTGGTATGAGAGACAAGCAGCAAGGACTTTTGGCACATGGGACGACTTGAAGTTGGCCTTCCTCACTAAATTCAGGCGTAAAGGTTTTGAAGAGCGGATGAGAGAGAAATTTATGAACCTAAGTCAATCCTCTGGAGAAAGAGTAGAAGCTTATGTCTCACGAATGGAATCCATCCTGAAGAGATGGACTAACCATAATCTAGATGATGGCATTCAAAAGGGGGTGTTTCTCAGAGGATTACAACCAGAAGTCCGTAAGTTTGTGGAGCTGCAAAGACCAGCCACACTGCAAGCTGCAACAGAAGGTGCAAGACTGTACGATGAAGTGAAAGCTAGACTAGCGATGAATACAGGAAGAGGAGTCCTACCTCCTCTGATGCTAGGAATGATGTATCCACCAAATGCAGTTCCAGGGACTGTTCCCTACCCTTACCAACAGATGTCCCCGGTATCACAGTACAGTGCACCAAATCCACAGTGGCCACAATCCATGCCTCAAATGATGGTTCAGCCACAACAACAATGGTCCCAACCAATTTCCTCATTGCCAAATCAACAGCAACAGTGGAATCCTACCAACTGGAGCCAACAGCCAACAGTTCAAACAGGAGCACTGAATCAGAACCAGAACAGAGACCCCTCTGTACCAGCCCAGCCCGTTTATGCAGTGATTATAGAGACTCCTCAAAACCCTCCTGTCAGTGTCTCAGGAGGAGAAAGCTTGAAGGACTACTTATCTAACTCAGTTGCAAACATCAAAAAAGAGTTTATGGATGTGATTACAGAGCAGCTACAAACATTGAAAGTGAATACCGCTAACATATCCAACATTGCAGGAGCAGAACGAGATGTGATGCGGTCAAACACTTGGTGTGGTAAGTGTCATCAAGCACGCCATTTAGCCACTGAATGTATACGAAAACCAACCATCCCTGGAGCCTTTTGTTCCTACTATTTGCGAAAGAACCATACAGAGGACATTTGCTCTCTGAAGGAGATGTATGATAGGAGAAGAAAGGAAGAAGACGCAAGATTCAACTTGCTGGAATCCAAAATGACAACACAGGATATTGGACCCAAGCCTAGAGAGTTTGGTTCTAATTTCCAACCCAGAAGATTTCCTTCCCAAAGTTACAGAGGAAGACAGTCTGGCGGTGGTCAGAGATCAGAAGTGGAATGTTACAGATGCGGAGAAAAGGGACACATCTCACCAAATTGTCCAAATCCTCGAAGGTCAGTGGATTACAAGCCCTTATGCAGTCGATGCAAAGGAGAAGGCCACACTGCAAAAGACTGTCCAAGCCCAGCCCCAGTGAAAAACAGTGCTACTGATAGTCCGTCCAAGGCCCAAGAGCCTACCTCCAATTTGGTGGAATTGGAAGTTGTTGCCATCACGCGTGCAAAGCAGAAGGAACCACCTATCCAGAAAGAAAATAACCCTCCAGCCAGAACAGTGAAGTTCAATCTTCCACCAAAAGAACAGAACAGAACAGAGCCTAACAGTGCCGTACAGAGCCCTACAGTGCCATATAGAGTTACAGAGACAGTTACAGAGACAGGACCAGAGGTCCAGGATACAGAAGAGGAGGAAGTGCCGCAAGTGGCAGAAGAAGTTCCTGTAATTCCTTTGTTGGAAGAAAGAGGGAAAATGAAAATGGGTGTTGCCCCATTCCCTACTCGGTTAGAGAAGCCAGTGGATCCTATTGAGGAATACGATCTAGTTAGAGATCTAGATACCTTTAGACCAAATCTTACATTCTGACAATTATTGATGTTGTCTCCCAGTTGCCGGAAAAGGTTCAAAAGTATACTGACAAGAAGACGTGGTTTAAGGATTGCTCCCTCAATAGCAACAAAGTCCAACAAGGTTTCAAAGCCTATAAAAGAAGTGGATGTGGCTAACGCTTTCCTAGATCCAGGTACTCCAGAGACTGGCGTGTGGATAGAAGGCTGCTTTATTTCAAATGCACTGATTGATGGTGGTTCATCAGTGAGCATTATGACGGATGTTACAATGAAGGATCTAGGCCTACAAGGTGTGCAACCCACCCAATGGCTCATCAGATTGGCGGATCAGAGTAGAATCAAGCCTTTGGGCATTCTCCCATATGTGAAGACTACAGTGGCTGGGAAAGATAATTGGCTAACCTATCTGGTGGTGAAGCCAAACTCTTATGGTACATCCTATCCTCTATTACTGGGCAGACCATGGCTTTTTGAAGCCCGAGCAAGGACGGATTGGTTCAAAGGAACCTTGACCTTGGGTAGAGGACCCAACAAAGTGGTGCTGAAACTGTATGGTTCTCAAAAAGGACATGGATCCACCTCCTTGGAATTATCTTCTGACTCCCCTAATGAGGCTACAGATGGAACATCAGCAGACAAAGATGCTGTTAAACAGATCCTTCCCAAGAAAACAGTGGCACATTCCTTAACAGTGGATACTGTAAGCCGACTTCCAAAAGATGCAAAGCCATTATCAATGGGTGAATACTTCTTGCCTGAACCAGGAATGACTTCTGAAATCACTTCTGACAGTGAGATAGAAGCATGGATGTACTGCTCTCCCTGTTACATGGCCATAGTAGAGACAGAGATAGAGGCAAGAGAGGAAACAGAGAATCTATTCTTCTGTTACAGAGCTCCTACAGAGACAGAAGCAGAAGCAGAGACAGAAGCAGAGGCAGAGACAGAAGCAGAGACAGAGACAGAAGAGGTTGGATATGAAATGGACGAAGAAGGTGATGAAAGTGAGATAGAAGAATCTATCCCACCTAAAGAGGATACATTTGAGGAAGAAGTTCCAGAAGCATCAGAAGCCGACGAGCTCATGCTATGGGACAGAAGGATGATGGTACCATTTGGTTTGGTAAATGGATCTTCTCATATGCAAAACCTTTATAAGAAATGGATTAAGAAGAACAAGCCATCTTTTAGCAATGACTCATGCCGTCCTAACCCATCCTTGCCAAAGAAAGATGATGATGATGCACCGTGCCAACAAGCACCAATCCAACTAACCCAACAGGCATCAGAGGGTCCCTGTTATGTGACGTTCCTGGATGTATCATCAGAAGATGAGTCTTCAAGCCAAGAGGTAATTAATCTTGAAACCAAACCCGAAACAGCTCTAATCCCATTCCAACATCTTAAGGAGCAACCTAAGTCTCCACCAAAAGAAGAAGTTGGTTCTACTGGGACATCAGAAGAGGACACCACTCCCTTGAAGGAGGCGGATCTGTATCCAGAAGCGGTCTGCGGAACCTTCATCCGTGAAGTAGAAGGTGAAAGGCAGTTAACTTTTATGGATGCAGAAGGCACTGAACGCCACTTGAAGGTGGGTAGCAGTCTCCCAGAAGAGGAGTTGTCAACCTTGTACAACTTGTTGAAAGAAAATTTGGACGTATGTGCGTGGTCCTACAAAGACCTAAAGGGGATTGATCCCAGAATATGTCAACATCATATTGACTTGGAGCCTGATGCCAAGCCAGTACGACAACGACAGAGACGAATGAACCCGAATTATTCCACATTGGTGAAAGCGGAGCTGCTGAAGCTTCTGGAAGCCGAGTTCATCTATCCACTGGCAAATAGTGAATGGGTTTCACCCATCGTGGTTGTACCCAAGAAGAATGGCAAATTGCGAATATGTGTTGACTTCCGAAAGCTTAATTCCAAGACGAAGAAGGATCACTTTCCTATCCCTTTCACAGACCAACTGTTGGACACAGTGGCAGGACATGAACTTTATTCCCTTCTGGATGGATTCAGTGGATACAACCAAGTCCAAATCGCAGAGGAAGACCAATCCAAAACAACCTTCACCACAGAATGGGAGACCTACGCTTACTGAGTGATGCCGTTTGGGCTCTGCAATGCCCCTGCTACTTTCCAACGAGTCATGATGGCCGCATTTCAAAATCATCTGCACGACTTCATTGAGGTATATTTGGATGACTTCTATGTCTATAGTTTGATCCGTGAACACTGGGAACACCTGGAACAATGCTTTGACCGATGCCGGGAGTACGGGATTTCCCTCAACCCCGACAAATGCATCTTTGGGGTCTCTTCTAGAGTCCTGTTGGGCCACATTGTCTCTACACAAGGGATATCAACAGACCCTGCAAAGATCGAAAAGATCGCAGCTCTGGCAGCACCCACCAACCTCAAACAGTTGAGGGGATTCCTAGGCCATGTGGGTTACTACAGAAGGTTTATAGCCCATTTTGCGACAAAGGCAACTTCCTTGCACAAGCTCCTGAGGAAAGATGCAGAGTTTACTTGGACAGAAGAATGTGACAAAGCCTTCCACACTCTGAAGCAGTGTCTGATTGAGGCACCCATTCTGCAACCTCCTGATTGGACGAAAGAGTTCCATGTACACACTGATGCATCAATTGAAGGTTTAGGTGCTATCCTCTGCCAAAAGGCCTCCTCGAAGTTGGATCAACCGATCTATTACGCAAGCCGAAAAGTCACTGATAGGGAACGGAACTATACAGTGATAGAGCTGGAGTGCTTGACAATGGTGTTTGCCTTGGAAAAGTTTCGCCATTACCTCCTATCTACCCACTTTAAATTTTATGTGGATCATGAGGCCCTGTCCTTCTTGATGAACAAAGCAGATGTGAAAGGACGAATGATGAGATGGCTCCTTTTATTCCAGGAGTTCGACTTTGAGGTGATTACTAAGCCTGGTCGTTCCCATGTTCTGGCTGATCATCTGTCGCGGATCCCACAAACTGCAGACGAGGAGCAGGATGATCCAGACCTCCCTGATGCCTCCCTATTCTTGGTAGAAACTGTAACCCCCTGGTATGCAGACATTGCCAATTTGCTGGCAATCCAACAGTACCCTCCTGATATCTCTAGTCAGGAAAGGAAGAAGCTCATGCTAGAATCAGCCCCCTACACCCTGCTAGGTGGTGCACTGTATAAGAAAGGCAAAGATGAAGTGCTCAGAAGATGTGTTGCAGGAGATGAGACTGGGATTGTTCTGAAGGCTTGCCACGACGAGCCATGTGGAGGTCACTTTGCAGGAGAAGCTATAGCCAGGAAGGCTCTGCTAGCAGGATATTGGTGGCCTACCATTCACAAGGATGCCTATGATTACTGTAAAAGATGTGATGCTTGTCAAAGAATGGGGAAACCCACCAAGACAAGTGCCATGCCACTGCAACCTATCCTTCCGTTGAAGCCGTTTGAGAAGTGGGGCATTGACTTCGTAGGTCCGATCGATCCTCCTACCAGAAGGAAACAGAACCGATACATCCTTATATGTACGGATTATGTCACAAAATGGTGTGAAGCTAAAGCCTTAAAGTGGGACGATGGTAATAGCGTGGCCCTGTTCATGTACGAGAATATCATCACCCGTTTTGGCAGTCCCTTAGAGCTGGTAAGTGACAGAGGCACTCATTTCCTCAACAAAGTCATGGAAGAGTTGACAGAGTTGTATAAGATCCGCAATCGCAAGTCCACTCCTTATTATCCCAGAGCCAACGGCCAAGTCGAAGTCACCAATCGCATCCTCTGCTTGATTCTGACAAGAATGATTGCCGCACAACGTCGTGATTGGGATGATCGACTTACAGAGGCCCTCTGGGCATACAGAACCTCCCATAAAGCAGCAACATGACAGACACCCTTCCAGCTGGTGTATGGTACAGAACCTGTTTTTCCTGTTGAATTGGAACTACCCTCTTTGAGAGTGGCTATCAAAGAGCATTTGGGGGATGATGATTCACTGCAACACCGTCTCCTGCACCTGGAATGTTTGGACGAAATTCGTAGGATGGCTCTACAGTGCATGGAAGCCACGCAAGCTCGACGCAAGGCTTACCATGATAGCTTCATCAAGCACAAGGAGTTCAAAGAAGGTGATTTGGTCCTAGCCTATGATTCACGATTTGGCAAGTTTCCTGGCAAGCTCCAACAGCGGTGGATGGGCCCCTATAAGGTACTTGCCGTCAACCCTAATGGTTTTGTCCAAGTGCAGACCGTTGATGCCTCTAATGATCCCTTTTTGATCAATGGATATCACCTGAAGAAGTACTTCCCTCCTTGGGGATCTTGACAATTACGGACACTTGATCTTTTTCCTCGTTGGCGCGGCATTGTACTTCTTATGATGCTACTTCTGATAGCCGTTCTTCAGTCACTCCTGATGAAGTGGACGCAACCCTCTGTCCCCTCAACTCCACCCTCCAGCCTTGATCTCTTATCCATTATTTTCCACCAGCGACAGTGGAGAGGTTGGCCTTGATACATGGTCTTTCTACCATTCCGTTGCTCAATTTGAAAAAAAAAAAGAAAAAAAAAACAAAACATATCGGTTATGGGAGAAAATGACTTAGGTCCCTGTCATGCCGACCTATTCTTCGAGAAAAGGTGGAAACACCCTCGGGAATAGGGGAAAACAAGAAAAAGAAAAGAAATGAAAAAAAAGAAAAACAAATCTGTTATGAGAGAAAAGGAAGCAATTCCCTGTCATAGCAGGCCTCGTTCCAAGAAAAGGTGGTAAACACCCTTGGGCGAGAAGCTGGCTGTGGAAAAGGTGGCAACACCCAGCAGTCCAGAAAATGGATTCATTAATTGATATTCCCAGGATCCAATTCTGAAGCTGCCTCCCTTGGTACGCTGTGTCCTCGGTCTCTCTGCAGAGCGTCTAACTGTCGTCTAGCAGACGACATGTTCCTGTTTAATAAAACGTTCGATTTGATAGCTACCTCCCTGGGTACGCCTCTTCAACAACTGATGACGCGATCTTCATCGACAAACAATCGAGTGATGTGAGCTTTCATCCTAACCGGATGGGGACGTGAGTATGGGCTGCCCTCTTATATCTATCACCAGAGAGTGAGACAGAGGGTGGGGCGAGAGACCAGTCTTTTCCCTTCAAATCAAATGAGAGGTGAGTAGTGTGAATGAAGTGTTGCACGCACAAGATGGGCCTCTCAATGCACAAAGCACAATTTGTTTCTGTGCACTACACTATAAGGCTCCCTGGCCTTCCTTCTTGCACCGTATGCCGGCACAGGGCGGGATGCATTGTTGCACCATCAAATGCGCACAAGACATACAACCTTTGCACAAGTGACCGTGAGGATTACATCAACGGGTTTCAGGAAAAGGCTGCCCTCTTATATCTATCAACAGAGAGTGAGACAGAGGGTGGGATGAGTGTGACTGGAGTTTCTTCAATCAATTACCGAGAGGTGAGATTGAGGGACGTTACGACACTTGGAGTCAGGTATATTCCCGTTTCCCTATGCACCCATGGGATGGGTCTTTCCCGTCATCACAAGACATGCCACCCTGCTCTGTACACTGCACTATAAGGCTCCCTTGCCTTCCTCCTTGCACCTATGCCAGACGGGTTGGACGCACTAATGCACCATCAACTGTGCACCCTGGCATACTCCTTCTGCACTATTCCCCCTTGTTGATTCCTCAATCGGGTATGAGATATGGGTTTCCATCATTATTCCTCGAGTGATATTAGTCATGGGGTGAGTGACTGTTCTTTCATTCCAATTGAGTGACTATGAGTTGAGTGTAGTATCCCTCATCATCGACAGATTTCCTGTGATTCCTTCAACCAGCTACCTCCCTGGGTATTGCTGCATGGTCCCTACCATGAAGGACGTGCGCTGTAAAGATGCCTTGGTTCCTCCAGAAGCCGACAACCACACTGGACGTGCCATCGACACTCAACCTTGATTCTTGACAAAACGGGCCAAGTTTTTCTAACCCTACACCTTCTGTTTCTTCGTGACGGTCATGTTTTAAGTGTGGGGAAGTTAGTGGATGGTCTGTGGCGTGGTCCTAGGTCCCTGTTGCTCGGTTAACCCTATCTGTTAAGGTCTTAAGTGTGGGGACGCGTCCCTGCGCGTCTATATTGCATACCCTTCTGCATATGCCTTAACGTGCTTATGCATGTATGCCATGACTTGCTTTTACCCTCATGGGGTCCCTTCCCACCCACCCGGTTATGTTCCACCCACCCTTGGGGCTATTCCCTTCCAGTTTTCCTTTATTTCTTGATTCTGAGGTCCTACCATGTGAGTGCATCCTACGTTCACCGAAGTCCACATCCAACCTCATAGCCCTGTTTCTCCCTTTGCCCTGACCATTTTTTCTTTTTACCTACCCCTATTCCGGTGCACGGTTTTTGAGTTATTAATTTTTGAAGCATTTTGCGTACTTTAGCCGGTTTTCCATGAGAACGTGCTTTTCTTGCTTCGGAACCATAATCTGACGTCATAGCCCTGCCAACCACTTTTCCCCTGACATTTTTCTTTTTTATTCCGCATCATTCCGATACACGGTTTGTCCATTATTAATTTTCCAGGTTTTCACGACTTTTTCATGCGTATTTTTGACATTTTTCCATGTGAACCTGCCCTGTTTGCATCAGAATTCCAATTTGATCTACCAGCTGTGTCCCTTGTGTCTTCCCCCACCTTTTTCCTTTTTCCTCCATCCTTTTTCGACTTTCGGATTTTTACTTATTAATTTTTAATTACGTTTTCGGGCGTATTTTTGGAGTTTTTCACATGTGAACCCCTCCTACTTCCATCGGAACTGCGTTTTAACATGATAACCCTGTGCCACTCCTTCCTATGGACATTTTTCCTTCTTACTGCATGTCATTTCGGCGCACGGTTTGTCCGATATTAATTTCCAATTCCATTTTCGGGTTTTTTTTTTGGGTTTTTCCCATGTGAACGCGTCTTATCTCCGTCGGAATTATGTTTTGATGTGATAGCATTGTCGGGCACATCTTTCTGCACATTTTTCCTTTTTTCTGCACCTCATTCCGCTGCATGGATTTTTCGATATTAATTTTTAATTGCGTTTTTTGTTTCGTTTTTTGTGTTTTTTGCACGTGACCCCCCTTTCCCCCTCCCGAACCCTCCGTCATATATTTTTCTTGTTTTCCCCTACCGTCCTGCCCACTTTCTGTTTTTACGCTATTTCGTTTTGCCGTCCGGATTGGGAGTTATTAATTTTTCTTTATTTTTACGTGTATTCGCGCGCCTGTTTTGCGCGTGAACGCGCCTTTTTTTGATTTTACGCATCTCCACGCGCCCCGGTCGTGTCCGCATGACCCATCTCGTCATCCCAGCGCCATTTCAATCCCGTCACGGCAAATTTTTTTACCCCGCCCCGCGCACGTTGGCGGGACGGGGGTATGCGCCTTTGGGCCCTGCCTACCCCCCTTGGCCCACCCTCTACCCCCCTTGGCCCTGCCCACCCCTTCCCCCAACCACCCAACCCCTTCCCCCCAACCACCTCCCTCTCCCTGCGTCCCTGCGTCCCTCCCTCCTCTCCCCTCCTCCCACCCTCTCCTTCTTCCTCCTTCCCCTCCTTCCTCTTCTTCCTCCCTCTCCCCTCCTCCCACCCTCTCCTTCTTCCTCCCCCCCCGCTGCTTCCTTCTCCCCTCCATCTTCTCCTCCTCCCTACTCTTCCCCTCCCTCCCCCGTCCCCTGCCCTGGCCGCCGACGCCGCCCGCCGACCTGCGTGTACTTCGCCGCCGCCGCGTGGACTGCAGCGCTCCGCATCGCCGCCGACGCACCGCCGCCAGGAGCCACCGACAGACCTGCTGCCCTCCATGCCACCGCTCCCCGGCCGTGCCGCCGCCTCCTTCTCCTCCACCTCCCCCACCACCTCCACCTCTCTAACCACCTCCTCCTCCTCTAACCACACTCAAGTTAGTTACTAACCTTGGTTTAGTTAACACTAACCTAAGTTCAATTCGGTTAACAACTAACTTCACTCTAGTTAAAACACTAACCCTATTTAGTTTCACCAACTAACCCTAGTTAGTTGTCCCTAACCCTAACCCTAATCCTAACCCTAACTAGGATCCCTAACCCTAACCCTAACCCACCTTAGGTTACCTAACCCCCTTTAGATTAGTTTCTACTAACTGGACTTATCTGACTTATCCAACCTGACTAACCTAACCTGAATTGACTTCCTGTGACTAACATGACTTACCCACACTAACCAGACTTAACTGACTTACTTCTAATTGACTTATCAGATTACCATGATTTATATGATTTAATTAATTTCTAAAATTAATTTTTCCATCAAAATACTTTAGAAAAAATTCTCAAAATTCCCTTTGCTTTTTGCCCATTTTTGGGAGTTTTTCCGCTGGAAATTATCCACCCTATAATTTCTGAAAATTAAATATTTTCTAATTTTACCCCTAAAATTGCCAATAAATGTAACAAATTCATTTAAAAATAGTAAAAAAATATTTTAAAAATTCTAAAAAATTTCCCTCACCTCCCTTGATCATTTTCCATTTATTCAACCATAAATAATCACAAATTACAAACATTAAAAAACCAACTCAAACCAAATCAACCCACCCACTAAGGTGTTGTCTTTGTTATTTCGTCAGTGGTCTTTACTTTTCCTTTACTGGGTTCACTTCTTTTGGGGGACTCTTCCATGCGCATTTCTGCACTACATACACACCCCTTCTAGGTATTTATTTTATGTGCTTTATTTATTTTCATTTCCCCCTTAATCACCAATTAATTGTTAAAATGAACTCTTTATTCACCCACAGTTTCCACGCGCATTCGCGCTAAACACACATACTTTTTAATTAAAATAAACCCGCCGTTCACTTAGCATGCGCTACGTGCGCTAAAGAGGCACTTTAATTTTTATTTAAAATGAACCAGCCGTCACATGAGCACGCGCTGGCAAAAAAGCGCTCCACATCACCTTAATTTGTAATCAATGAATTTGCATTTAGAGACACTGTCGGGTATCGAAGTCGGGATTCGAATAAAAGCACCAGCTTAACCTAATAATTGGTAATTAAATTTATAATAAGGAACCGCCGTTTTCTTGCTAAGGTTTATCACCTAATAAAAATTCACCCATTCTTAATAATTTATTAAAATCAACCCTTCATTAAATTATTTCCCCCTCACTGCACTTAATTCCCCTTTTTAATGAACCGTTTCGTGGGATGGGTATGCGCAGTCATTAGCGTTATTTTCCATGGTCCAGTCCTAGTTTATCATCGATGTAGTATTGATATGTGTCGGATATGGTATTGTTTTGATTTACTGTCTTTGATACGGTTACGGGTACGGTATGCAGTTTTTTTTCTTTTATTGCCTGATACGGGGTTCTGGGTGTTTGTTTGATGCATCGCATGAAGCTTTCGGTCGCATTTGTCTCAAGGTCATGTCGAATTTTTTCTAGGATGTGGATTGCTTGGGGTTAGTTGGTCGAGTCACGTTTTCTTGTTTGGTTATTCTCTTATCCTTGGTTTTTGTCTGTTGCTTTGCAGGCATTCTCCTTGATTGTCTGTGTTTGTGGTGTGTGTGTAACCATCTGAATGGTGCCTTCTCATACTCCTCCCCCTATCCAGTACGTCCCATTAGTTAGTAGGGATTACTCTTCCCTACTTACTTTTGAGCCTCTCACGAAGGCAGGCCTTGCTGCTTTTGTGGCTACTTCTTTTCCACTACTTCCAGAGGATCCGTCGTTATGTGATGAGTTTCTGGCCTCTTATAGCAAGAAGACAGGACTAGTCCAAGGAATTTCTATGACTTTGACACCTCGAGGCTTAGGGAAGGCTCTGTCTCTACCCTCCAAAGGTGAACCTTTTGTGACCACTCATCAGCTTTTCTCTAATGAAGAGATTCTGAAGCTGTTGCAAAAGCAGACAAGGGAAATGCTGGATGTTAAGAAGGTGATCAACTCTTCAGGAGTTTCCTTTTCTATGATCACTGATCCCGTATGGAAGACGATCTGTCAGTTTCTTCAGGACAGGTTTATGCCTGCCAAAACGCCATCCCAGTATTTGTCCAAAGAGCTTTTTACAACTTCCAGGATGGTGTTGAAAGGAGTTGCTATTGATTGGAGCACTTACCTCCTCACTAAAATGGATCAGCATTTTGTTAAAGTCACCAGGGGTAATGTTACCAATGTCACATATGGATCATATTTGTCTGCCTTCTTGACCTATTCAGGTTTACAGAAGACTGTGCCTCCACCTCCTCCATCCGATCCAGTACCTCCTCCTCCACCTTCAGATGAGTTAGAACCCATTGACATAGAGGATGATGATTCTCTGTCTCCCCTGGTCATACAGCGCAAACGCTTGAAGCGGGTAGCGGATAAAGCTCCTTCAGTACTTCCTTCAGTGCCCATTCCTGCTACTTCTGGCAGTGAACTCCCTGGGTATCTCACTTGTAATAACCTGTTCAGAGCACATCGAGAAGGATCATTGGACATATCAGTTCCCTCCCTGAACAATCTAGTCTCAGGAGATGCCATTCCTTTCCTCTACAAGGATATTCAAAGTTCCATTGAATTGTCAGTGACAGCCTGTGTTCAACAGCTGTACGCGTCCTTTTATGAAGAGCTCATGCAATCTAAGGACCAGTTGCATAAGGCAACATCTGAGTTAGCTTCTGCTAAGGATACCCTAGTAGATTTATTTAAGCAAATGAAACAACAAACCCATCTGGTTGCCACCCAAAGCGATGAGATCTCTTCTTTGAAGATCCAGTTACTAGAGGCTCAATCCTAGGTTATTAGCCTTTCAGAGGAGAAGGAGAGGATGTCCAAAGACGCGCAGGAGTTCCACGCTATCTTCGATGACAAACTTTCAGCTTTACAGATTGCTACTGACACAGTGGCCAACCAAGCCTCCCAAATTCAGTAGTTACAAGATCAACTTGCAAAGTCCCGCTCTGTTCCTCCAAGCCCTAATGTTCCATTGATTCCTTCTCTTTCACAGCAGGACTTGGCTGCTCTTCAGAGACAGGCTACTTTGTGCCCTCTATTCCAAGATAAAGTGGAAAGATTGCAGTCTCGAATGGACTTATTATGGTCTACCTTTGAGCAGTTTCAGGAATATGTCTTACCAGACCATTCTTTCTTTGTCCACTACCACTTACAGAAGTTGGTCTTCTAAATGAAGCTTTCCACGATGGATTTACCTCTTCCAGAGGATGGATGGAGTGGGGCTTGGTCTGCTGAGTTGTTGACAGAGGTAGTCAGAATGGTCTTTGAAGATTCTGTCACGCCAGATACCATGTTGATATCGTACATGTATCTACGAGAAGACTTGTTAATTCCAGATGAGGTAGATATGGCATGGTATGTGGGGGATGTGGTCTTACAGGTTGTTTTGTATGTCAATCATTTGGAGTTGCGCATAGCTGACATGTTTCAAAGTTATTCCTCCAAAGTGGCTAATTGTCATGATAATTCGTGGCATCCCATGATTGATTCTGTGGTCCTAAATCAAAGACAAAACACAGCTCCTACCTCTGCCCAGAGTACTAATCAACTGAGGATGGATCTCTTACCCTATCTTTCAAGACATAATCCATTTGATGCTACCTTCTTTGATGCCTATCATAGACGATCTCTCTTGGGATCTTCTATTCCTACCCTCCTCTATTACCAACAAATGGCTCACCGCTATGCTATATATCTTTCCCTTTGTCAATCTAATTCCACCATTATTTTACCCCTTCTTTTCCAACCTTCATCTTTCCCTCAAATTCCCATTTTTACATATTGTTCCTTTATTGAGGATAGGGTATTTTCCCCTTCTCCACCCTGTCCTTCTCCATCCATTAATGTACCCTCCACATTTCCTATTTATCAGTTAACACCCTTCCTTAGTGATTCCTTACAAATTTCTGCCACTCCTTCTTTAACCTTTTCTTCTTTTTATGATTTTTCATATCCCTCACTTCATCCACTCTTCCTTATTCCACTACCCTCTCCTAACACTTCCATATCTCAACCACCTCAGTTGGTTAGTGACTGTGACGGGTTTGATAATTAGATTTGCAGAAGAAGGGGATGGAGTTCGGATGATTGCCTTACCGGACCGTAGATCAATTGGCCAGTAATTCCAGGAGAATGGACAGCTTCCAGTCAAGCTTATCAGAACTATGTTCATTTTGCTCAGCAGTATTCACAGTCTGCAGATCCCTCAGTGAGATTAACTGCTCACTTTGCTTGGTACCTGGCGTATATGCATAGGCACTCTCATAATGATTCTAAGCCTATTCCAAAGTTGTGCATGAATGTCAATGTAAGCATTGATTCCCAGCACCTGGATATATTGTATTTTCATGCCCTCTGTTTGCCTAGCAGATACTTGGTCCTGTTGGAAAGGATGTGCTATCTTCAATTTTTTCAAAATCCTCCCAAAACCTTTGTAGATGAATCCTTGTCTATGGATCGTTTCCGACAACATCAATCTTTTAAGAGGGATCATCTTCATTGATACCTTTCCAATGTATGGTGGATGCTTTTTAATGAAAATCTATCTTTTTGAAGGAGTCATTCAGATGGTTGTGTTGTGTATTAGTGTTTGTGTTGTGACTTCATTTATGTCAAATGAACGTGGTGGTTTCCTATTGGATTTCGTGTGCGAGCTACGTTTTGGAGAATTGTGGTGATGGGTTCTTGGATGGAGAATTGAAGCTGATGCTGATGAAGAAGAAGAAAACTCTTATATCCTTTATAAATTTGTTGTGATTTTTAGTTTAATAAGAGGTGTTAATGTATAAAGGGTTTTCCTTTCTTTGTATTTTTATATCAGAAACAGGTTATAAGTTGGGGTCGTGGTGTATGGATTCATTGTGAATGGCTATTGACGATCAAAATTGAGCTTTTCCTTGAACTTGTATTCCCTTTTTCATGGGTCGCGAGGACGCTTCCTTATTAAGTGTGGGGATATGTTGAATGTTGAAATGACTTGTTTTTTGGCTGATTTTTGTTGTTTTTGAGAGCTGAATGGTTGATTTTATGAGATGATTGATTGGTTTGGAAGTGGTTTGAGAGTGTTTTGGATGGTAATGATGGTGTTTTGGAAGATCATGATGTTTATTGATGGTTCTGTGATGTTCTGATAGGTTCTGATAGGTTCTATTTTGTTCTGTTTTGTTTTGTTTTGCTCTGTTTTGTTCTGATTGTCTTCTGTAAAGAGGGATGGAGTATTGATTGATGAAGATTGAGATATTGTGAAAGTTTATTGAATAGTTTGTGAGACTTTGGAATGATTTGAGAATGAGTTATGAGGTTTTGATAACCTTCTGTAGGTCTTCTGTAGAGCTTTTGTTTCTGTTCTATTCTGTTCTGTACTGTAGCTGTTCTGGTACTGTTCTGTATGCTTCTGTATGTGTTCTGATGCATGAGAGTGTAGCTTGGGAAAGTTTTCTAGCCTTGGAAAGAGGTGAATACAAGTGCAAAAGAGCTTAAAGAAGTGAAAGAAGTAGCTGCTGAAGACTCAAGTAAAGACTAGAGTAAAGTGACAGTAGTGAGCTATGAAAAGATACTGTAGTGGCTCTGGTGACCCTTCATATCAGACATACCTCTTGGGAGGGGTATCCACGACCTAAGAGGGATTATTGAGAGTAATTTTGAGAGATTGTAGTGAGGACATAATGTATTATTGATGGAGAGAGAGAGAGAGAGAGTCAGAGATAGCCAATTCTACTGAAACAGAGTGATTGTATATGAGAGATTGAGAGAGAAGACTATGAAGATATTGAAGATGAATACTATGTGATGTATTTCCATTCAAAGATGGTGTATTCCTTTGCTTTCTTTGTTCTATTGATGGATTTTGTGAAGATATTGAAGAATATGGTTAATTCTATCAAATCCGTGGGAGATTTACATGATGCTGCATGAAGATTTGTTGTGCATGGTGTTCTTTTCTTCATTGTGATCATATGAAACATGATAAACAAGCTTGTTGATGTTACAAGATAGATTTTCTTGCAAGAGAATTCCCTTTTCCTTGGTGTTCCTCTTGGGGCTCCAGTCATTCCTAGAGTGGGTCTATATGCCAAACAAAGGTCTAGCTACTTCAGAGTTGATTTGGAAATTTGAAGAAAGGTATAGTCAGCTTGATGCCATTGAACAAAGAGCATTGGATGTTGAAAAAGTTGAGCTTTTCTTACAAGCTGCAGATCCTGCTCTTCAGGAAGAATTGGGAGAGCTTCTTGAGGATTGCACGAAGCCTATGGGACTTAAAACGGATTGGCAAATGCCCAGGATGCAGTCTCGACTTTGACCAAGAGGAGGATATGGAAGACCCGCCTACAGAATGGTTCCATGACACCGACACCATCATCTACTCCTATGCCTGCTTCTATCCCTGTTATTTCTTCTCCTCCTTAGCTAGTTTCTTGGCCTATGCTAGTGCCTACTGTTTCTACTCCTCCTATTCCTCCTGTTCCACGATCGATGCCTGCACCTTCTGCTCCAAAACCATCCGCTCCATCGGTGCCTACCTCTCTTGATGACATAATCAAAGGCATAACGGATTTGACACTGGAGTCAGTTAAAGCGGAGTTGGTGGGAAAATTGAAAGAGTAGTTTGCTTCGACTGCGCCTACTATTTCTTCTAGTGCTCCTACTGCACCTAGGAGTGCTCCTAGTGCACCTAGGAGAGATCGGAGATGTATTTGGTGTGATAGTACGGACCATCAGCATTGCAGGGATTGTGAATCTTTTCAGGATGCAAGGAGGAAGAATTTGGTATTTTGGGGACAAGATGGTAAGATTTGGTTGACTGAAACAGGAGCTCCGCTTGCTACCAACTTTGGGAAAGGCGGAATGAAGAAGTTAGTGGATGGCATGGCTGCGCGTACTTCTTATGTGACAGCTAGAGGAGATGCTTCTACTTATGGAGTCCAGATTGAGAAGGGATCAGAGAATCAGTCAGCACTATGGACTTATGTTATGGAGACTGCAAACAAGGGAAAAATTCAACAAACTGTTTTGACTAGTGCAGGCTCTAGCATCAGATCAGAGATAGGTTGGGATTCGCCTGTTGACAGGTACTCTATTTATACTTATTTGGCTAAGTCTCAGGGAGTAAATGTACTTGTTGAGGAGAAGCGTAAGAGGGATGAAGAAAATCCAAGTGCAGCTAGAAAGACTAGAGGGGGTGAGTTTGTTACTGCACCTACTGCAGGACTGTCTTTGAGACCAGGGCCAGAACGACAGATGGAAGATGCTCAAAAGAGAGAAAAGAGGAAAGAGCCTAGAGAGAGAAAGTAGCCAAGGTTTAGATTGATGTCCGATATTGAGACATATACAGACATGAATAAAATCTTTAATGATAAGATACTTGGCAGTGAGGTGACTTTCACTATTTCTGAGGTTTTGGGCATCTCGAAAAGAGAGTTTCAAGATCAGTTTCAGGAGGTCCTGAAGAGGAAAAGACATGCATTGCCTACTACTGATACACAGGGAGTTTGTATTGGGGAGTTGGATGAGGATGAAGATGAGGTTTTGGTTGAGAATGCTTCTGTTTTTTCACAGATAGAGAAGAGGGTTCAGCCTATGCATTATGTTGAAATTGATGAGCCTATCTTGATTCCACGTAGTCACTTTTCACGGAGTCATTGGGCTAGGGCAACTACAGAGACGATGGTAAAAATTGGAGAGAAACAGGTGCCTTATGTTGCATTGGTGGATCATGGTTCAGAGATTAATCTCATAGTTCATGGAGTTTATGAGAGTAACAGATGGCCTATGGATGTAGAGCATGGATGGCGTATGAGAGCCACCAACAATACTGCAGGTGATTTGTATGCTGCCTATCCCAGTGTCAGGGTTTCTATTGGAGATGTAGAGGAGGATTTCCATTTCTTTGTTCAGGATTCATGCTCTTATCCCATAATTCTTGGACAGCCATTCATCACAGAGATGCGCATGGAAACAAAGGTAATGGATGATGGATCTGCTTATGCACGGATTCGTAGTAAAGATGGCATGAGAGCAGTTCAGTTTATGACTCTGTGTGTGAACCATGTTAGAAATAGGGATACTCTCAGAGATGCACCTTTGCCCACTGTGAGGGATTCGAGTTTTCATTAGGTATCGCCGTTTCATGAGATGACGGTGGTACAGAGCAGAGGAGATTGGAGTTCTCGCGTCCTGGCAGCAGTGTTTTCTCCTCCAATTTTGTTGGGATTTCAGCAAACAGTTCAATGAGCTATCAGAAGATTTCTAGGTTGCCTAGAGCTGCCAGGCAGTACATATGCAAGAAGGAGAAAATTTTGAAAAATGTAGGAATTTTAGAGGATGATGAGCACATAGATGGGATGTATGACAGTATGATTTGTGCAGATACGATGGAAGAGATGGAAGATATGCTGAAAACTGATATGCAGAGTTGTCACAGTAATGTATTAGTGCAATCCCTGGACATGTTTCATGAAATTGCAGATTTTGTGTCACAGATTGAGTCAGAGGCTGAGGTGGCTCAGCAAAAAGTGTTGAGTGCTGAAGAAATTCAGCAAACAGAGTTTCCAGTTGATTATGATCAGCTTACAGAGACACAGAGGCCTGAAAATTTTCAGCCAACAGAGTTTACTGTTGAAATATTTCAACATCCAGAGTTTAGGGCTGCTCCGATGCAGTCCATAGAGTAGAGAGCTGAGAATATTCAGCCAATGGAGTGCAGAATTGTTGATTTACAGCAAGATTTGAGTAATGCAAAGGATCATAATGAAGCCAGGGTTGACACGAAATACAAGACTGTGGATAAAAAGGTGAAGCCAGTAGCTGTACCGCTTCCACCTCACAGTGATCAGCAAAAAGAGAGGGCTGCCAAACAGCCAATTTTGAGGAATCCGGAGCATATTGGTCATAAATTTTCAGCAGAGACTCTTGCTGAATTGAAAATTGGGAATGGTGATTTCTTGCTACCCACAGAGAAGCAATGCTTTCAGGAGATGCTTGAGCAACATGGAAGGGGATTTGCTTTTTTCCCGCATGAGATTGGATGTGTGAATCCTGATATTGTTGCTCCTATGGTGATTTTTACTATTCCTCATATTCCATGGAACCTCCGGCCTATTCCAGTGCCTAAAGCACACTTTCCAAAGCTGATTGATTTATTGAATGAGAAAATCAAGATGGAAATTCTTGAGCCTTCATCTGCACCATACTCAAACAGGTGGTTTACAGTTCCAAAGAAGAATGGTACTCTCCGATTTATACAGGACATGCAGCCAGTAAACAGAGTTACTATCAGGAATGTTGGTATAGGTCCAGTTGTGGATGAGTTTGCAAAAGCATTTGCTGGATGTGCCATCTATTCTTTAGGTGATTTGTATTTAGGATATGATCAGTTTCAGCTGGCTTTGGAAAGCAGGGACATAACCACCATGAGAACTCCTATTGGGCTTGTCAGGATGTGTACCTTGCCTCAAGGTGCCACTAATTCTGTTGCGCATATGATGAATGCCATGCATAAGGTCCTTCGTGATTACATACCTCGGCTTACTATGCCTTTCTTGGATGATGTGCCCATTAAGGGGTGTGCAGAAGAAGAGAAGAATGAGAGTCTAAATGAGCAAGGATGCAGATACTTTGTGGCTGATCATATTTCAGCTTGTGAGAAGATTTTGGCCAGGTTAGAAGAAGTGAACTTGATACTATCAGGGCAAAAATCTATTTTTGGAGTGAATGAGTTTGTCATTGTTGGACATATGTGTGGATATTATGGCAGGAAACCCTCACCTGATAAGGTGGATGCTATAGGCAAGATTGCGGAGTATTGTTCTACCACTTCAGAGCTACAAAGATTCATTGGAGCTTGTGTGTTTTATATGATTTGGATACCTCATTTTGCACACATAGCAGATTTTTTATATCAGCTGCTTCGAAAGGGGCAAAAATTATTTTGGGATGAGAGCCACACTAGAGCCATGCGGAAAATGAGGAAGTTATTGCAGATTTTTTGGAAGATGGTGAAAAGATGGTTTGGGCCGTACAGACATGTCTTTGATAATGCAACATATGAGTTGACAGAATTGGATGGGACAGTGCTTAGAGTGCCTATTGCTGGAAAAAGAATCAAGATTTTCAAGAAAAGAGATGATGAAGATTATGCATTGGAAGAATTTGCAAGAGAAGAGCAACGAGAAGAAACTCCAATGGAAGAGACAGATGATATGACAGATAATCTTGTTGATATACCGGAAATGCATAATGAAGAGATTGATCTGTTTGTGGATCTTGATGATAACGATCATGGGTAGTTGGCCCATCCGGAGGATGCGCAGGATTAGAGTGGGTGGATGTCGTATTGCTGTGCATTCGAGGTGTGAAAACCACCCAAAAATTGTGTGTGGGATTTGATACTTTGTACATATTTAGTTGTTGTGTTTATACTTTTGTTCTGCGTGGGTAATAAAGTGAAGAGGGGTTTGGTACAAGAGGAACTTATCCGTCATGCACTGGTTGACATGTACGTTAAATGAGACATGCTTGAAGAAGAACAGGGAATTTTTTATAGATTGGTAACTCGAGATGCAGTCTCATGGGCTATACTTATTTTAGGATATGCTGATTATGGGCTTTTTGAGGAAGTACTAAACTGTTTTAAAGAGATGCAGATTGAAGTACTAAACTGTTTTCATACCCCTATTTAGCTCTGGCGTGCTACTTTCTTCACAGACAGGACATTTAATGCATTGGTACAGTTCAGATGGATTGGAGTGGTGTATAGAATGTCTCCTTTTAAGGAAGGGGCAATTTTGTGTATATTTCACAAGCTGGTGGATAATTTGAATCCATAGGAGAGTGGTCTTTCTGGAGCGAATCACCAAGACAATGTATGTGTGCAGTATTTACATACAATGTATGTGAAGTTTGAACAACTTGTGTAAGGAATCCTTATGCTTTCCTGAAGGGAATTGTATTTCTAGAGAAAGGAAGCAAAAGCATTAGGGAATGTTGGAAAAAGTAAGGATACACGGAGGGCTATTTTTGAAAAGGGTTTTTTTTTGGGGGGAAAGGAGCTTAATGGAGAAGGAGAACAAAAAAAAAAGCAGAAGGAGAATTTGGGGGAAAAAGAGTGCGCTATGCAAAAAAAGAAAGCCACGCTTTTTGTGCCAGAAAAAATGAGTTATTGGTTCCAGATCCTTTCCATAGGCCTGATATGGTTTTCATACTGACGGTTCAACATACTGAATCAGTGATGAAGCTCAAAATCTCAGAAGCAATGTGTCGTAATTTAGTAGCTGATCACAGAAAAAGGATCGCCATCGCTCTGATCGGATTCAGGAAGGAAAAATGAGGGAGCGGTTTCAGTTCTGGAGCAGAGGTATGCGAAGGAGGACACATACCTTCTTATTTACCTGCTGCCTACTACTGAGGAGCTATGGCCATGAAGTACACTTCATCAAGTTTGAGGATCGTCGAGTTTTCTCTAATGGCCTGCTTTATTAAGGCCACTTTTTCGGTGCTCTACCTCGCATAAGCTACAAACAGAATGAAAGCCGGCTTCCTCTATTGCCACATCAACTCCATTCGGCATAGCCAAATCTGCTTCTTGACACTGATTCCTCTTCAAGAAACCTTGTCGGTGTTTGAACTTGTAAAATGTCTTGCTCAATCTACCGGTGTATGATCGGTGTTTCGTGCCTATTATGCGTAAGCGCATAGGCCATGAGCAAGGCATTACTACTCTCCAATACATTGGGACATGCATTGTCTTCTCCATACTCACAATGGCACTTGCTAGATTCCTGGAATTGAAGCATATCTGAACTGCCAAGGTATATGGCTGCTCAATCTTCCTAACGAAACCATTCCGGTGAGCATTTTCTGATTGGTACCTCAGCACTTCCTGCATGAGAGCACAGAGATATTCACGTAATTCAGGCAGCTTGAAATCTTCTACAATGAAGCTTTCGATGGTATGCGAAGTTTGGAAACAGCATTGTATCTCAGGATGATAGCAGTAGGCCATTTTCTGGGCACTATTTTGGAAAACATCATTACCTTCATCATCAAACTTCTTAGCATGATTCACCATCAACCTCTCTATAAAACCTTCAAAACGTGTGGAGGTGGACTACCTACGTCAATGTTCATCGAGACAATTGTTTCTTATGGCATGAGCTTGAAGCATGCCAACTGAAATTGAATTCTGTCTGAAAGGAAAAATTGCAGAACAAGGAACATTAGCCTGCCTTTCCTTCCGGTGCTGAATATACTTCAGACAAATACAAGTGTTGCAAGCTCCCTTGGATAGCCTTTCCTTACACAAATATCACTTATCTACGTGGATATGCTGAATGTATACAGGATGAACAATGAATTCAGATTAAGTAACATAGTGACAGAGAGTTTAGACCAGACCCTGACTGGTTTTATACACTTATGGTATTGACAATTGCGCTTTTCAATAAGCCAGCCTTCAAAAACCTTGTATACAAAGATCTAATTCTTGCTGAGAATGGGAAGGTGTCCATTTACAACTTGTAAGCTCAGGCTTTCCTGAGTGTGGCCGTGAATTGCAAAATCCTTGGCAAATTATTTGTGAATACATCTCTGTTGCTGTGATTTTCAGATTCAGTTTCTCCTTGAACTTGGATTTCATATTGTTGGAAAGAATTTATTTTTGAAACCTTGTACTTCTCAACTGTGCACGGCTTTGAATAGAAAAGATCTAACACAAGATGAACTATTGATCCATCTTTTATCACCGATATCTCTTATTTTAGAACTGATCTTCTATCTTGAAATTTATCAAGGACTTCTGAAGTCGCGACATTGCTTTCGAAACCCTTCGACACCGCGCCCTGCACAAGAGGTTAACGTGACTCGGGATTGGATCCCGAGGCCCGCATACTAGTCTAGGGGCGGAAACTTGTATTAGTGGTTCCTGTGGATTGTTGGATAGCCTTTGTGCGGACTCTGGATAAGCCTACGGGTAAGACTTTATGTATTTCAAAGATAAATATGATAACCTGTTAAAAAGGAACTTGTTTGTCATTGTTTTTCTATGTCAAGTGATATGGTTACGTGAAGGAACTAGTGCCTAACGGGCTAATTAAGGAAGCTGATTGATACATGTCCAACTAAATGTGTTAGGTAATTAAATAACTAAAACAACTCGAGAAAAGTGCGGAGGATGGGCCATAGGTCCGTCCTACGGATGGGTGGTCCCAGTTCACTGGGAACTTTTCTCAAATCACGATGGACAGTCAGGAGATCGTCAAAGAACACAATCATCAAAAGCATTGACCTAGAGTTATAATTGATCCCGATTTACGTTGTTTTAGGGGAATGGAATGAGACTATGCCTTATGGCAGAGAGGTTGAGCTTCGCATCCCTCTCGTTTCCCATTCTCCTTGAACCAAGTGCAGCATGAATCCACTTCAGACCTAGCATTTCTGCATAAAGTAGTTCGCTTGGGTTCAACGCTAGTTGTCGTTAGGAAATGACCAATAAGAAAAACCCTAATTCAGGTCGGTCCTAAGTGGGAACGACCGGAATACTTCCGCTACGTGGCAGATGTGGAAAAACCAAGATCGCAAACCCCATAACATTCCATGGGAGTGCCGGGCGGAGCTTTCTAGACATCCTTTCCAATGGATTGCCAAGACATGTCCTGAAGTTAATAGGTGGACACGTTACAGTTGGTATCAGAGCCAACCAACGAAGGAATTGTTTTTATGAAATCTTAATAAGATGAAGTAAAGCAAATGTTGTTGTTCCAAACATTTCCTTACTTTCAATGCTGTCTTGCAGAATTACGAAGCATGGAAAAAGTTCTTAGTGTTCTGAGTCATGTTTATGACCGCGATGCATTCCCCTGATTATCGATAAAAGGTTGAGATGATGAACATCCTAGAGTGAATCTATAATCCATCGCCTTTGTACATGGAACAAAGATGGACGGGTGCCTCAGGAATCTACTATGTAGCCACCCATCGGTTTGCTTACTTACAAACCAACCTAAAGAGGATCAAGTGGTTGGAAGACCTGAAAGTCGTGAAGCTGTTCATTTTTGTGGAAGCTCACGTAAACTCAACTTTACATATTTGAGGTCAAAGGGTTGAGATGAACTCATCTATATATGAGGAATTAAACCGTGTAATCCCAGTCGACAGGATTAAAGTGTTGGGGCACCATGAGAAGAATGGGTTTCAAAGGAAAGGATACCCTAAACTTCCAACGACTTACCGATTCCTAAAGATCCACGAGCCAAAACCATACTATTATTCAGTTCCTGTAGATAAATATAATACAACATTGTTCTCCCCAAACTAAATGTAAACAATTGGCTTATCATCCCAAGAAATGTTGTATTCCAAAAGGGCTATGCCCATATAAATATAAATAAGACTTCTTTTTATCAATGTCTGATTGTGCATGAGAATTGATAAAAAGTTAAGTGGTTAGATTGCTTGGGTGATAGCGGAATTGAAGATGTAATATAAATCAATAACGATTATCGTGTAATAACGTAAGAAACCTTTATCTAGGCACAACTCGAGGTACAAATTCCTAGTTCACCTCCTACATCAAGTACTACTGTAATCCAAGAGAAGAAGTTTCTTCTCAAGCAGATTAAGCCGCCCGAGTTTGATGGGAGAGGCAGGTCCGTCCAAGTAGATGCTAAAATTTGGATTGAATCCATGGAGGATTACTTCGATGCAGCTGGTATTGTACCCCCCAATCAGGCTATGCTCGCCAAGCTAAAGCTCACTGGCGAAGCCAGGCTTTGGTGGAAGCAATGGTGCAGGGATCAAGGGATCACGGAAGGATCCGTTACTTGGGAGAAGCTGAAGAAAGCCGTGCATGGAAGATATTTACCACCTGCATATCGCATCCAGAAAATGAATGAGTTCTATAAGCTAAAATAGTTGGGACTCACCCTTGATGCATACTATTTTAAATTTGTCTCACTTCTTAAGTATGCGCCACATATGGACATGACACAGCAGGTGTCCAAATTTTGTGCTGGCTTAAATTCACTAGTAAATACCCGTCTCAAATCTATGCGTCCATCAAATCTTTAGGATGCACTCATTCGAGCTGCGCCTATAATTCAGGAGCTGCAATCTAGACCAAGGGTTAACAAAACTTGGTCTTATAATGACCTGAACAGAGGAGCATTCAGACCTCAGATGAAGAGAGTTCAAGGTCAGAATCAGGGACAAAGAAAGAAAGCAAGAACTAACAATGTTAACAACTTTGTTCCTACTCAAAGCAATGGCCGAAACCTCCATTGTTTCCACTGCAACGATCGCGGTCATTTCAAGAGGCAACGTCCCAAACTTGGAGGAGGACATCGCCAAGCACCTTTCGAAGGAACGGGCCATGGTTAAGGAGCCGCTACTCAAGGTAGAGGAAGAACCGCCTGCATTGCCAATAGGCAAATATGCGAAGAAGAAGAAGATCCGACCATGGAAGTAGAATTAGAAAGGGCGAAAGTCCATGCCGCTCTACACAAGAAAGGCCCAAATCGCCAGTTCTCAGTCATACAGACATTGTCGGACTATCAAGGTAAAGGGTTCAAAACCTTGATTGATTGTGGTAGTACACATTCCTTTATTTCACCAGCTTGTGCAAAAAGATTAGGAATAGCCACAATAGAAGCACCTATTTTGCTTGTGGAATTGGCAAATGGTCGCGAGGTTACTGATACCAGGCAAACTGCTAAGGTGGAATTCTTCCTAGGAGAAAAGATGACTTTGTTCAAATTCAAAGTCATGAATTTAGGTATCCACTCGGAATGGATTGGCTTAAGCCTAATGAAGCCCACATTCATTGTGGAAAGGGCCAAGTTTCCTTTCGAAACTCTAAAAGGGAATTAGTCACAACTCAAGGTGAGGTTGGAGTGCCAAAAATCCAATTTGGCCAAAGCATCTCGAATCATAAAAGGAGTCAAGAAAGGATTACCTGTCTACTTAATTAAGCTCAAAAAGTTAGATCAAAAGCAAGAGTTTAGTAAAGGACTGTCTTGGCTAAAGGAATATGGGGACGTATTCCCTGAAGAGTTGACAAAACTCCTGCCTCAAAGAGAAGTGGATCATGAGATTAAGCTAGTACCAAGAGTTGCGCCAATTGCAAAGAGACCTTATAGAATGTCCATACCAGAAGCAATTGAGCTGAAGGAACAACTCAAGCAATTGCTAGATCAGGGCTACATCTGCCCTAGCAATTCACCATGGTGAGCTCCAGTACAGTTCTAGAAAAAGAAAGATAGAACACTTCGACTATGTATTGATTACAGGGGGTTGAATCAATCGACTGTCAAAAACAAGTACCCTATTCCTAGAATAGATGAGCTTCTTGATCGTCTTCAGGGTGCAAAGATCTTCTCCAAGATTGATCTCAGGTTGGGTTACTATCAGATAAGGATCAAGGAAGAAGATATCCCAAGGACGGCCTTCAACACAAGATATGGGCACTTTGAGTTCCTAGTTATGTCATTCGGGCTTACGAATGCGCCTGCCACCTTCAACAGGTTAATGCAGGATATCTTTAGGCCATATCCTGATGACTTCATGCTCGTCTTCTTCGATGACACTTTAGTCTATTCTAAACATGAAGAAGATCATGAGACCCAACTTTGGATTGTCCTTGAGACAATGAGGTCACATAAGCTGTATGCCAAGATGAAGAAGTGTGCATACTTCAAATGTGAGATTGAATATCTAGGATTCATCGTATCAGCAGAAGGAATCTCAATGGACCTAGCCAAGGTCAGAGATGTGCTTGAATGGCCAATACCAACATTTGTCAAAGAAATATGTAGCTTTCTTGGATTGACAGGATGGTATAGGGTCTTCATCAAAAACTATACTTCGATTGCAGCACCTCTGACGGACTTACTAAAGAAGCAAACATCCATTGCATGGTCAACTCCCGAACAAACTAACTTCGACAAATTGAAGCAAAGTTTGGTATCAGCACCTATCCTAAAGCTTCTAGAACTCAGTAAGGAGTTTGAGGCAGTAACTGATGCTAGCACACTTGCATTGGGATGTGTGCTCATGCAAGAAGGTCACCAGGTAGCTTACTCTTCAAGGAAACTGAAGAGTCATGAGAAGAATTATGCTACCCATGATCTGGAATTGCTAGCTATCATCCATGCTCTAAAGCTTTGGAGACACTACCTGTTGGGTAACAAGTTTACTCTAGTAACTGACCATAAGAGTCTCAAATGGATCTTTACCCAGAATGAGCTCAACATGAGGCAATGCCGGTGGATTGAAGTGCTAGAAGAATACGACTTTGAAATCAAGTACCGACCAGGAAAAGATAATGTAGTTGCTGATGCACTCAGTCGCAAGGCATTCCTAAATTCTTTAATCTTGCAAAATCCATCAACAGCTAGGTCCCTAGCTACAAAAGTATCTATGCCAAACAATCCAATACTTGAGTTAGCTAGAGAGGATGCATGCCATGATCCAGCCTACCAAACGATGCTAAGGGAAATCTCTATCAAGGATCAGGATCAAAAGCTGTAGGCTAAGTATCATGAATTCTCTTTCAATAGTGGACTTGTCTACTATAGAACGAGGCTATGCATACCGGCAAGCCAGTCACTTAAGCAGAAGATATTGTGGGAAGCTCATGATTCCCCTTTCTCAGGACATCCTTGCTATGCCAAGACTCTCAATGTAGTTAGGAAAATCTACCATTGGGAGAGGCTTAAAGGTGACGTTCTCAAATATGTCACCAAGTATTTGTGTTGTCAACATATCAAAGCCAAACATGTCAAGATGCTAGGGAAGCTGCAACCGCTTGACGTCCCCCAAATGAAATGGGAATTCATCAGTATGGATTTTGTTGTTGGCCTACCCCAAGTCCAGGGAGGATACAACTCCATCATGATTGTGGTTGACATGCTGACTAAGGTTGCACACCTTATTCTAGTAAAGACAAACTATAAAGCCTCGAACGTTGCAAGATTGTTCATCAAGGAGATATTCAAGCTACATGGACTACCAAGGAGAATTGTTGGTGATTGTGATTCTCTCTTCAGATCACACTTTTGTAGAGACATCTTTGAAGCCATTGGAACTCGACTTTGTTTTAGCACAGCTTACCATCCCCAAACGAATGGCCAAACAGAGCGAGTAAATCAAGTCATTGAGGATATACTTAGGGCATACTACTGTTGTGAGCCGAAAAGGTGGATTCAATACTTGCCTTTGGTTGAATTTGCCTACAATGCTTCTTACCAACAAAGCATTCAGATGACCCCTTTCCAAGCATTGTATGGTCATGACTGCCCAAGTTCCCTAAACTTCTCAGATCCAACCATGAGGGTTCAAGCTTAAAGGCAGATGTTGGAAGAGATGGATGACCAAAAAAAGTCAATAAGACAGGACATCCAAGCCGCCAAGGATAGACAGAAGGCCTACGTGGATTTGAAGCATCAAGATAGAGTCTTCGAAGAAGGAGACATGGTCTTCATTTGCGTACGCCCAAAGAAGAGTTCCCTATCCTTAGGAGATTGCAAGAAGCTAAGTCCAAGGTATTGTGAACCGTACAAGATCCTCAAGTGCCTAGGGCCTAATGCTTATAAACTGAAACTCCCTGAGAACCTAAAGGTTCACAATGTATTCCATATCAGCCTATTGAAGAAGTATGTACCTAATCCTAACCATGTACTTGATGACCAACAAGTTGTAATGCCTAGTCAAGGTGTCCTTGAACTAAGGCCTGATAGGATCTTAGATGTTAGGGAGAGACAACTAAGATCTAGAACCTTGAGAGAATGCCTCGTCCAGTGGAAAGACTATCTCGAAGAGGATGCCACTTGGATAGATGAAGGCACTCTCAACCATCAATATCCCCAGCTTATCTCGAGATGAGGACATCTCGATTCCTCCAAGGGGGAGAGAATGTAACAACTCCGAAATACGCAATTCGCATACGAAAGCCCTCATGGGGATAATAACATTTGGTTTGGATAAATCGAATTGGGATAATGAATTTTTTTTAAAAGTTACTCCCCTTATTCCCCACAGCCGACTGTTGAGCTGGAGGGGGAGGGGAATAGAAGGAATAACTAAAGCTCCTCAGTGGAGCTCGCAGGTGAGAGATCACCATGCCGCTACCGTGTAGGGGAGGGAGGAACCTCTCCCTCTCCCTATACAAACCAGTAGCCATGGGGGATCAAGAAAGAAAGAGGAGGAGCCGGGCACGCTGAGAAAAAAAAACTCATGAGGGAGAGAGAGACTGAAGTCATTAGTCTGTTGTACTGTTGTAGTGCAGAGTTGGCTGCCATGAAGCCACTGGAGGAAGAGACGCCGCCAATCAGCTATAGCAGTCGCACCTGAAGCCGTAGGCCGCGCTGCCCCCCGGCCATCGTGTCATTGCCTGGGGGAGTCATCCCCCCCCCCCCCCCCCCACATGGCTTTCCAGGAAACCCTTGGAAACTTCCAAGGGTGGGCTTCCTAAGCCCCCCCTCCTGTGGCCTTATGACTACCCCCACCCCCCCTGAAATTTTCCTCCCTAAGGGCTCCCTTAGGCCTTTTTCCCCCCAAAAGCTTTTTCCTTAAAAGCCTTTTTTATCCCTCGTATCTCAAATCCCCCTAAGCGCCCCCTTAGCCCCTTTTTTTTCCCCATGCAAAAATACCCCTTTTAGCCCTTTCATACCTTGTTCTTTTCCCCCCCACACGTAAACGAAAAGAGGGTGTTAAGGGTTTTTTGTGACACCTTCTTTTCCCATACCAAAAGCCCTCGTAAGGGTCCTTTACACTTTCCATTTTCCCTTTTCTTGTAAATCATTAAAAGGCCACTAAGCCCTTCCCCATGGTCTTAATGAGCCCTACTCACGGAGGATTTTAAAATAGACTCATAAAAGACGGTGGTATTTCAAAAAGGGAGTTCGCAAAGCTGCATCCACGACGGAAAGGTTGCATTCACAATGCCTCCTAAGAAAGCCCAAGGCGCAACCGCAGGAGGATCGTCTCCTAGCATCCATGTGGACATCTCACCACAAGTCTAGGTTCTTCTTCCTAATTTTTATTTTTCATTGTTATAATTCAATCATGCATAGATAATTTTTGGAGATAGGATGCAATTTCCCTCTTGAATACTTTGATTAATTTAAAAGGATTAGTTTACGACGGACAAGTTCGATCATTAGTATTTTCAATAAAACGAACAAAAATAAAGTGAGCAGAAAATTGATATGCTTTTAGTTTTTGTGCATTTCAATGAATTGATCTTAGATTGATGTCCATATTTACAAAAACGGAATTAAGATAGTGCACTCCATAGGCATGGATGTATAAATTGCATATCACATTATTAGGCCATATCTTCTTTGCAATGAGTCATGCTAATAATCCATAGGAAAGTGCAAGGCATGAAATGATTCCTAAGTTGCATAATGTAATGTGTCCACTAGCATCATCCAGGACACGTCTTAGTAGTCCATCGGAAAGGATGTTCAGAAAGCTCCGCCTGGCACTCCCATGGAATGTTATGGGTTTTGCGATCTAGGGCTTCCCGCGTCTGCCACGTAGCAGAAGTATTCTAGCAGTTCCCACTTAGGATCGACCGAAATTAGGGTTTTTCGTGATTGGTCATTACCTAACAGCAACTAGCGTCGGACCCAAGCGAACTACTTTACGCAGAAATGCCAGGTCCGAAGCAGATTCACGCTACACTTGGTTCAAGGAGAATGGGAAACGAGAGGGATGCAAAGCTCAACTTCTCTGCCATAAGGCATAGTCCCATTCCGTTCCCCTAAAATAACGTAAATCGGGTAAGACATAACTCTAGGTCATCACTTCGTTGTTTGTGTCCTTTGACGATCATCCCACTGTTCTTTAAGATTTGAGAAAAGTTCTCGGCTAACCGGGACCACCCAACCGTAGGATGGACCCATGGCCCATCCTCCGCACTTTCCTCGATTTGTTTTAGTTATGTACACATTAATTTGACATGTAACAATCAGCTTCTTTAATTAAACCGTTAAGCACTGGTTCCTTTACGTAATCTTATCACGTGACATAGAAAAACAATATCAAACAAGTTCTTTATTAACGTATCATCATATTTATTTTTGAAATACAAGGAGTTTCGCCGGTAGGCTTGTCCATAATCCGCCCGAAGGCTATCCAGTAATCCACAGGGATCACTATTCCAAGCTTTCGCCCGTAAACTAGTATGCGGGCCTCGAGATTCAATCCGGAGTCACGTTAGCCTCTTGTGCAGGACCCGGAAGGTGAGGGATTTATGGCCAGAGCCCCCCTAGCACCCAAGCGTCCTCTTGCTCCAAGTAGAATTCAACGGAGAGACCTCTCACGACGGGTTCGATCCACGTTCCCGGCACGATCAACAACCCCCTTGGTTAGGGTCAGGCAGGCAGTTGGGGGTAACTGAAACTACCTCTTCCTTCAGGCCTTCAACCTGAAGTATAGATATTCATTTAATTTGTAATTCATAAATCAAACAGTGCTCTAAAATCTCTAGCAAGCACAAACATTCCATTAATCGACCTTGTTGTTTGGCAAACTGCTAAGGAATGATCCTTTCCTTTTGAATGCATGAGCACTCGTTCCAGGGTGTCTTGCAACTTGGCAAGATCCCCTATATTCTGGGTTAGGGCGTGCCCTATTAACCCAACTTGGTCAACCCTAAAGTTCATTGGATACTTTAGTTTCCAGTTTTTAACCTTCCTTATTTAGGAGGATATCAAAGAATACATCCTTTTGCAAGATAACTTGCGTAAGGATCCGCCATCCTTGTTGAGGGTATTTAACCTTTCTTCTTGTGAATCAATCACAAGACCATATGACTTTGTACTTGCTGCGCAAGTCCTGCATTGTAATATACGATGAAACAATCTGTTTTAGTTTCTTTAAGCTGACGTTTGTCGGACCTAGGGTCTCTTTTAAAGAACCTCAGGGACAAACCCTAGTTCTTTTACCTTTACAATTTATTAACCCTACAATCAGGGGAGGTAGGCAAGTATTTAAGGTATAAACATTTCTTGGTTTTTAAATCATTCCCAAGGCATATTTTGCAGCATAGGTATTTCTAAGTTTACATTAATTCAGTTAACTTTTAGAAGGTAATATCGAGATCACTTTTGCACGATTTGCTATCTATGTGTCAACTTGATTTTTTTCAATCCTAAACTTTATCAATTTGAGGTTAGGTAAATTCAATCAATCTTTCTTTTTTCCTTGCGAATAAACTCACGCCAAATAAACAATCTTTTCCTTGCTAAGATATGCAGTTTAGCAATGATAACTTCCTAATCCACGTAAGAAACCTTTCATGAATTTCACATTCTATGATGATTCGTTGCAAAAAAAAAAAAGATTAGGGGTTAAAGATGCAAGATGCAGTTTTTATTCCTTCAAGATTTAATTGGATTATACTACTTTAGTGGGTAAATAATCTTGCTCATAATTCGTTTCAATGCATAAGGCTATTTGAAGGAAAACCATGTTTATACTTTATCCATTTTTCATGATCAATTAAACTAAATTCCTTCATCGCAAATAACTAGGACAAAATATATCTTACCCCTAACAATTCATCTTGCATGATTGAATTAAAACCGATATAAAACCAAGAAGGAAAAACCTAGTTTTGGGGTGAGATATCCACATGGATACTGGGAGATGACCCTCCCGCAGCTACTCCTTGGACTTTCTTAGGCGGCATCGCAGTTGTAATCCTTCGAACGTGAAGGCAGCTTTTTACCCTCCTTTTCGGATTTCCACCGTCTTTCTTTCGAGGTAAGGAGCCGTTTAAAGGATTGACCACGAGAAGGGATAATAAGACCTTTAAGGTCTTAGCTTCTTCGGAGAGGGAAAGGTTTATAAAGCCTGAGAAGGCCCTATAGGATATATACATGGGAAAAAGGTTATGTGTGAGTGTGGCTTTGCAACCATATGAACCTTGGAAGAACTTTGGGCTTGGGGTAAAAGGTATAGGAAGGGGGATTTTTAGAGAGGTTTTAGGACACGAAATAGTAATGGCTTTAGGGACTTAAACCGGGGTGAAAGGGAAAGGTGAAGGGTGAAGGCTTATAGCACGGTGTCAAAGAGATCGTGCAAGAGCTGCAGAACACGGGGTTCAAGGTACAGCAAGAAATAAAGACTATCAAGAAGATCTCGATAACACAATATTTGATGCCAAGTTCATTATATTGTTTGTCAAATATTTTACAAAAGAAGAGTCAAAAATAATTGACAAAGCATGACATTCTGTCCATTGCTTTACAATAAGCGTATGATCTTGGTTTTCAGGCACCAAATAATTCAAACAGAGTCAGGACTTAGACTAAAACAGCTTGTTCAAACTCCAAGTCCAACAGATAATGCATTTGATAAGTGCATGTATAGGCTCCAGACATGTATAGTGCTCAGTTTAGCATCTGAAATCTATTGCAGAGAAATGCAGTCCATAATGGCATAAAGAACATATCTGCATGGCACTTCCGTTCTAAGCATATAGGAGCAGCGGAATTATATTGTCCTGACTTGTTGCCTGTAAATCAGTGCTATCCACTATAAATCCACACCTTCTGCGCTACCTAACTTGTTGCTGATAAATTAGTGTTGTTCACAATGACTCCTTGACATAAACTAGAGCTTCCACAAGCTCTTATGCAAGCAGTGACGTAGATCAAAGGAGACTCATAGCCTTCATTGTGGATCAACAAAGCTTGCCATAGACATTAACCAAGCTTGGAATCTTTTATCAGCCCCAACAGTGCTGGATGCTGAAATCATGGACTTATTATTTATGTCAGATCAACATCGCAATCTGTGCTAAACTAACTGCAATAAATGTGGCCAGATTCGTCTAAATCACGATGCTTAGTAAGGTTCATATAAGGCAAAGGGGCAAGGTTGAACAAAACAATCTTGATCTATACTGATGAGCTGAATCTTGGCAATGACGGTGCTTCCTGGAGTCATTCCTCATGTGCAACTTCCAGTTAACTGTCTCAACTTCTAGCATAGGGGCAGAAGCCTAAGAAACTCGAATCTTCCCGTTATCCATGCGAAGTCCATCCTTGTCGGTTCCTGCAGCGATATTAGCCTCCGCAATCTCCTGTGCCTGAAAGGTCACAAAGCCATAGCCCTACTGCTGCGAAACCACTTTGGCCTTATATACATCCCCAAAATTCTCAAAGAAGCCCTTCAGCAGTTTGGAAGTAGTGGCCGTGTGCAGGTTTGCGACGAAGATGGTATTGCCAGGGACAGGCCTTGACCTCTTGATCCTACTTCTATTTTTCAGGCTCTCTCCCTTTCACATAACCAACATATCCTGGAGGTGCTCCAATAAGTCGAGACACGTGATCGCTGGATGGCTTCTGCAACTACCTTATCTGCCGGATCCTAGTCCATCACACGCTTATGCAACTCTACATCCAAGTACAGCACCCAACTGCTGAAGCATAACAATTTTGCAAGCATTGCAGGTTGAACCTGAGACGGCCACTGAAAGGCTCCTTCCTTTATCCGATGCTGCTCCTTCCTTTATCCATTGCTGGTGCAAATCCATTGAACTGCCACTCCTGTCACTGCTGCAGGTTTCAAAACCAGTTTTGGATTGCATGGATTTGATCCTGTCACATCAAACTCAAGATTGGCACCCAACTGAAAGCCTTCGACGTGTTGCCGAAATTTCAGGAAGACTTCTTTCGGCGTTCAATCAATACTATACAAATCATCCCACGATGTAGGCTCTTCCAGAGAACTGGAGTCCATCATTGGAGACTCAAAGGTACCCGCACGGCCTAGATTTTGTGCAAATTCCCCTCTCCTTTCGCCATATCAAGCTCCAGCATTAGTCTGCCCCCTTGGTCCTCTCGTCCGCAACACAGCCCGCCATCCAAGAACTTGTAGGGACCTCAATGCCTGATACTTCTGTTCCAGGCTGGCGAGATCATGATGTGATGAGAAAAGCTGTTCAGCAAAGGCCTTGTCTTTTGCAGAAAGGGAATGGAATCCTGCATCAGCAGCAGAGATCGCGAAGAGGCAGAGGAAGGCGAGTTGCAGAAATATTCTAGCCGCCTAGAAAATATCATTCAGTCCCGAATTAGAGGAAATTAGAATGTCTTTTTACCTCAGTGCCTGTGGCTACTTCCATCCTCTCGATTCCAAGAACTCCCCTTCCTTCGAACGCGTGAAGACCAATCTTTTTTCCCCCCCTTTCGCCATTCGAATTCTCTTTTCCCCAATTAGTCTCCTTTTTCCCTTCCTTTTCGTGACTTCCTCCGCTTTTTCTCTCCTTTCTCCCCCAATTAGCATCTTCACACCAGCTTGACTCTTGAATGTTTCTCCTACGTGCTGAGCCTTTTATGGTTACCCCAGTTTCAGCAGAACCCCATCCATGGGAGGTTGATCCAGAGGTGGGCAGAAATGCTCGTACAGCACCACTGTATGCAGAAGCATGATCCACTCGTCGCATTGCAGTTGCGGCTCTTGCAATATCTGAAAATACAGCTAAGGCATTCTTGTCAGTCAACCATACGAGTTCACACTCCCCGCCAAAACGGAGAACAAATATACTAATATCTGCGTCTCTCGGAAGGTCAAAGAGACCAACAACTAGCCTCAGATCCATATCCAGCACCGAATTAAAGACAGAAGCCTGTTGTTCCATATCTTTGGCGCCCATGTAAACAACACATTGTAACCCAAAACAAGCACACACTGTAACAGTGATAACTCCATGCTTCTCATAGCACATTTCAATGCTTAGCCTCCTTCTTTCCAACTCCTAGATGTGGAGGGTTATTATCATTAGGTATTTTTGATGTAGCTAGAGAAGGAGAAGACAAAGTCCTAACATGTTCACCAGCATCAGTCGTGCTTTCCATTCAACCTTGCTCAACTTAGGCTGAAAGCATCTCATCATATTCACCACTATACTCATACGCAGAAAATAAATGTAATCACAACAACTAAATATGTACAAAGTACCAAATCCCATGCACAACTTTTGGGTGATTTACACACCTCGAATGCGCAGCAATATGACATCCACCCCCTCTAAACCTGCACATCCTCCGGATGTGCCAACTATCTAGGATCATTCAATTCCACAAACAGGTCAAGTCCATCTTCTGATTCTAGTAAACCTGTTTCTCCATTAGCTTCATCATCCCAATGAAATTTCTGCCCCTTTCGAAACAGCTGATAGAGAACATCTGCAATATGAGCAAAATGTGGAATCCAAATCATGTAAAATACACAAGCTCCCACAAATCTCCGCACCTCTGAAGTAGTTGAGCAATACTCTGCAATCCCGTTTATGACATCCACCTTTGCAGGAGAAGGCTTTTTGCCATAGTATCCAACCATATGCCCAACTATGATGACTTCATTAACAGCAAAAACAGATTTCAGCCCTGAAAACTTATGTCCAATATTTGCAGGATCCCTCAACATAGGCTGTTTCATAGCTTTTTCAATCTGCTCATCACTATCAGAAGGAAGCGGGCCTGCAACCGGCTTAACCTTCTTATCAACTGTTTTATATTTTGTGTCAACCTTGGCATCATTCAAGCACTCTTTTCTTTGCTGCAATTTCTGCAAATTTTCAGCATCTTTCAACTCTGTTGGCTGAAAAATTTCAGCCTTTAGCTCTATGGACTGCATGGGTGCAGTCTGAAACTCTGTATGCAGAAATTTTTCTGCATTCAACTCTGGTGGCTGAATGGATTCATCCCTCGGCTCTATGGACTGCATAGATGCATCCTGAAACTCTGTATGCAGAAAATTTTCTGCATTCAACTCTATTGGCTGAATGGATTCAGCCCTCTGCAATTCTATTAGCTGATCAAGATCAGCCATAAATTCAGTTTGCTGAGTTTTCTCAGCCTCTAACTCTGTTTGCAGCATAAAACCAGAAATTTCCTGAAACATATCCAAGGTTTGCACAGGTATGATCTTTGAACCCTTGCATACATCAGTTTTCAGCATTGCACTCATCTCAAACAATGTATCTGCATAAGACATCCCTTCATACAATCCATCCACATGCTCTTCTGCTTGCAAGATACCTGCATTCTTCAACTCTTTCTCCTTACGACCAATGTACTGCCTGGCAGCTCTAGGCAAATCTGAAATTTTCTGATAACTTACCGAACTATCTGAAGTAAACCCAACAAAGTTATTGGAGAAAGACTGACTGCCAGGAGGCGAGATCTCCTCTTTTCTCCGCTCCGTACCACTGGCGTCTCGCAAGACAGCGGTACCTAATGAAAATCCAACTCCTTCGCAGGTAGTGGTGCCTCACGCAAGGAGTCCCTGTTCCTCGGATGATTTACCCCAACAGTCATAAACTGAACAGCTCGCATACCATCTTTACTACGTATCCGCGCATAAGCTGATCCGTCATCCATCACTTTTGTTTCCATTCTTGCTTCTGTAATGAAAGGTTGTCCAAGAATAATCGGATAAGAGCATGAATCCTGAACAAAGCAATGATAATCCTCTTCAACATTACCAATAGAAATTCTGATACTCAGACGAGCAGCATACATATCACCAGAAGTATTGTTGGTGGCTCTCATGCGCCAGCCATGCTCTACATCCATAGGCCACTTGCCACTCTCATAAACACCTCGAGCAATAAGATTAATCTTAGAACCATGATCAACTAAAGCAATCAAGGGAATTTGTTTCTCTCCAATCCTTACCACTGTCTCAGTGGTTGCTCTAGCCCAATGACTTCGTGAAAAATGGCTGCGAGGAATGAGAATAGGGGACTCATCATCTTCATACTGCATAGGCTGCACTATTTTCTCCAATTGTGGATTAACAGAAGCATTCTCAACCATCATTGCATCATCATGCTCTTCCCCAAGAGCTCCATGCCACAATCCCTGTAAAGCAGGTCCTTCCATCGCATGTCGTTTCCTCCGCAAAAGATCTTGCATCTGATCCTGTATTTCTCTTCTAGCAATCCCAAGAGCCTCTCCAACAGTAAAAGTAACTTCACTATTCAAAATTCTTTCATGAAAAATCTTACTCATATCCGTTTGCATATCAAGGTCTGACAAGAGCTTGAATCCTGGCTCTTTTCTTGGCTGCCTCTTTTCTTTCTGCTTGTCTTCCATTGGTTGATCGGAACCTGTTTGAGTTGGAGAATTTGACATAGGTGGAGCTGTAACATGTGGTGAAACAAAGTCACCCCCTCTAGTCTTTTTGGAGGAGCTAGGACCCTCCTCATCTCTTCTTCTCTTTTCTTCAACCATGGCATCTAAACCCTGCGTTTTAGCAATATAGGCAAAAATAGAATACCTGTCAACAGGAGAATCCCATCCTGTTTCTCCTCGGATGCTAGAGCCCACACAAGTCATAGTAGAAGTTTGAACTTTCCCTCTTCTCGCTATCTCTAAGGCAGAAGACCACAAAGCAGAGTCTCCATCAGATTTCTGCTCAAGCTGGACTCCAAAAGCTGAAGCATCTCCTCTAACACTCACATAAGCTGATCGCGCAGCCATATCATCAACAAGCTTCTTCATACCTCCCTTACCAAAGTTCGTGTCAAGAGGAGCGCCAGTCTCTGTCAGCCATATCTTCCCATCTTGCCCCCAGAACACTACATTCTTCTTACGTGCTTCCTGAAAAGCATCACAATCTCTGCAGTGTTGGTGCTCTGTACTATCACACCAAATACATCGTCGCCCTTTTCTTTGACCAGCTGGAAAAGCAGTCACTGGAGCAGGTGCTACAGCAGGTACTGACATAAGTTGCTCCTTTAACTTACCAACTTCAGCTTTGACTGCTTCAATTGTCAAATCCGCCAAGCCTTTAATAACATCATCTACAGATAAGGGCACTGGAGCAGCAGGTACTGGTGGATTCATAGCAGGAAGAGTAGGCTTAGGCAAAGAAGTAGCAGGGGTAGAAGAAGAAGTCTCCAAGGATTTTTCAGGAACTAATCCTGTATTTCGATGCAATCTGACTCTCCTACGCTGCTTCTTGACAAGAGCATTCACAGCATCAATGACATGTCTCCACTCAGTCTTTAAACCTGAATCAGTAGCTTGATCTTCCAAAAGATCATCCAACTTTTCCTGTAAATCAGCATCTGCAGCTTGCAAAAATAACTCCACTTTCTGCATCTCCAAAGCTTGCTGTTCAGTCCCATCCAACTGATCATAACGGCTTTCAAACTCTCGCAGAAGAGCGGTTACAGAAAGTCCCTTATTAGGCATAGAAACCCATGCTAAAAAATTCCTGCGATTCATAAGACCTGTATCCTCCAGGAAATATTCATCTTTTAATGCCTTTTTAAATTCAGCCCAACCTGCATGTGCCTCTTGAATTTCTGCAATTCGACCTTCAAGAGCGCGCACCACGATCCGCAAGAAGTAGCGGCTCCAAACATCTTGAGAAACCCCAAAAAACTTCATCTTTTCTTCATACAAATGCAGGTAAGTTGACACTTGCTGGCCATTAAACTGCTTCATCTCCTGTTGGACAGCTTTCAAAGCATCCATAGCATCACTGTCTCGTTTTGCATGAACTTGCTGCTGCATATACATGGTAAATGACTGAAACAGGTTCTTCATGACATTATCATCTGTCATCTCTTCTTGCAAGTCTCCCATCTTGCTGATGACGCAGCACTTTCACGTCGGGTTCACCAGAAATATCAAAGAGATCGTGCAAGAGCTGCAGAACACAGGGTTCAAGGTACAGCAAGAAATAAAGACTATCAAGAAGATCTCGATAACACAATATTTGATGCCAAGTTCATTATATTGTTTGTCAAATATTTTACAAAAGAAGAGTCAAAAATAATTGACAAAGCATGACATTCTGTCCATTGCTTTACAATAAGCGTATGATCTTGGTTTTCAGGCACCAAATAATTCAAACAGAGTCAGGACTTAGACTAAAACAGCTTGTTCAAACTCCAAGTCCAACAGATAATGCATTTGATAAGTGCATGTATAGGCTCCAGACATGTATAGTGCTCAGTTTAGCATCTGAAATCTATTGCAGAGAAATGCAGTCCATAATGGCATAAAGAACATATCTGCATGGCACTTCCGTTCTAAGCATATAGGAGCAGCGGAATTATATTGTCCTGACTTGTTGCCTGTAAATCAGTGCTATCCACTATAAATCCACACCTTCTGCGCTACCTAACTTGTTGCTGATAAATTAGTGTTGTTCACAGTGACTCCTTGACATAAACTAGAGCTTCCACAAGCTCTTATGCAAGCAGTGACGTAGATCAAAGGAGACTCATAGCCTTCATTGTGGATCAACAAAGCTTGCCATAGACATTAACCAAGCTTAGAATCTTTTATCAGCCCCAACAGTGCTGGATGCTGAAATCATGGACTTGTTATTTATGTCAGATCAACATCGCAATCTGTGCTAAACTAACTGCAATAAATGTGGCCAGATGCGTCTAAATCACGATGCTTAGTAAGGTTCATATAAGGCAAAGGGGCAAGGTTGAACAAAACAATCTTGATCTATACTGATGAGCTGAATCTTGGCGATGACGGTGCTTCCTGGAGTCATTCCTCATGTGCAACTTCCAGTTAACTGTCTCAACTTCTAGCATAGGGGTAGAAGCCTAAGAAACTCGAATCTTCCCGTTATCCATGCGAAGTCCATCCTTGTCGGTTCCTGCAGCGATATTAGCCTCCGCAATCTCCTGTGCCTGAAAGGTCACAAAGCCATAGCCCTACTGCTGCGAAACCACTTTGGCCTTATATACATCCCCAAAATTCTCAAAGAAGCCCTTCAGCAGTTTGGAAGTAGTGGCCGTGTCCAGGTTTGCGACGAAGATGGTATTGCCAGGGACAGGCCTTGACCTCTTGATCCTACTTCTATTTTTCAGGCTCTCTCCCTTTCACATAACCAACATATCCTGGAGGTGCTCCAATAAGTCGAGACATGTGATCGCTGGATGGCTTCTGCAACTACCTTATCTGCCGGATCCTAGTCCATCACACGCTTATGCAACTCTACATCCAAGTACAGCACCCAACTGCTGAAGCATAACAATTTTGCAAGCATTGCAGGTTGAACCTGAGACGGCCACTGAAAGGCTCCTTCCTTTATCCGATGCTGCTCCTTCCTTTATCCATTGCTGGTGCAAATCCATTGAACTGCCACTCCTGTCACTGCTGCAGGTTTCAAAACCAGTTTTGGATTGCATGGATTTGATCCTGTCACATCAAACTCAAGATTGGCACCCAACTGAAAGCCTTCGACGTGTTGCCGAAATTTCAGGAAGACTTCTTTCGGCGTTCAATCAATACTATACAAATCATCCCACGATGTATGCTCTTCCAGAGAACTGGAGTCCATCATTGGAGACTCAAAGGTACCCGCACGGCCTAGATTTTGTGCAAATTCCCCTCTCCTTTCGCCATATCAAGCTCTAGCATTAGTCTGCCCCCTTGGTCCTCTCGTCCGCAACACAGCCCGCCATCCAAGAACTTGTAGGGACCTCAATGCCTGATACTTCTGTTCCAGGCTGGCGAGATCATGATGTGATGAGAAAAGCTGTTCAGCAAAGGCCTTGTCTTTTGCAGAAAGGGAATGGAATCCTGCATCAGCAGCAGAGATCACGAAGAGACAGAGGAAGGCGAGTTGCAGAAATATTCTAGCCACCTAGAAAATATCATTCAGTCCCGAATTAGAGGAAATTAGAATGTCTTTTTACCTCAGTGCCTGTGGCTACTTCCATCCTCTCGATTCCAAGAACTCCCCTTCCTTCGAACGCGTGAAGACCAATCTTTTTTCCCCCCCTTTCGCCATTCGAATTCTCTTTTCCCCAATTAGTCTCCTTTTTCCCTTCCTTTTCGTGACTTCCTCCGCTTTTTCTCTCCTTTCTCCCCCAATTAGCATATTCACACCAGCTCGACTCTTGAATGTTTCTCCTACGTGCTGAGCCTTTTATGGTTACCCCAGTTTCAGCAGAACCCCATCCATGGGAGGTTGATCCAGAGGTGGGCAGAAATGCTCGTACAGCACCACTGTATGCAGAAGCATGATCCACTCGTCGCATTGCAGTTGCGGCTCTTGCAATATCTGAAAATACAGCTAAGGCATTCTTGTCAGTCAACCATACGAGTTCACACTCCCCGCCAAAACGGAGAACAAATATACTAATATCTGCGTCTCTCGGAAGGTCAAAGAGACCAACAACTAGCCTCGGATCCATATCCAGCACCGAATTAAAGACAGAAGCCTGTTGTTCCATATCTTTGGTGCCCATGTAAACAACACATTGTAACCCAAAACAAGCACACACTGTAACAGTGATAACTCCATGCTTCTCATAGCACATTTCAATGCTTAGCCTCCTTCTTTCCAACTCCTAGATGTGGAGGGTTATTATTATTAGGTATTTTTGATGTAGCTGGAGAAGGAGAAGACAAAGTCCTAACATGTTCACCAGCATCAGTCGTGCTTTCCATTCAACCTTGCTCAACTTAGGCTGAAAGCATCTCATCATATTCGCCACTATACTCATACGCAGAAAATAAATGTAATCACAACAACTAAATATGTACAAAGTACCAAATCCCATGCACAACTTTTGGGTGATTTACACACCTCGAATGCGCAGCAATACGACAACGGGGGAGGGAAAAAGGTGTGTAAGGAAAAGGGAACACGGGGGTAAGGGGCTTAGGGGGGGAGTGTTAAAAAAAAAGGAATATGAGGGGGGTGCAAAACGGTTTCAAAGAAACACAAGAAGGGACTTTACAAATTTAGGCACGGGGAAGGGAAAGGGGGTTTATGAGGCCAAGGGGAGTGGGGTTTAATGGCTTAAGCACAAGGTGGAAAATTAGTGGCTCCACAAGAAGGGGAGCTTAAGGCCTCCACGGGAAGGGAAGCTTAAAGCCTCCACGGGAAGGGAAGCTTAAAGTCTCCATAGGAAGGGAAGCTTAAAGTCTCCATGGGAAGGGGGCTTAGAAGAGCCCCCCCCTTAGAAGCTTCCCAAGAATCTTCCAAGAATCTTCTGGGGTAAACAAATCGTCGTGGAGTAGGAAAACTCCAAGAGAAAGAGGAGGGCGGTGCTAAAACTTGGTGGCGTGTAAGGATGGATGGCGACTGATGACCAATCGGGCCGCACAGCGCAGCACGGCCTTGATCTGGTGGCGACCACCACCAAGTAGCTGAACATGAGCCGATGCTCAACGGACTCCCCCCCCCCCCCCCTCTCCGGTAATGGCAGGGCATCCACTTCCACCAATGCGCAGCCGAACACAAGCAGCTCTCCCTCTCTCATTTCTCCCTTCTCCCCGGCGATTGGCAGCTCACTCTCCTTCTTATAGGGGGAGGGGCGGGAATCCTCCCCCCTCGACGTGTCGCTGGGCATGCATTAATGCCCTTAGCAAGCTCCAGCAAGGAGCTTGCCCAGTTACTAATCCCCCTCTTCCTCTAGCTCGACTGTCGGGTTGGAGGAGAGGGGGAAAAATTTTTACTTTCATATAAAAAGGAATTATTCGCTTGGAATTTTTACACATAAATTGGTCAATTATCATTATTTAACTACATAATTATTAGTAAATGATTGCTTGTTTAGCATGAATCTTGTTTGCAAGTTATAGGATGATTCATTGGAATTAGGTTATAACCTAACCTATGCTTGATCTTAAATCAATAAGTTAGGGTTGAAAATCAATTTACGCATAGACAACGAGTCATGTGTTTATGGAAATGATAATGTAGTTCTCTTCAAGAATTAAATAAATTGGCATAAACCTAAACACCAAAACCTGTGGAGTACTCGTTTTAGAAGGAGTTAATTCAATTCCAAAGAACTAACTAGGATTTAATACGTGACCTAGTCGCACGTATTGCTAAAATCAAAACTCCTATACCCTAAATACTTGCCCATATTCATTGAATGTAGGGACTGTGAAACATACTTGAAAAGTGATCTAGGGTTTGTCCCTAAGAATCTTTCGCTAAAAAGATGGAACTTGGAATCCTAGGACTCACAACGTCAGCCTAATGTAATCAGGAACAGATTGTTCCGTGACTCCATTTGATGAGTAGAATAGTCTCATAGTTTGATGTGACACTTGTGCAACAAGTGCGGAGTCGTATGATCTTGTGATTGGATCATAAGGGAATGGCCAATTCTCACAATGAGGTTGGCAGGTCCTTACGCAAGTTATCTTGCAAAAGGATGAATAATCATCCTAATATAATATCTTTCTTGAGTAAAGATAATTATTTGGAAGCAAAAGACCAGTTGATAAATTGGTATAATCTATAAACTTAAGGTTTGACCAAGTCGGGTTAATAGGGTACACCCTAACCCAGGATATAAGGGATCTTGCCAAGTCGCAAGTCATCCTAGATCGAGTGTAGGATGCATTCGAAAAGAAGGATTCACTCCTTAGCAGTTGGCCATCAACAATAACGACCAATGGAAATGATTGTGCTTGTTACATATATAAGAGCACTGTTTTTCTTTGTTTGATCAATGAATTAAAGGATAAATGGATATCTAATGCTTCAGGTTGCACGCCTGAAGGGAGAGGCAGCTTCCGTTACCCCCGACTGTCTGCCTGACCCTAACCAAGGTGGTTGTTAACTGCGCCGAGAAGTGGACCGAACCCGTCGCAAGAGGTCTCTCTGTTGAGCACTACTTGGAGCAGGAGGACGCTTGGGTGCCAGAGGGGGCTCTGGTTGTAAATCCCTTGCCTTCCGGGCCCTGCACAAGAGGTTTATGTGACTCGGGATTGGATCCGGAGACCTGCATACTAGTCTACGGGCGGAAACTTGGATCCCTATGGATTGATGGATAGCCTTTGAGCAGATTGTGGATAGCCTACGGGCTGGACTTTATGTATTTCAAAGATAAATATGATAACCTGTTAAAACGGAACTTGTTTGTCATTGTTTTTCTATGTCAAGTGATATGATTACATGAAGGAACCAGTGCCTAATGGGCTAATTAAGGAAGTTGATTGATACATGTCCAACTAAATGCATTAGGTAATTAAATAACTAAAACAACCCGAGGAAAGTGCGGAGGATGGGCCATAGGTCCGTCCTACGGATGGGTGGTCCCGGTTGGCTGCGAACTTTTCTTAAATCACGATGGACAGTCAGGAGATCACCAAAGAACACGATCATCAAAAGCGTTGACCTAGAGTTATAATTGATCCCGATTTACGCTGTTTTAGGGGAACGGAATGGGACTATGCCTTATGGCAAAGAGGTTGAGCTTCGCATCCCTCTCGTTTCCCATACTCCTTGAACCAAGTGCAGCGTGAATCCGCTTCGGACCTGGCGTTTCTGCGTAAAGTAGTTTGCTTGGGTTCGACGCTAGTTGCCGTTAGGAAATGACCAATAAGAAAAACCCTAATTCAGGCCGGTCCTAAGTGGGAACGGCTGGAATAATTCCGCTACGTGGCAGACGTGGAAAACCCTAGATCGCAAACCCCGTAACATTCCATGGGAGTGCCGGGAGAAGCTTTCTAGACATCCTTTCCAATGGACTGCCCAGATGTGTCCTGAAGATAACAGGTTTGGATAGATATCATCAACCCCTTGTCGATATAGTTTTCCTGTGATCAAGGAAAATTTCAAATCTTTCTATCCAATTTTCCTCTTTTCTAATATTAATAAACCGCCTCTAGTCTCTCATGTTGATAGGCAATGCATAATAGCAGCATATTAAGATGGGATCGAAGCCATATCAATTTTAAATATTTCCACAATATCACTTCCTTCAACTAAAGTGTCTTTCGGCTCCTCGAAATCCACAAGGCATTTCACAATACCCTATAGCTTCAATGGCTTACTTCTAATCTCATAATCAAATTCTTGCAAAGTAATTAACTACTTTGCTAAACGATGAAGAGATTGTAGCTTATTCATCAACAATCTAAGTCCTTTTGTCTTCATATAGAAAACTACCTTCTCATATAGAATGTAGTGCATGGTTTTTTTTGTCGCAAATACCATTGCAAGGCAAACGTTTTCATATAGGTATAGTTGATTTCTGATATGCCCAACTTTTGACTAGCAAAAGTGATCGGGTGGTACCATTTTTTCTCTCAAATTTGGAATAAATAGCAGCTAATACTATGCACGGTGGCTACTGAAAATATGTAGAATACTTCGCCCCTTTCCAGTGCTTTTAAAATTAGTTCTTTTACTAGATCCTGTTTCACATTATCAAAATCTATCTTAAAAGGGTCACTCCATTCAAATAAACAGCTAAAGGATAATAGATTCGTTAGTGGCAACATTCTTTCTACTAGGGCATTTATGAACCTCCAGTAGTACCCTACAAATGATAGAAAGTTGTATACTTCTTTCGGAGTGTGTGGCTGGCTCATGGAGACTATGGCCTTGATATTTTCATGGTTAGTCACGATCCCTATTGAATTGACCACATGGCCTAGAAATAGCCCATAAGGAACTTCAAAGACGCACTTCCTTGGGTTAAGAGCTATGTGAAATTTTTTATAGCACTCAAAACACTTTCTTAAAATAATCAATTGTCTTTCTCTTATGGTGGCTACCCCCAAGTCATCGATAAATACTTTCAACTCCTCTAGGGAGATGTCACCAAAGGTCTTGTCTGTTGTTCATTGCCATGAACCAAGTGGATTGCATAAACCAAAGGCCATCACATGGTACACAAAGGTATCGAAGGGAGTAATGAAAGTTGTTTTCAGCTTATCTTCTTTTGCAATTGCCATCTCATTGTATACGGCAAAGAAATCCATAAACGAATATATTTTCCTACCTGCTGACTGGTCCCAAATCTAGTCAATAAAGGGCAACGAGTAGTAGTTCTTAACTCTCTGCTTATTCATGGTGCACAGATCGGTCGCAGAATGCTCACGTAGTGAATCCCAGAAGGTCCCCAAGAACAATGAACTCTACCTTTTTGCACAAAAAACAATGTCAAAGCATGAACGACAAGAAGCAAGAGACCAATTGGGTTCAATCTCCCCCCATGCCTTGTGTGAGCGCTTCACAAAGCATGTATTTTATGTATATTTCCATCTTTATGCTCAATAATAGCCCAATTTACAAAAATATGACAAGCTTTTAGCTTTTGAGTTTGCTTTCTACAAAAATAGGAAATAAAGCTAATGGACGGTGCCCATAGAGTCTGGCACGCCCAACACAATGTCCAAATAGAAATAACATATCCGTGCGCATAGGCGCATACAAAATAATAATCAATAGTCAATGTCTCAATAGACATAACAAAATATAGGCGTGGTGCCTATCAAAATATAATCCAAAGGTCGAATACTCGCTAAACTCCAATGCTTTCCTCCGCCACTGCTGCTATCTCTACACATCAACTGAAGCATTCACAATCGTTAGTAAAATAATACAATTAAACCGACAAAAGTGAATACCTAGCAGTCTTCAGCTGCATAAATAAATCAACTGGTTAGAAATAAATCCTAACCTTAATTTATTACGAGTGCGCACTCTAAACTCATAAACGTTTATTAATTTAATATGCATTTTGCGGAATCACCCGCTATGGAATCACCCATGTACACACTAAATTAATGAAATGCCCGAAAAGGACAGGCGTCCCCATCAACTTCTCGCACAAAGAATCCTCTTTGTGTATGAGCCCTGGTCATCTAAGTTTACGGAATCCACCGTAAAATCTCACGGAATCCACCGTGGAATATGCCTCCTGGCATCATACCCCCGAGGTGGGATAGCAATTGACCTCAATTGCTATTAGCTCAATGTGGAGCTAACAGAGTGGGGAAAGCATTTAAGTCTCTAGCGTGCATCCATTGTGCTTCCTCTATAGGATGGTTCTTAAATTTTACTAGATATCTAGAATACCTTCGGCCAGTTCTTGTGGTCATATAGTCAGTGTCTATGATGGCTTCTGGTTCAAGTATTTCAGTCTGTTCCTCTAATAAAGGTAGGTTTTCATAAACAGGGTGGATAGGTAATTGGCCTCTAAATGGTCTCAATAAAATAATGTGAAATGTATTATGAATTTTCCAATGAGATGGCAATTCTAACTTGAATGCATTATCATTAATCTTATGAATGATTCTAAATGGTCCATAAAATCTAGGAGCTAATTTGACAACTGGATGTCTATCTACACTTTGCAGTCTACACTTTTCTATTCTAAGCCAAACATAATCATCAATTTTGAAATTCATGGCTTGTCTTTTCTTGTTGGCTTGTTTGGTATATGATTGTTGGGCTTTAGCAATCATATCTTTAACCTCATCAAAAATACTGTTATGCATAGTAGCAATATCATCAGCACTCTGAATTCTATTAGACAAAGATGCAACAGGTGTAGATAATCTATATCCATAAATGACTTCAAAAGGTGCTTTCTTTGTAGATGTGTGCGGTGTATTGTTGTATGCAAACTGTAATAAATGCAAATGAGTGTCCCATGTCTGAGGTTTAGAGATAGTATATGCACGTAAAAGATCTAGAATGGTGCTATTTGTGGCTTCTGTTTGTCCATTTGTTTCTGGATGAAATACAGATGAGAAATCAATCTTTGTGCCTAGATTTGCAAACAGTGTAATCCAAAAATTGTTACAAAATCTAGAATCACGATCTGAAATAATCACTTTTGGCAATCCATGGTTAGTAAAAACAGTTTTCAAAAATAACTGTGCTGCTTGTGATGCTGTTAAAGTTTTCTTACATGCAATGAAATATGCTTGCTTACTAAATCTATCTACAATTGTCCAAATCATGTCATGGTTAGATTTAGTATTTGGTAAACCAGTAATGAAATCCATAGAAATATGTTCCCAAGGTTTAGATGGAATAGACAAAGGCATTAATAATCCATACTGTTTACCATGATGTCTCTTTATTCTTTGACAAATTAAACATTCAGAAACGAAATTAGATACATCTGCATCCATATGCGGCCAATAAAAATCTTCAGTTAACATGCGTAATGTAGATATGATACCTCTATGACCTTGATATGGGGGACAATGAATTTCATTTAAAACAAAAGATCGGAATGGAATAGTAACACATAGTCTCTTTTCAAAAAACATAAATCCATCATTATATGACAATGAATCAACAGGAATGAAATTATTTTGAACTAATTTTTGCCAATCAGAATGAAAAATAATATCCTGGTGATATGTATCTTTCATACAATCAAAGAATCAAAAGATATGATAGAAATATTATGAATTGCAGGTCTTCTACTCAATGCATCAGCAACTACATTTTCTTTTCCAGGTTGGTATTGAATGATAGGATGAAAGCTTTGAATGAAGAAAGCCCATTTGATATGACGGTCAGAAATTTGGGGTTGGCTAAGTAGATGTCTAATGCTTTGCTGGTCGGTCTTTATCATGAATTCTGAACCCATTAAATAGTGTTTCCACTGTTTTAATGCTTGTACTACTGCTAATAGTTCTTTGTCATAAGTGGAATATTTGAGCTCAGAGGGTTTCAGCTTAGACCTAGAATATGCTATTGGATGATTGTCTTGCATTAGTACGGCTCCTATTCCTGATCCGCTAGCATCGGTCACAACTAGAAAGAATGGTCTATTAAAGTCAGGCAATTGTAGAATAGGGGCATTGGTTAATGCACGTTTCAGTAAGTCAAAGGATTTCTGCTGAGTTTCAGTCCATTGATAAACAATTGCTTTCTTAAGAAGTTTGGTTAATGGTAAAGCAAGTAATGAAAAATTACGTACAAACTTCCTATAGAAACTAGCAAGACCAAGGAATGAGCGTAATTCATGTACATTTTTAGGAACAGGCCAATGCAATATTGCATCAATTTTCTTAGGATCAACTTTAATTCCTTCTTTTGATACAATATGTCCTAAATATTCTATTTCTGTCTTAAAGAATTCACTCTTTTCAGGATTTGCAAACAATTGATTTTCTTTCAGTAATTGAAAAACTAATGATAAATGCTCATAATGCTCTTTTTCACTTTGACTAAACACCAAAATATCATCAAAGAAAACAATCACACAATACTGATATTTCAGAAAGATATGGTTCATCATTCTACTGAAAGTAGCAGGTGCATTAGTCAATCCGAATGGCATGACTAAGAATTCGTAATGGCCAAATTGTGTCCTGAATGCAGTCTTAAATATGTCGGATCTATCTAGCCTCACCTGATGATATCCAGACTTAAGGTCAATTTTACTAAATATAGAAGATCCTTGCAGTTTGTCCATAAGGTCATCAACTCTAGGTATAGGATACCTATTCTTGACAGTGATCTTATTTAAAGCTCGGTAGTCAATACACATACGATAGGTATTATTCTTTTTCTTGACTAAGAGTACAGGTGCACCGAATGGAGAACTGATAGGTCGAATTAAGCCTCTATTTAGTAATTCTTCAACTTGACTCTGGATTTCTTTTTGCTCTATTTGATTGTGCCTATATGGTGCTTTGCAAGGTGGTTGTGTGCCAGGGATTAAATCAATCTTATGGTCTTCTGGACGTGAAGGTGGTAAACCTGGTGGTAGGTCTTCTGCAAAACAGTCTTTAAAATATGCAAGAAATTCCTTATGCCTAGGGTGCATATGATTTTCCTTTGCGTGCAATTCATTCACCCAAATGAGATATGATTTAGTATTCTTGCGTAGTGCACGTTTTGCTTGAGTATGCGAAAGTAGTGGAAAAATATTAGATGCATGCATACCATATAATGTAATATATTTTCCTTGAAAATTAATATTCATTGTGTGCGTGGAATAATCTATATTTGGATTATGCTGGTGTCTCCAAGGCATTCCTAAAATAATGTCGATTGACTGTAATGGGACAACTAAGAAATTTCTTTTTTCAATATATGAACCAATTTGAATCTCTAAATCTTGTACTTCTTGTGTGCCATTGTACCTAGTGCCTAAAAATGCAACTTTTATGCGATAATGCGTAGGTACAGTCTGTAATTTCAATTCCTTTACCAATTTTGCTGAAATAAAGTCATGAGTACTACCGTCATCATGCAAAATAGTTATTTCCTTTCCATGCACCAAACATTTCATAATCAATAATGAATGTGGAGTAGGCATACCTGGTAAAGTGTCGGAAGTAGTAGTAGTATCATCCTCATCTTCAGTGAAATCCGGCATATCCTCATGCTCGTCTTTGTCCATGGCTGCAAGATAGTTGATATGTGTTGGTGGCTTCTTTGAATGACAATTTGCTGCGAGATGCCCTGGCTGGTGACACTTATAGCATACTATTGGCTTGGCTTTGGTTACATTATTTGCAATGGCTGGAAGTCTGGGTACATTTGGATTTGCTTGTGGAATAGGCTTAGGATTTGGATTGACATTGGATGGTAATGCAGGTGGTTTAGGCCAATTCTTGTGGAAAGATGGTGATGAGAAACGACTTGGATTAAACCTTCTAAAATTGGAATTGAACTGTTTAGATCCATAGTTACCATTGGCTTGGAATTACTGTGGTTGTCTGTCTCTTCCGCGTAACTTATCTTCAGTGTCGTGAGCTAAGGAGATGGTGTCTTCAAGGGTAGCAGGCTTGAACATGTTCACTTCAGCGTAGTAATGTCTGAGAAGTCCAGACATATACTTCCGCTTATGTGTCGTCTCTGGTACATCTTCAAGCATGCGTAGCTGTAGGAGTGCATTCCAAAAATGCTTTGTATACTGTGGAATAGGCTCACGATCCCGTTGTTGAAGTAAATCCCATTGCTTGATAGCCTTCTCATGAAATTGCGGTGGAAGGAAATTCTGCATGAACTTCTTCTTGAAATCTTCCCAAGTAGCAGGACATTCTATGCTCTTGCATACTACAGTCCACCAAAGTGATGCTCTGTCTATCATATGATTAGTAACACACTTGATTTTATCTTTTTCTGGATAGGTTTTCTCATGGAAATAGTCATCAAACTAGCTAATGAATGATAAAACAGTCTTTCCTTCTCGTATGCCATTGAAAGTGCGAAATTTGAAACTTCGTTTACTTATCTTGGATTCCTTATGAATGGTTTGTGCTTCAAGAGTGGCCTCGATGGTACGTCGAATCAAATCTTTAGCTTGAGGTTCTTCTTTGTCGGTAGATGCTCTTTGTAGTTTTGTCAATTGCGCTTGCAATGCTTGCCTAGCCCTTCGCTCTTCTTCCAATTGTAGCATAATTAGATCTATCTTTTGTTCCATGGTAGGCTCAGGTAAGTCGTCTTCAGCCATAGGATCATCCATATGTGGGGTCGTCATCTTGTAAAACTCAATAAACCTTTCTCACTCAAAATCAGGTTAGCGGGATGAGCATAGCTCAAATTCGGGGTAACAAGGCTATGTATTTTTGGGTATTTCTTTCTCAATTTTTAGAAAATTTACAATATTTCTGTCTTCGTTTACTGAAAATACTTCAGCGGACCTGTAGATAGGTAGAACACCTTGCCACGAACAACTTTCCAGTTCAGAGTTTTTGCGTAGGAACAAGCCTTCTAGGAGTTTTGAGCACTAGTCAGTTCTGACTCCAGTTGACTAGTCTGACTTGCAGAGTTGCAGACTTAGCAGACTTACAGAGTTGCTGACTTGCAGAACTTAGGGAACTTGCAGAACTTGATTACTGTCGACTTACAGAACTTGACTTCAGAGGTGCAGGACCTGAAGTTTGTGGACTTTGTTGCCCTGTGTGACTGGAGTGACTTAGCTTAGACTTAAGTGATTAAGCCTTTAAACTTAATCAACAGTCGTCGTCTTATTTTCGTGGGGAGGGGGGGCCGTTTTTTTTCGCCGCGCGAAAAAATCGGAAGGGTCTTCTGATACTACCATGAAAATTTATGAAGCTTCAAGCTTTTAAAAGCTTCTAAGCTTAAGATTAAGCCTTGATGAAGCAATTAACTTGAATATGAAGGAAGCTTATCTCTGGTTTTTTTCCACGACTTGATGAAGGAGATGGATGCGTGGTCCTCCGCCTACTGCAGAGCATGGTCCTTCGCGATCTGACAGTAGAAACAGGGGTTCCTGATCGCCAGAAGTCTGCCTGTATCGACGGTTTACGATGAGATTGACTGTAGAGCCCGATCGTTCTTGGAGCTCCACCTTCGCCCGAGATTGGTAGCGATTGGAAGCTCTTGATCTCAGCTCCGCTCTGATATCACTGGTGCGCAGATCGGTCGTAGAATGCTCACGTAGTGAATCCCGGAAGGTCCCCAAGAACAATGAACTCTACCTTTTTGCACAAAAAACAATGTCAAAGCATGAATGACAAGAAGCAAGAGACCAATTGGGTTAAATCTCCCCCCATGCCTTGTGTGAGCGCTTCACAAAGCATGTATTTTATGTATATTTCCATCTTTATGCTCAATAATAGCCCAATTTACAAAAATATGACAAGCTTTTAGCTTTTGAGTTTGCTTTCTACAAAAATAGAAAATAAAGCTAATGGACGGTGCCCATAGAGTCTGGCACGCCCAACACAATGTCCAAATAGAAATAACATATCCGTGCGCATAGGCGCATACAAAATAATAATCAATAGTCAATGTCTCAATAGACATAACAAAATATAGGCATGGCACCTATCAAAATATAATCCAAAGGTCGAATACTCACTAAACTCCAATGCTTTCCTCCGCCACTGCTGCTATCTCTACACATCAACTGAAGCATTCACAATCATTAGTAAAATAATACAATTAAACCGACAAAAGTGAATACCTAGCAGTCTTCAGCTAATAAATAAATCAATTGGTTAGAAATAAATCCTAACCTTAATTTATTACGAGTGCGCACTCTAAACTCATAAACGTTTATTAATTTAATATGCATTTTGCGGAATCACCCGCTATGGAATCACCCATGTACACACTAAATTAATGAAACGCCCGAAAAGGACAGGCGTCCCCATCAACTTCTCGCACAAAGAATCCTCTTTGTGTATGAGCCCCGGTCATCTAAGTTTACGGAATCCACCGTGGAATATGCCTCCTGGCATCAATTCAACTCTCTAAATTCTAAAAAAAGTCGGATTTGATTATTTTTCTTCTTCTTGATAACAACAGGTGAACACCATTTAGTGTGCTGAACACGGAATATCAAACTAGCTTATCGCAATTTCTGTAAATCCTCGAACAACCCCCGTTCCTCAATTCAAAAGGCATATGGCTTACTTTTTGACACACAGGTTGGCTACCTTCCTTTAGAGGAATGATATGAACATCCATGCTGGGAGGAATACCTCTTAGCTCATCATAACTCCAGGCAAAAATATCGTGGAACTCTTGGATAAGGGACACATGGTCCTCCCTTTCTTCAACACTGAGCATGGACCCTAATTCTAATGCCAGGAGACATATTCCATGATGGATTCCGTGAGGTTTTGTGGTGGATTCCGTAAAATTTTATTTATTGCCAGGGCTCATACACAAGGTGGATCCCTTATATAAAAGTCGATGGGGACGCCTGTCCTTTTCGAGTGTCTTGTTAATTTAATGTGCAAGTGGGTGATTCCACAGGAGATGATTCCACAAAATACATATTTAAATTAATAGACGTTTATGAGTTTAGAGTGCACGCTCATAATAAATTAAGGTTAGAATTGAGTTCTAACCAATTTATTTATTTTGTAGTTGAAGACTGCTAGGTATTCACTTTTGTCGGTTTAATTTTATTATTTTCTAACAATTGTGAATGCTTCAGTTGATGTGTAGAGCAAGCAGTGGTGGCTTTGGGAAGCATTGGACGATAGCGTGTATTCAAGTTATTTAGAAAAAATTATCATTTTTTATAGGCGTACCCCTTAGGCGTGGCACCAATATTTATTTTGATGCACCTTTTTATTGAAGCGCTTGACATGTATTTATTATTTTGTATACGCATGGGCACATGATTTAAATATTTGTTATTGGACATTGTATTTGGGCACCGCCTAACTCTTTGGGTGCCCAATAACTTTAATTCTTTAGTGGGACAAAAGCAAACACAAAAGCTAAAGCGTGCTAATTGTAAATTGGGCTATTTTTTTAGCTTGGAGATCAATAATATATCAAATACATGCTTTTGGAGCGCTCACACAAGGCATGGTGGGATATTGTACCCAATTAGTCTTTTGCTTCATGTCCTGCAAGTCTTCTATCTTGTTTCTTGTGCAAAAGTAGAGTTCTTTTGTTCTTAAGGACCTTCCGACGCTCACTACGCACGCATACAACATCCGATCTGTGCATCAGTGGTATGAGAGTGAAGCTGAGATCGAGAGCTTCCAATTGCTTACCATCTCGCGTGAAGGTGGAGCTCCTAGAATGATTGAGCTCTATAGCTAGTCTCGTGCTAATCCGTCAATACGAGCGTGTTCCTGGCAGTCAAGAACCCCCTGCTACGCACTTGGATCACAAAGGACCAGTCTCTACAGGCAGAGGACCACGTAAGAAGCTCCTTCATGAAGACTTTTTTTTTTCTCAGAGAAGAACAATAAGAAACTTCATTAAGATTAGCTATAAGCTTATAAAAATTCTTAGCTTTTATTAAGCTTAATCAATTTATCAACTCGCGACGGGAGGACGTCTTCACTAGCGATGATTGCGGTGTCAACATACCGCCGTCTTGCATGATTTCAGTCATTTTATAAAAGCTTTTATTTAAAAAATCTTAAAGCTAAGCTTTGCTAAAGCTTAGAAGTTTAATTGCCACTCTCCTTCTTAGCGAGTGTTTTGAACTCGTTCCGAATCAATCCCGAACTTATTTCCACCTCTCTGCAAGCCCCTGTTCACACCTATTGACTGATAGAGAAAAATTCTAGCAAACAGTTTGCAACACACAGTCCATACGCACAAATTATATTCTTGGAAGACTACCGTGATATCAAATTACACATCTACAAAGAAGAAATACTACAAAAAGCCATTTAAAAAAAGAGAGAAATAAGCCTTGTAAACCCAACTTTGAGCTACGCTCATCCCGCTAACAAGATTTTGAGTGTGTGAGGTCTTATGGAATTTTGCAGGATGTTCGATCAAACCACGGAAGATTTTATGGCTGAAGGTGACCTACTCGAACCAACGATGGAGCAAAAACTGGATTTGATTATGATGTAGCTTCAAGAGGAATGAAGAGCACGTCAAACTTTGCAAGCTCAATTGGCCAATCTGCAACGATCTACCACCGACCAAGATGGTCCGCAATCTAAAGATCTTATACAACATACAATCGATGCAACACTTGAAGCGCAATCTATTTGGAAAGAAACAAAGATAAGTAAAAGAAATTTCAAATTTCGTACTTTCAATGGGTCACGCGATGGAAAGGCTGTACTTGCTTTTATCAATCAATTTGATTATTATTTCCATGAAGAACAGTATGCTGAGAAAGAAAAAATTAAGTGTGTCACTAATCATCTAGTGGACCGAGCATCCCTCTGGTAGACTGTTGTCCATAAGAGCATTGATTGTCCTACTACTTGGGAGACTTTCCAAAAGAAATTTTTGCAGAATTTCCTTCCACCCCAATTTCACGAAAAAGCAATCAAACAATGGGATCTTCTGCAACAGAGGCATCGTGAGCCTATTTCACAATATACTGAGCGTCACTACAAGATATAGGCCTTATACCGACGTTAAAAGCGACAAAAATGTAAATAACAAAATTTATCCCCATCGTCGCAAAAAGCATTGTTATTAGTGACGCCATAGAGTAGTTGGTATCAGCATCGCTATTTGAGTCGGTATTCAACACTGATATCAATGCAAATAATGATGCTCTGCGATGCTAATAACGATGCAAATATTGACGTGTGCAGGTAAATTTGCGATGCTAATAGTGATGGTAACAGGAAAAAAAATTTGTGGCAAGGCAGCTTGTGTGCTTTATTTGGGCCATACAAAATAGTTTCTACACTGTGTACAATGCTCGTGTAAACAAAAACAAAGTGTACTTAAATCATAACACTGATTCATGAAATAAATACATGATCACATAATGAAAGTGACTAGTACAATCATGACAAGATATCACTAATACATAGAAAATGTCTACATAGATCAGGTGACCAAAAAAGAAGGGTGTGTGAACTCCAAGGATCCAAGGGAGAGCTACATATCCTTGTCATCCGAAAGCTCGTCACGCCGCAAAGGAGCATCGAACGGACTCTACAAAAAAAGAAACAACTACACATCAGTCCACCATACAATAATGCATTCTAATTAAACATGGTAACTATGAACAAGAAAGTTGAGTAACTTACAGGGCCGCCGCGTCTATACAATTGGTCGATCAATGTAGTGAGACCATGCCTCTCTGCATATCGATCTCAAGGCCGGTCAGATTACGATTTGTAATAGAGTGCTGTAAAGAAAACAAAATACTAACTGTTAGAAACATGATTTTTGATACAAAGGATATTGCAAAAAAAAAAAAGCAAGCAAAACAAAAGAAAAACTTACAAAGCCCTCCAGATATGTCCTGTGGCCGCCACTCCCAAGATGATGGACCACTCCGGCCTGTAGTCGTGCCCTCACCGCCTCGCGCTACTGACTCCAACGTCCTGGAGAATCTGTAGCCTCCTCCCTCAGTCATTGCCAATCGTCCGCGTCTAGCCACTCAAGCTTTGTAGCCCCACTCTTGAGTGCTGTGCGTGCATCCGATCATTTGTGTGACATATATGCATGCATGCAGTCCATCATCCAGCCCGTAGAAAATCTATCTGCTATGGCTGGAATCAGAAACTCCTCATGCAAGGATGCTACTACGTAGTCCTTGCTCCCCTCCAGTATGTTTTTCCAATGATCTAAGACGTTGTGCCAAAAAACTTGTTGGCACAACTCTCTCATGCGAGCCATCACCCTCCTCCCCTCATCATTCATGATGATGGCTCCTGACCTATCATCGACAAGATAGGCATATCCCTCTGGGGTATACCTAAGATGGGTCTTCTCCCACCTATGTCCATGCTCCTAGGCATATCCATGAGACCCCTGTACATCGAGTGTACCGACCAGGGTAGTATCTATCATTGTAGCATCCATAGGGGTGCCACCTCTGCAGACGGCTGAGCAAAAGAGGGAGTAACTAAAGTAGACATCTCCATAGGTGTGACAAATCCTAGAGGTGACGCAACTCCAGTAGAATGACGAGATGGAGACACCGCATCCGTGCCTCCATAGCAATCACCTGAGCCACGCTCCCTAGAACCGCCATGAGAGCAAGAAGTCACGCCTGTATCCCGTGCCAACCACGGGCTCACTACCTCCGTATCTCTACAGCATCCCCGTGACCTTGAAGCACTCCCTCCCTCTGACCCAAGTTTGGAGCGTCGACCTCTTTTACTCGAAGTTGAAGCATCTGATCACGCCGAAGTAGATCTAATAGAGTGGCCTGACAATGTCTGAGACAGCTCTTGGTCTGCCATGTCTCTGAATCTTGCCATCTCATCTAGAGACATGCGCGTGAAGATATCCTACAACACCTCATCACTCATCCCTCGACTCATCCTGAAAAGGTCACCTGCACAGATAAAAAATGATGTTAGCATAATCAATTTAAATCATACAAAGCACGGTAATATAAATCCTAAACAAATTATCTCACTTTAAATGCATATCTTATGTATCCTTATAAGCGATTAATCAATGAATTGAGTAAGTGGATGCTCCAAGTATGAAGTATCCTATAGTCCCATGTCAATCTCCGAACAATACTCCACATACATTGGAAGGTCGATAGACATGTCACCACAAATGGATGAGTCCACCTCGTTCTCAAAGAATTCTTGGACTCCTATATTTCCATCATTGTTAGCTGATGCTGGCTCCTCTACATGCTCCAAGCTTTCGGTGGCCTCCACCCCTTGCAATATTGACCCCTCTATTTGCATATTGTCCTCATCTATGCGAAACATCACTTTGATCATATACTCTCGCACTTCAGGGAGCTGAAGGTATAACATATCACCATCAAGGTTGTTGGGGGTTTGGATAGAAGATTACATGTTCACAAATATGTACAAGAGAGATTAAACTATTGTGACGTGTACCATGTCCTAATAGAATTAACAAACAAATGAGTTCATGCACCTGTTCACAATGGGCCAGCAACACAAAGGTGTCGCGCAAATCCGTTTATTTTTTTTCGAAATCTATTTTGAGAAATCCAGATGGACCTCGTCGAACTGTTGCTCCAGCTCCTTCAAGTACCACTTTGAACCACTGCCCATCGAATAGTATCATGGAGAAGCTATGGTAATCCACCATAACAATACTTTGCAAGTTTCCAAAATACTCCATCTCATCTATAACCATGTTTGGATCCGTTGCTTGTCATCGACACTCTACTGCTCGCACCTTGCCATGATACCATAGTCCATTGTGGAGCGCATTTTGTCAATAGGCTCCATGTGAAAATGCCATCTGCATGACCACACTGCACTATATATTTTGTATTGTACATTGAAATACTCAAATTAGTTGTCGCATATAAAATATAGATACAAAAAATCCTAAACACTTCATCACCTTTGGACTACATCCCCTCGAGAATTCCCACTCCTCCATTGAGACCTCCGCCCCTTCGCGAGATGCTGATGTCAAAGCTCCATGCAAGCATCATGTTGACATGAACCGAAGTATCTTCTCCATGCCCTCGGGATATCAAATCAATCGATGGCGCATACTACATCAAAATTTAGATCGCACTTCCTCTCGATCTTGCCTAGCGATCTGGTACCTAGCAAGCCACATCTCCATAGAGGCATGGTGCAACATACAAAAATGATTCACCTTCTTCTCCATTGCAGCATCCATTTTTTTTTCTACCCCATTTCTAACCACCACATCTTCGGTCAGTCTATCATCATCCATTGCAACATCCATTCTTTTTTCTATCCCATTTCCAACCAGTATTTTGTTGTCTGGATCCACCATTGGTAGCCATTATGAAATATGCACTAGCTCCTCAGACACCAACCAACCTTCAGCCATGCTACGTTCTGGCTGAGCTCGTTGTCGCACAAAGCCTTTCAGGGTTTTCATGAAGACCTCCAAGAAGAACATCCATCGCGTATGGACAGGTCCAGCAATCTCCACTTCATCTACAAGATACAGAAGAAGGTGGATTTGTATCGCGAGCATGCTGCTAGGCACGTATTTCTCAAAGAGACAGACCGTCTCCACTACTCCCCACCTCACGGATTCAATAGAGGATGTCTTAATCTCCTTCTATGAGATCCATTGCACCAAAGTCGACAACTTGTAAATGGCCCCACGTATTTCTGGAGTAAGGCATCTTGCAATCGCGATCGGTAGTACAAACTGCCACAAATGAGAAAGCATTATGAACAATGGCTACACTCCAAATAGCAAAATGTGCACGCCAATTACAATCCATTCGTATTACAAACCTGACATATCTTATGCCAGTCATGGGATTTTAGCCATGACAATTGGTCATCTTTAGAAAATGTAGACCTGAGAGAACACATCCTACCCATTGGAGTGTGGATAGACTTGACTACTTGCTTCACAATGCGCTCTTCTTTAGTGGAAAAAACCCAAGGAGCATGAGGTAACTACAAGCAACTATTAGCACTCGACTGCGGCCAAAGCGCCTCCATCTTGCCTACTTCCTTCAAATCCATTCGTGCCCCTATAGTATCTCTCTTTCTTATGATGCGGTCCCATAGCAAGCTGCCCACATTCTTGAAAATATGCATGGGATCCAACAAGTGGTTGATATCCCATTCAACTCATTAAATGCATAAGTAGCGTTATCAAACACATGTCTTACTACATAGGGTCTGAACTATCATTTGGAGACTTTACACATGGCATTATGCTATTTTTCCAAACTACTACTCATAAACCAACACCCAATATCCATCTTGTCTGGTTCTTGGCCTTAATCTATGTCTTTTGTCAAACTATTTCATATTTTGTATCCTTTCTACCCTTAATTTTACAACTGCTAGCTCTATGTCTTCTAACTTTCTTTCCAACTGTCTAATACGTAAGGCCAACAACTCCTCTTGATTCAACTCCTCTTCCCAAGGTAGCACACTCCATGTGACTATCATCTCTTCTATCGACATGATAGGTTTTTGACCGTACATCAATTGAGTAGCTATATATCCTATAACAGCACGATGAGTTGTTTTGTCAAACCACAAAGCGTAAGGGAGAAATCATGGCCACTCTTTTACCTTCTCTCCACATGCTTTTGCCAATCCCTTCACAATATGTGGGTGACCTCTTTTATTTTTTCCATTTCCTTTATAAGCTAAAGTTAAAGCAATCTTTATCCCCAATCATGCACAAAGAAATCATGGGTTCATCTACATCCAATTCACCCCTATCTACCATAATCTCTCCCACACAACCATAGTGACAAAAGATCTCTTTTAAGAGAAACGTAAACACTGCATTTGTGGTCTTGGTATGTAGAGCTCTCCCTTCCACTTGATTAGTCAAGTCTTCATGAGAAAGTATAAGATATCTCATTTTGCCAAAGACCTGTATTGTGACTAAATCCATCACCCACTTAAAATGAAGAGACAAGTGATATGTGGGCTGAAATCCATCCCGATGTCTCACAAATGAATACATTTGACATGTCGTACATGTTTCCACAAAGTGAGCAACATCCTTATACATGCCCTACCACCAATATCTTTATTTGATCTTTGCAAAAGTACCCCCAACACCTATATGGCATGCTCATAAGCTTTCATAAAATTCTTGCATAATGTTTACTTGTGAAGCTCTATCACCCAAAACTCGCAATGGCATACCCTATTTCTTCTTAGCATGTTTCCACAAGTACCCATCTTTTAAGAAAAACACATAGGATTTTCTCTTAATCTTCTTAAACTCCTCATCCACTAACCACTCATCTCACTTTGTAATTGTGCTGATGTATTCACCAATTCTCGACTACTCTCCTGTATATTTGTCTTCTAAAAACACTTCTACATAAGATATATAGCATTCTAAAGTGTTTTCTCTTTGATGTCCAACCTTCTCTTAGTACTCTAGCAACTCTCTGCATTGCTAAATTCACTCTTACTGCACTTGTACTTGATAAACTAGCTGTTGTATTTACTACATTTAATGTTGTCCTTGCATTCATGAGAGTCGTACATGTAGTTACAATGGCTACCAATTCAGTTTCACAAACAAAAACATCATTTTCAGTTGCAAGAAAGTCATCTTCTTCCTCCTCATCCATCATCCAATCTTGATTCTCATAGCGTACTTGAGATAATATGTTTGCCACTAGGTTATCTCTTCCTACAATATACTGAAATTCAGGGTTTAAAGATTTAATGTATGCAATCCACCAAAGCATAGCAATATCTGGGGGGTAGCGCAACTAGTAATCATACCTATTACTAGCAAACAATCAGTCTCAATGACTATACAAGCACCCACAAAATACTCCTTATCACAGTTAAGGGCTATCACAATTCCCCATAATTCTCTTTTTACCTATGGATACCTTCTTTATCATTCGGTCAATAATTTAGCACAAAACTGAGTTACATACCTTTAGCCTTCCTCATCATCTTGCCCAATTTCCCATCCAATCCCTATTGGGCTTGTATGAATAGTAATAATGATAGGCTTTTCATGTGAATAATCAACATTTCTCAATGTAGGGCACATTTCAAGAGTCGCTTCAATTTTTTCATTGCTTTGTAAATGCTTCCTTTCCTAGTGAAACCTTTGACCTTTCCTCAAGAGAGCTGATATAGAACATCAACTACATGTACAAAGTGAGGGATCCATATCAAATAGAACACACATGTACCCAAGAGTCTACACAACTCAAATACAATCATGCATACATCTTGCATTCTATTAGTCCCATCTATTTTCATTGGTGATGGTCTTCACCCATAGGGCCCACACATATGCCCAACAATGAAAACCTCTTCAACTCTAAAGATTGACTTTTTTTTGAGTTAAATGCACATTTTCTAAATGCATCAAAATCCTTTTACAATCAAAAATATGGTCTAAAACAAATTGTTTGCACCCATGAGCATCCATCTCTTCATTCTTTTTATCCATTGCACAACCTTTGATTGGAACATTGTCTAACAAGGGTATTGTCAATTGTGGTATAAAATCCATGAGTACCCTGCTCATAGCATTTGTAATGTGTGCCATTGCATTCGTTGCACCTTGCAAGAGAGTACACATCCGTACTAACCCCAAGGGAGTAAGAGTGTTTTAGGTAAAATGGGAAAAATCCCATGTTATGGGAAAATTAAAATTTCCAATGTCAACATTTGTTATAGTAAGTTTGTCTAGTTTTATTAGTCTAGGAAGGGATAATATGCTTGAGAAGTATCATTTTTAGTATTCTTATTATTATCTTTTGATTTTGATCTTGACTATGTGACTGGGCCATACATCTATGCTTTGAATATGATTAGCCTGCTTGACTATTACTAGCTAATATTGTTATTTTATGTTGAATATCAATAGTATCAAGGTCATTGATAAAAGTATATGATGAGAAGTATATTGGACTGGCAAGACTTGGTTACTTTATCTTTTAGTAATAACTCTCAAAAAAAGTGGGTGGTGTTTTAAAACACTATTGGAACTCCTTCCGATTAGTTGCAAGTATTGGTTTAGGATTACCTTGCTATACTATGTCATACAAATTCTTCACAAGATAAAAGATCAAATAAAACTTGCAAAAAAAACTAAGAAATTCAAATGAAAAATAAAATATATTTAATGAAATTGGAATGTCATTGACATAGTTATAGTCAAAACTCAATAGTTAACAAGATATAATTTAAAGAAACATGATATTGAATGCATTTTTACTTACCCTTTATGTGCTTGTGAATAAAGTTGAGTTGAACTTATCCATTTGATTTCCATGCCTAAAAAATTGAATCAACATGTTCCCATACCTTTGGGTTTGCATTATTCTCCATCTAATACTTATTCCAACAATAATGATAAACCTCTACATCAATCATACCCTTCCTTTTTGCACATGGTTCCCAATATTGGATGAAAACATTTTGGTAGTTTGGTGATGTCCTATCCACCTCAACATTTGACTCAACACAACCACAAGACAAATGGGATAGACGTTGTTGTCATTTTGATGTAGTAGGAGGAAGTCTCCATGCTACACATCAATATATGGCTTGAATTTTTCCTTTGGTTTCAAAGAACATGTCCCACAATAGTGTTCATTCCATTTCTCAAATCCTAACCATTTTTCATCTTTTTTGGAGTCTCCATTTTTTTATGCGATGCTAAAATCATCTATTTGACATGTCCTTGGCCAAAAGTCCACATATGATGCTTAATTTTGCTTTGCTTGACTAATAGGATTCTCAACCTCTTTAATGGCATTATCCCAATAGTCAACAACATACTTGAAGTACAAAAGGATGTCATGACCCTTTCTTGTGTTCTCCCAAAACCTCAAGCCTCATATGAGCCTTTATTCCTGGTATAACTAACTCGTGATCCATGAAAAAACTAGCCATTGGCAACAATTCAGGACATCCTCTTGAAAGTAATATTCTACCTTGGGCATCCTTCTTCCATAACTCTATACCCCCATCCTTAGGCATCCAATCAACTATTTTTGGATGCACTTTCTATTGCATAACTGGACTAGTTCCTTGCATAAAAAACCAAAATTGAGTGGCTTTGAGTAGCCAACAAGGGCAAGGGTCCATCCAAAGGTATCCATCAAAAAAATTCTTAAATTTGGAAACTCGTGTAAGTAAAAATGGGATTGGAATTGATGATGTAGATGCTTGTAGTACCTCTATCAAATGTGAGAATGTGTTTATTGTTTCTATTCTCAAGGCTTCTGAATATCGACCAAACATTGCATCTATGTCCTCATGTGTATGACCCACCATAAAAAAACCAAGATGCACTGTTTTGAAAACCTCCCTTGCAACAAAAAGTGAGAGATATGCAAATACATATCTATTCTTATTCTCTGATGCACAATTGTCCATTTGTAGCAAACAAATTTTTTGGGAGCTTACGAAATGAGTGCTGCTAGGTGGAGGAAGTACTTTGATGTTGTTGATATTTGTTGATATCAATCGCCATATCCTCTCCATTTGATGAGCAACCATTTATATACAACTTAGCACTACAAGGATGTTTATCAGGTGGTTGCAATTGTTGTTTGTCACCATGAGCTATATCGTAATCTAGTGCATTTCTACAATTCAATGCATTAAAAAAATGAATTTTCACCCCTTGTTAGACCACTAGTTGCTAGATCCCCAAGCTCATGTCTATCTTCTCTCTCTAAGCTATGCAAACAAAATGCAAGAGATCCAATTGTGAGATTAGGATCAGAAGACCATAAACCATTTAGCACAAAAAGTGCCCATATTGACCTTCTCCATGATTATGAGTGATTGCTCCAATAACTGATACTTGGAGTTGCCATGTTGAATCCAACTCTTTTAGAACTTGAGTCAATCGAGGGATTGCAGTCTTCTTTTGATTCATTTTATGATGAATGATGCACACATATTTTTCCAATTGAACCTCTGAGTACCTACACCATTTGTAATAAAGGTTCCTACAACTTAGCTGCTATGTCATATGAAGTTTTCTATTTGTGGATATTATTTGCCTCTTCTGGATATCCTTTGTGGCTTCAAGTTGAGATTTTAAAGAGCTAAAAATGGTGCACTTGGAAAATTTACTAGACCTGCTCAATGCCATGTGTGAATACTCTTTATTCCACATTCTATTGAATGTTGACTTTGACATTCATTCTTTGTAACCTAGTTGCTGCAATGATGATTTCACGTCACGTAAAATGTCAACTTGCTTATATGTATCTAGAATAACCAATTGAGTTTATTTAACCCCATCAAGCAATGTCCTACTTTTGTTTGGCATGTGTTCTCCATTTTTTCAACAAACTCTTTAAGAAATGACCTTGCCATCCCCAAATGTGCTTGAATTCTCTTGAGTCTTCGTGTATTTCCATGGACATAACACCTTGTTCCACTCTCAAATTTGCTTCTATATTGATAAAAGGTTGTTTTAGGAATTCCATGCACTGTGTACCATGCCTTGCAACATACTGTGGAACCATCTATCTTGAAAGTGTACTTGATCTTCCTTGTACTGTCATGGTGCCAAGCAGTGGAAAGCATATCATATACATAATTAGTTCAAGATTCAAAAAATTTCCCCCAAAATTATTTATGTATTTGCATCACAATAAGTATTAGACTATGCTAGCATGAAGCTAACAGAGATATGCAAATCTTCTAGATAACCAAACAAAGAATATCAAAATACAACCAATTGAGCATATCAGCCTCTACCTAATGTGATGAAGAAAAGGTTTACTACCAAACATGGAAAATCTCCATCTCAATGAGAGTTTGCTAAGCTCAAAGAGAGTTAATGTGTTGAGCTCAGCCAATTTGAAACTTAATAAATGATTTTTTTTAATTTGAAAGCCTTGCCACATCATGAAGTACATCTCATGTAGCTGGTGATTGACCATATGGTGCACCTGTTTTCAACTATCTCTATTAAGGGATATATCTCATAAAGAAAGGGGAGATATAAGCTTGACCACATGGCCAAATCTTTGCCCCAAAGAGATCTTGAGGGAGTTATAAATTCTTGAGGACAGGATTGATACAAATTGGACCATGCGCTTAAGATCTTTTTGAAAGTTACTCCAAAATTATTGCCAAAAGGAGATGGTTGAGACAAGCTTGCATACATGCTCAAGCTCTAATTCAAAGGCACTTGAAAGAGCCAAATGAGATACCGTGAATTTTGTTGCCAACGTTCTCCTTGATAAAAATAATGTTGAGTCATATCAAAGACATATCAAATAGATAGTGTTGCTACAAGCTTGAACACATACTGAAGCACTATCTCATTGATATTATTTGTGCCACAAGTGTTATAAAGGTAAGGTGGATGTGAGTCATAATGATCATGGATATAAGAAGGTGACCATATCAATGAGAGAGGAGGTACTATTTTTCCATGCCCTCAAAGATAGGTGGAAAATAATATTATCAAGCTCTTCCTCATAGGTAGAGGGTTGATATAAGCTTGAGCATGTGCTGTGTCCCATTATCTTGCCAAGTTTTCTCCCTATATGCCTTAAGGAAAACTCAAAGTCATGTGAAACGTAGAAGGTTGTTATGGACTTGATCACATGCTCGAGCTCCCTCTCAAATGCATCTAAAATAGAAGGAAGTCAATATACAGAAAAAGGTAGTGTTGATACCAGTTGAGCATGTGCTCAAGCTCAATTAGAGTGGGGAAACTATGGTATTGCCCTTAGAGATGGAGCAAAACAGTATTACCAAGCTCCTTCCTAGTAAAAAGTGGATCCAAGATTGAGAGCATGTTGTCTCATATCCATCTCAATGAGAGAGGAGGTACTATTTTCCCATGCCTTCAAGAACAAAAGAGAAACAATATTATCAAGCTCTTCCTGGTAGATATAAGCTTGAGCACATGCTCAAGCTATGTCCCCATTTTCTTGCTAAGTTTGCCTCCTCCATGTCTCAAAGACACCTCACAAAATCATATGAAACATAGAAGGCTCTATAGGCTTGATCACATGCTCAAGCTCCCTCTCAAATACATCTAAAGAAGAAAGGAAGTCAGTATAAAAAATATAGTATTGATACCAACTCAGGCTCAAACAAGAAAGCAAAAACTATCATATTTCCCATAGAGATGGAGAGAAACAATATTACCAAGCTCCTCCTCAGTGAAGAGTGGATCTAAGCTGAAGAGCATGTTGTCCCATAGCCATCTCAATGAAAGAAGAGGTACTACTTTTCCATGACCTCAAAGGTAGATGGGAAACGATATTATCAAGCTCTTTTGCACTAGATGGAGGGTTGATGCAAGCTTGAGCATGTGCTCAAGCCATGTCACATTATCTTGCCAAGTTTCCTTCCTCTATGTCTCAAACACACCTCAAAGAGCACTATATTAGAGAACTTAGGAATCTCCCAAGTTCCACTGTAAAATTAAAGTTAAATATTTGACCATGTGGCTGAATCTTAATCCCTTTTTTGAAGATGGAACTTGGTACTATCATCTATATAGTATCTAAAAAATGTTTCATCCTCAAGGAAGGCGGTAAAAATTTGACCATGTGACCAAATATTGACCATCCTATAAATCCCCAAAGTATATGAAAATTCCCAAACTCCCTAATATAGTGCTAAAATAATATGAAACATATAAGGATACTACATGCTTCATCACATGATCAAGATCCCTCTCAAATACACCTAAAAGAGAAAGGAAGTCAATATTAAAAAAATAGAGTTGATACCAGCTTAAGCAGTCTCAATGAGAGAGGATAAATTATTCTTTCCATTCCCTAAAAGGAAAAGGGGGAAACCCTATTAACAAGCTCCTTCCCCATAAGGAGAGGGTTGATATGAGCTCAAGAGACAACTTTCAATCACATAATAAAGAGAGGGTTGATACTAGCTCAAGGTCTATATATGCTTGAGGACATGCTCAAGCTATGTCCCATTATCTTGCCAAGTCTCCCTTCCTCCTGTCTCAAAGATACCTTTAAGTCATATAAAACACAAAAGGCTACTATAAGCTTCATCATATGCTCAAGATCCCTCTCAAATACATCTAAAACAAAAAGGAAGCCTATGTTAAAAAGATGGTGTTGATACTAGCTTGAGCACAGACTCAAGCTCAATGAGAGAGGGGAAACTACTAAGTTTCCCTCAGAGACAGAGGGGAAACAATATTACCAAGCTCCTTCCTAGTGAAGGGTGGATCCAAGTATAAGAATGCATTATCTCATAGCCATCTCAATGAGTGAAGAGAAAATACTTTTCCATGCCCTCAAAGGAAGAGGCGGGAACCTTCTTAACAATATCCTTCCCCATAAGGAGAGGGTTGATAGCTCTTGGATCATGTGCTTAAGTTCTTTTCCAAAGGCAACTTAAGTCACATAATATAGAGATAATTAATACTAGCAAGCTCTATTGTCTCACTTTCTTTCCAAGATCCTTGCTGTCCCACTTAAATGGAGGATTTATTGACCAAACTGTAGCATCTCACTATATTGCCAAGCTCCTTACCCTCCCACTTAAATAGAGGGTTGATAAAATCTTGAGCATGCTCAAGATTTTTTTGAGAGGTATCTCAAACTCATTTCAAAGTGAGAGAGGATTGATATAAGTGTGACCCTGTACTCAATCTCAAATATAGAGAGAGGGTGGATACAAGCTTGAGCATGTGCTCAAGATCTATCCTAAAGAGATCTCAAAGCCACATAAAAGTGGAGAGGATCTATATAGATGCTAGCATATGCTCAAATTGTGTCCCATTAAGTTGCCAAGTTTCCCTCCCCTATGTCTAGAAGACACCTCAAAGTCATGTGAAACACAAAAGGCTACTATAGGCCTAATCACGTGCTCAAGCTCCTCTCAAATACATCTACAAAAGAAAGGAAGTAAGCACAAAAAAGACATTGTTGATACCATCTTGAGCATATGTTCAATATTTTCCCTAAAGAGAACTCAAAGCTACATAAAAATGGAGAGGGTGTATATAAGCTTGAGCACATGCTCAAGCTGTGTCTCGTTATCTTGCCAAGTTTCCCTCCCTTGCATCTCAAAAACACCTCAAATTCATATGATCATGCTCCCTCTCAAATACATCTATAATAGAAAGGATTTCAACATAAAAAAGATAGCTTTGGTACCATCTCAAGCACGTGCTCAAGCTCAATGAGAGAGGGGAAAGCTATTGTGTCACTGTCAAAGCTAGATGGGAAACAATATTACCAAGATCCTCCTTGGCAAAGAGGGTTGATACAAGCTTGAGCATGTGCTCAAGCTTCTTCCTAAAGAGATCTAAGATTCACATAAAAGAGACCTCAAACTCCCATTATCTCACCAAGCTACCATCCCTTGTGTGCTATAGACACCTTAAAGTCATATCACACAAGGAAGATTTACATCATACACTACAAGGAATTGGGCAATTAGTGACGCCGATTAGCGACGGCGGATATCAGCATCGCTATTAGCGTCGCAACGCTAATAGCGACGTCGATAGCAACGCCGCAGGGAAAAAAGTGCGGCCGAAACCAGAGCGCCGTTTTCATTTTCATTTCTTCGCCTTTTGAGAGCGAGAGCGAGGGAGAGAGCCAAGGCTTTGTGAGAGAAGAAGAGGAAGAGACTTGCTGCCGCCGCCGCCGCCGTTGTTCGCGAAGGAGAGGAGGAGCCCTCGTTGCAAAGAGAAGCCGCCCACGCTCGCCATATCTCATTGGTGAGTCTCCCTCTCTCTTTCTTTTACTTGTTGAAGGTTTAAATCGTTCTCTTTTGTTTGTTTAGGAGAGGAAACGAAAGAGAATGAGAGAGAGAGGGAGAGAGAGGGAGAGAAAGAGAGGGAGAGGGAGAGGGAGAGAAAGAGAGGG